>NC_053393.1:223368186-223676936 GCF_905171765.1 Bufo bufo
TTGGTGCCAGAAGCCAACACTGGTACTACACAGCTACAACTATTGTGTAGTGGACATTGCTGGTAACTGCAGCGCTGGTCCTATTGAAGCTGTATAGTGCAGGGGCCGACTTTCAACACCTGAGCTACTCTGAAACAGTTGATTGGTGGAGGTGCAGGGTGTCAGCCTGAAGATAGGCCATCAATATTAAAATCCTAGACATCTTCCTTAACTTAAGTCATCAGCAAGAATGATTTTGTCAGTTTGATTTTTATATTTCTTTAGGATGAGACTGATATACCGTACTTGTTTTTCTGTAACAATCAATGTCTAGGCACTGTGATTTCTGACCGTAGGGGCTCAAGCAGAAGCCTGGGATGTGTGGAATTAGGTGGCCTTATACCTTTTTTTAAATTTATTTCCAGATTCCTTATCTTTGTTGGTTTGTCCATGATTTGTAAAACATGGGAAAATATTAAAATTGCAGATACACTATCATAATATACTATGCTGCTACTCCCCCATACTTTTCTTGCTGTTGAGTGAAACACCCTTAACCCCTTAAAGGCACAGCCATTTTTCACCTTAAGGATCGGGCAAGTTTTAGCAAATCTGACATGTCACTTTACAAATTTCAGTTTTACAATTTGCATTGGCTTAGTATACATGACGACATAATTTTGAAACCAACAGACAAGGGTGGAAATGTAGTTCTCATGACCAGAGATTATTACTTGCAGGAAGCAAATAGACAGCTGGGAGATACTTCTGTGTATGAGAAATTAACAAGTGATCCTACATCAGTCATACAGATGCAGCTTAAAGAATTGCTAGATAGGTATATAGCTGTGGATTTCCTTCCTAGCAGTTTTATTGATAAATTGGTACCACCATACCCTAAAAAGCCAACATGGTACTTTGTACCAAAGGTTCATAAGTCACTGACCCAGCCCCCTGGCCGCCCTATCGTGGCAGGGATTGGGTCAGTGACTCAACTGCTTTATAAATACGTCGACTGGTTTCTTAGACCACTTCTTAAAAAAGCCCCTACTTACTTGGGCAACACTGGCGACTTCATTGGCAGGAGGGATTCAGCTTAGTCTCGCTAGATGTTGAAAGCCTATACAACCGTATACCGCACTTAGCTACATTTGAGAAAAAGTATATCTTCTCCACAAAAACCCTTATCTTTGCTACATGCAGCTTTTTCTATGCTATGTGGATGATGTATTTATGGTGTGGTCAGGTACTGAATCCCAGTGCAGAGAATTTGTATCCTTCCTTAACGCAACCAACAATATGAATATGAGATTTACACTAAATTATGATGGTACATCTTGGGAGTTCCTTGATGTTTCGGTTATAGAGCTGAGCGGACACCATAGAAGTCTATGGGGACCCGAACCTTTGAGCACTAAAATGGCTGTAAAAATGTCATGGAAGGGGCTAGAGGGCTGCAAATGGCATCAAAATGTGGTTAAGAGCATGGCAAGTGCTCTACAAACAAATGTGGATAGAGAAATGACTTTAAATAACATAAAATACATAAAATTAAAAAAATATGGAGTAGGAGGTTGAGGAGGCGGTGGATGTGGCGGTGTAGGTGGAAACGGCGATGGAGGAGGAGGTAGCCAACACTGGTTTTTGGTTTTAAATTTTATTTTTTAAATTAGGGTACACCCCAAAACATTGGGAAATATAACCTGTGATAACCCTCTGCAGTCGTGCTAAACACACGTTCAGACAATACACTGGCTGCAGGGCAGGCCAGCACCTACAAGGGGTAAAGGGCAAGCTCAGGCCATGTGCCCAATTTGGAGACCCAGAAGTTGAAGGGGGCAGACCCTGTCAGTCAGTTCGTGTAGGCGTGTGCAAACGTACTGCCCCACCATGTTGCACGTCCCCGTGATGTTCACGATCAAATTTAATATCTGCTCTATCAACTTTTGATGTTCTTTCTGCGCCTACCATGGTGATCACGGGTGGCGGGGAATCAGAGTTCCACGCCAGAGAGGGAGCGTGAGAAAGAGAGACCACATCCAAGGGTGGATGAATTTTTTTTTAAATTTCAAATTATAGAGTTGAATTATGGGAGAAATTATTAAAGCATAAAAGTGTGACAATTTTTTAAAGTTTAAGCATTTAATGAAAGGATGTGGCGTGCATTAATTACTGATGAATTTATAAAATTTTATTCCCTGTCACCTATGCAGAGCAGGGGTTTATTCACGTCTAAAATTGTATAATGTCAACCCAAGAATGTAACAGAAAAATGAGTGAAATTTATTAACCTGTCTACTTGGTAAAGCAGGGGTCTATGACAGAAAAAAATTGTTTATTGTCACCCGAAAATGTTAAAGAAAAATTTTTGAAATTTATTAAACTTTATGCAGCAGCTCTGACATATCGTGGTAATTTTTAAGGAATCTCTGCACCACCAAATTCAGCACATGTTCCAGGCAAGGGATGTGCGTCAAACGGGCTAGTCCCAGAGCTGCTACGAGATTTCGCCCATTATCGCACACCACCAGGCCGGGCTTGAGGCTCACTGGCACAAACCACTCATCGGTCTGTTGTTCAAGTCCTGTCCACAGCTCCTGCACGGTGTGGGGTTTGTCCCCCAAACAGATAAGTTATAAAACAGCCTGCTGTCGTTTACCCCTGGCTGTGCTGAAGTTGGTGGTGAAGGTGTTACGCTGACCGGATGAGGAGACGGTAGAGGATGAAGAAGCGGAGTAGGAAGGGGAAGCAACAGGAGGCAAACTGAAGTGCCTTGCAATCCTCGGTGGTGGAAGGACATGCGCCAAACTGCTATCCGCCTCAGGCCCAGCCGCCACTGCATTTACCCAGTGTGCTGTTATGGAGATATAACGTCCCTGACCGTGTTTACTGGTCCACGTATCCGTAGTGAGGTGCACCTTGCCACAGATGGCGTTGCACCATTGTTGCGCCTGATTTTGTCCCCTACTTGGTTGTGCAGGGAAGGGATGGCTTGCCTGGAAAAGTAGTGGCGGCTGTGCATGACGTACTGTGGGACAGCCACCGCCATAAGGCCTTTAAAACTATCCGTCTCCAACAGACGGAATGACAGCATTTCAAAGGCCAGTAATTTTGAAATGCTGGCATTCAGGACTAGTGATCGCGGGTGGGTAGGGGGGTACTTCCTCTCCAGCGTTTGGGAGATGGAGAGCTGAACCCTTCTGTGGGACATTGTGGAGATGCTTGGTGACCCAAGTGGTGGTGTTGCTGGAAGATCCTCCAGAAGGGGATGGAGAGGCCGAGACTGCAGCAGAAGAGGAAGCAGGAGGATCCAGAGACCTTTCTTGGTGTTTAGCACTTAAATGCCTGGTCATGCAGGTTGTGCTCAGGTTGAGAATATTTATGCCTCGCTTCAGACTCTGATTGCACAGCGTGCAAACCACTCGTGCCTTGTCGTCAGCACATTGTCTGAAGAACTGCCACGCCAGGGAACTCCTTGGAGCTGGCTTTGGTGTGCTCGGTCCCTTGCTGCGGTGGGCCGTAGCAGGCGTACTGTCTAGAGGACGGCCGCTCCGCTTTTGCACCCTGCTCCCTCTTCTGCTGTGCTGGTGCCCCTGTGCCACCACCGCCTCTTCCTCCGAACTACATAGGTGACTCGCATGACCTTGATTCCATGTGGGGTCTAGGACCTCATTGTCCTCCACATCATCTTCTACCCAGTCTTCTCCCCTGCCTTCCTTGTCGGTCTGCACACTTTCGAAAGCCCCAGCAGTTGGTACCTGTGTTTCGTCATCATCCTAGACGTGCTGCGATGGTCCTCACATGTACTCATCTTGAAAGATAAGTGGTTGGGCATCGGTGCGCTCAATCTATTCAACTTCTGGGGCAGGGCTAGGTGGATGGCCCTGGGAAACCCTGCTAACAGAGTCATCAAAAAGCAGAAGAGACTGCTGCATGGCTGATTTGCAAGGGGTGAGGTGAAAGACTGATGGACATCGGCTGCAGGTGCCAACTGTGGTCTTTCAGCAGGAGACTGGGTGGGAGACAATGTGAAGGAACTGTATCCACTGTCAGCAACCCAATCTACTATCGCCTGTACTTGTTCAGACCTCACCATTCGTAGAGCCGCATTAGGCCTGACCGAATACCGCTGCAGGTTCTGTCGCCTACTCGCACCTGAGGAAGTGTTCTCACTTGTGCGTGTAGCTGGCACAGATAGACCTCGTCCTCTCCCTGCAACAGGAGCTCCACCAGCAGCACCACGACCTGGGCCACGTCCCTTATTTGACGCTCTCCTCATATTTCTCGAATTTAGGATCTTGCCCTAAATGGGTGTTTAATAGTAGAATAGAACGAAAGTATGTACAGGGTGTATCTCACACGCCCTGAACCAGACTAGGCCTCAATTAAATTTGTTTGCCCAAAATGGCTGTATTTCAAATACCTGAATCAAACCCCTGTATTTAAAGGGTGTATCTAACACGGCCTGAACCAGACTAGGCCTCAATTAAGTTTGTTTGCCCAAAATGGCTGTATTTCAAATACCTGAATCAAACCCCTGTATTTAAAGGGTGTATCTCACACGGCCTGAACCAGACTAGGCCTCAATTAAAGATTTGTGCACCAAATGGCGGTATTTCAAATATCTGAATATAACCCAAATATATAAAGGGTGTATCTCACAATGACATATGCAGCAAAGGCTGCAAAATAAACTTTTTTTGCCCAAATGGGTGTTTGTTTAATAACTGAATATGGCAGCAGTATATAACCCTGGAATTTCAAACGTCAAGATGCTGCAAGGCCTGAAAAATTATGTATTTTGCACAAAAAAAGGTGTTTTATTAATAAAAGAATCAAACCCCTGTATTTAAAGGGTGTATCTCACACGCCCTGAACCAGACTAGGCCGCAATTACATTTGTTTGCCTAAAATGGCTGTATTTCAAATACCTGAAAAGAACCCCTGTATATACAGGGTGTATCTCGCACGCCCTGATCCACACTAGGCCACAATTAAATTTGTTTGCCTAAAATGGCTGTATTTCAAATACCTGAATAGAAGCCCTGTATTTAAAGGGTGTATTTCACATGCCCTGATCCACACTAGAACGCTATCAAAGAATTGTTCCCAAAATGGCTTTATTTCAAATAACTGAATAGAAAGACAGTATGTAAAGGCGGTATCTCACAATGACATCTGCAGCAAAGGCTGCCAACAATTAAATTTTTGCCCAAATGGGTGTTTGTTTAATAACTGAATTTGACAGCAGTATATAACCCTGCAATTTCACACGTGCTGATGCTGCAAGGCCAGAAAAATAGTGTTTTTTGCAAAAAAGTATTTTTAAAAACCCAGAAAATGATGGCTGTATTTCTAGCTTAAATTGCGCACTGACTAAGGCCTATTGCACACGACCGTATGGCTTTTTCAGTGTTTTGCGGTCCGTTTTTCACGGATCCGTTGTTCCGTTTTTTGTTTCCGTTGTGCTTCCGTTTCTGTTCCGTTTTTCCGTTCCGTTTTTCCGTATGGCATATACAGTGTACAGTAATTACATAGATAAAATTGGGCTGGGCATAACATTTTCAATAGATGGTTCAGCAAAAAACGGAATGGAAACGGAAGACATACGGATGCATTTCCGTATGTGTTCCTTTTTTTTGCGGACCCATTGACTTGAATGGAGCCACGGACCGTGATTTGCGGGCAATAATAGAACATGTTCTATGTTAAAACGGAACGAAAAAACGGAAATACGGAAACGGAATGCATACGGAGTACATTCCGTTTTTTTTGTGGAACCATTGAAATGAATGGTTCCGTATACGGAACGCAAAAAACGTCAGTGTGCAGGAGGCCTAAGCCTGCAAATGCACCAGATGTAGTAAATTGCCAAAAAAATTGTGTTTTTTTTTTAAAAACAGATTATTTGTGTGTTTTTAAAGCTTGGATTTCAATGTCCCAAAAGCTCAGATGCAGTGCTGGTGCACTGAGCTTGCATAAAATGGCCGCCGCCGCCGCCCACCTAACTGACTTATAAAAGTTATTTTTTTCCCATCACTGGGCTTAGGGCAGGATAAAAAAAATTGTGCCCTGTACCCACACAACACATTGTATGTAGAGATGTCGCGAACATAAAATTTTCCGTTCGCAAACGGCGAACGTGAATTTCCGCAAATGTTCGCAAACGGGCGAACCGGGCGAACCACCATAGTCTTCAATAGGCAGGTGAATTTTAAAACCCACAGGGACTCTTTCTGGCCACAATAGTGATGGAAAAGTTGTTTCAAGGGGACTAACACCTGGACTGTGGCACGCCGGAGGGGGATCCATGGCAAAACTCCCATGGAAAATTACATAGTTGATGCAGAGTCAGGTTTTAATACATAAAGGGCATAAATCACCTAACATTCCTAAATTGTTTGGAATAACGTGCTTTAAAACATCCAGTGTGTGTATACGATCAGGTATGATGTTGTATCGATCAGGTAGTGTAAGGGTTACGCCCGCTTCACAGTGACAGACCAAACTCTGACAGACCAAACTCCCCATTTAACGCACCGCAAACAGTCCATTTGCACAACCGCAAACTCCCCATTTGCACAAGGTTGGATACCAAGCTAGCCATGTCCCGTTCCTTGTCCTCACTGACGTTATTGAAGGTCTCTTCCTCCACCTTGCCACGTACAACACCAAGGGTCCACGAAAGGTGACAACAAGCCCCCTGGGACGCCTGCTGTGGTTGGTCTTCCACCTCCTCAAAGCCACCCTCCTCCTCTGACTCCTCTTTTTCAGACTCCTTTGCCGCAGGTCCAGCAATCGACGACGACAAGGCTGCTTCTGGTGGTGATGGTGACCACAACTCTTCCTCTTCATGCTCATGTACGGCCTGGTCCAGCACTCTTCGCAGGGCACGCTCCAGAAATAAAGCATATGGGATGAGGTCGATGATGTTGACTTGGGTTTGACTGACCAGGTTTGTCACCTCCGCAAAAGGACGAATAAGCCTACAGCCATTGTGCATGAGCGTTCAGTAACGCGGCAAAAAAATACCCAGCTCCGCAGAGGCTGTCCTCTTTTTTTTTAATTAAAAAAATCTGTTCTTACCAGTTTAATCTCTGTTTTGTCCCCTATCAGGGGCCGGTGTGGTTTATGGAATAGATTTTAGGAACCGGGAGATGGAAAAAGATGCTTGGTCGGTCCTCTTACTTCCAGTTTGGGGCACTGCGCGTGCGCCGTGCAATGCACTGTACTACCCGATATGAGTGGTATGTTAAGTAGTACTATTCCTATCTGTTTAATCCCTGTTATGTCCCCTATCAGGGGACGTGTGTGGAATAGATTTTAGGAACCGGGAGATGGAAAAAGATGCTTGGTCGGTCCTCTTACTTCCAATTTGGGGCACTGCGCGTGCGCCATGCAATGTACTGTGCTACCCGATATGAGTGATATGTTAAGTAGCACTATTCCTATCTGTTTAATCCCTGTTATGTACCCTATCAGGGGACGTGTATGGAATAGATTTTAGGAACCGGGAGATGGAAAAAGATGCTTGGTCGGTCCTCTTACTTCCGATTTGGGGCACTGCGCGTGCGCCGTGCAATGTACTGTGCCACCCGATATGAGTGGTATGTTAAGTAGTACTATCAGTTTAATCCCTGTTACATCCCCTATCAGGGGACGTGTATCGAATAGAGTTTAGACAGCCGCAAAGAGTTGTCAATAGTTGACACACTCATGACATAAATTTTATTCCTCTATGCGTCAATCTTGGTGTAGTGATGACTGTGCTCGTGCGCACGTTTGGGAGATTGCAGGCGATGGCGGTTTTTCAAAGCCTATAGTCGTGCTGAGGTAGTTTAGTGACAGTTAAGTGACCCAGAAAACAATGATTCTGCAGTGTGGGCCCATTGTTGGCCTAGTAGGCTTTAATGATCACCTTAGATGATCACAAAGAAAATTAATGTTTTTTCTATGCAAAATTATCCAGCCAATCGCTTTTGGTCTGTTCACAATGAAGCAACGACCTTATCATCTGGGGTGTGCCAACATTGCCATTGCCAACACACTCATAGAGGTGATCGCTTCATTGTGATACGCAAGCCCCTTCACCACAACAAGGTAACGATCACGAACGGGAATTGACACATGTATGTGGCTTTTTCTTTTGTTTTGTTTTTGCAGCCACAGTGCAGCACCAGAGGCCAGAAAAATTAGGCATGTACACATGCCTGAAAAACTAGGTATTGTTGCAGCCGCTGCTGTAGCAGCGGCCGGAAAAATTGGTGTTTTCCATGCAGAAAGTGCACTAAAACATTGCGGCTTGAACCCTAGTTGGTGGCGGAGAAGTCACGCAAGTCATCCGGCATGCAGAGATTAAATACAGCAGCGTGTGGACCATTTTTAACCCAAGGCATCTCATCAGGCCTTTTTTAGTCAAATGCATCCCCCACTGTCAGTCCCTTCGGGATCCATGCCTCATTAATCTTAATAAAGGTGAAGTAATCTAGACTTTTTTGACCTAGGCGACTTCTCTTCTCAGGGACAATACCTCCTGCTGTGCTGAAGGTCCTTTCTGACAGGACACTTGAAGCGGGGCAGGCCAGAAGTTCTATCGCAAATTGGGATAGCTCAGGCCACAGGTCAAGCCTGCACACCCAGTAGTCAAGGGGTTCATCGCTCCTCAGAGTGTCGATATCTGCAGTTAAGGCGAAGTAGTCTGCTACCTGTCGGTCGAGTCGTTCTCTGAGGAGGGACCCCGAAGGGCTGTGGCGATGCGTAGGACTTAAAAAGCTCCGCAAGTCCTCCATCAACAACACGTCTGTAAAGCGTCCTGTCCTTGCCGGGGTGGTTGTGGTAGGAGGAGGATTACTTTCACCTCTTCCCCTGGTAGATTCCCGTTGTGCTGTGACATCACCCTTATACGCTGTGTAAAGCATACTTTTTAACTTGTTTTGGAACTGCTGCATCCTTTCCGACTTCCGGTAATTTGGTAACATTTCAGCCACTTTCTGATGATACCGGGGGTCTAGTAGCGTTCCACCCAGTACAGGTCGTTCTCCTTCAGCCTATTTATACGAGGGTTCCTCAACAGGCATGACAGCATGAAAAACCCCATTTGCACAAGGTTGGATGCCGAGCTACTCATGTCCCGTTCCTCGTCCTCACTGATCTCATTGAAGGTCTGTTCTTCCCCCCAGCCACGTACAACACCACGGGTACTAGATAGGTGACAACGAGCACCCTGGGATGCTTGCTGTGGTTGGTCTTCCTCCTCCTCGAAGCCACATATTTCCTCTGACTCCTCTTCCTCACACTCCTCTTCCAGCGTTGCCGCAGATCCAGCAAGCGATGCTGATAAGGCTGTTTCTGGTGGTGATGGTGACCACAACTCTTCCTCTTCCTCTTCACGCTCATCTACGGCCTGATCCAGCACTCTTCGCAGGGCACGCTCCAGGAAGAAAACAAATGGGATGATGTCGCTGATGGTGCCTTCGGTGCGACTGACTAGGTTTGTCACCTCCTCAAAAGGACGCATGAGCCTACAGGCATTGCGCATGAGCGTCCAGTAACGTGACAAAAAAATACCCAGCTCCGCAGAGGCTGTCCTAGCACCCCGGTCATACAAATACTCGTTGACGGCTTTTTCTTGTTGGAGCAGGCGGTCGAACATTAGGAGTGTTGAATTCCAACGTGTTGGGCTGTCGCAAATCAAGCGCCTCACTGGCATGTTGTTTTGCCGCTGAATATCGGAAAAGTCCGCCATGGCCGTGTAGGAATGCCTGAAATGGCCACACACCTTCCTGGCCTGCTTGAGGACGTCCTGTCAGCCTGGGTACTTATGCACAAAGCGTTGTACGATCAGATTACACACATGTGCCATGCACGGCACATGTGTCAACTTGCCCAAATTCAATGCCGCCAACAAATTGCTTCCGTTGTCACACACCACTTTGCCGATCTCCAGTTGGTGCGGAGTCAGCCACTGATCCACCTGTGCATTCAGGGCGGACAGGAGTGCTGGTCCGGTGTGACTCTCTGCTTTCAGGCAAGTAAATCCCAAGACGGCGTGACACTGTCGTATCCAGGGTGTGGAATAGCCCCTGGGGAGCTGGGGGGGTGCAGTTGATGTGGAGCAAGATGCAGCAGCAGAAGAGGACTCATCCGAGGAGGTTATGGAAGAGGATGGAGTAGGAGGAGTAGAGGAATTGGCAGCAGGCCTGCCTGCAAGTCGTGGCGGTGTCACCAACTCCTCTGCAGAGCCATGCATTCCATGCTTGGCAGCTGTCAGCAGGTTTACCCAATGCGCAGTATACTTGATATACCTGCCCTGACCGTGCAGACCAGGTATCAGTGGTCAGATGGACCATTGCCCCAACACTGTGTGCCAGACATGCCATGACTTCCTTTTCCACAATAGAGTACAGGTTGGGGATTGCCATCTGTGAAAAAAGAATTCAGGTACCTTCCACTGCGGTGTCCCAAAAGCTATTTTTTGAAGGCCTCAGACTCCACCAGCTGGTATGGTAAAAGCTGGCGGGCTAAGAGTTCTGACAAGCCAGCTGTCAGACGCCGGGCAAGGGGGTGACTTTGTGACATTGGCTTCTTACGCTCAAACATTTCCTTGACAGACACCTGACTGTGGGCAGATGAGCAGGAACTGCTGAAGGTGAGAGGCGGAGTGGCGGATGGTTGAGAGGGGGCAAGGAGGACAGCAGTGGTTGACGTGGCTGAAGATGCTGGAGCAGGAGGAGGATGGTGGCTTTGAGTTTGTGTGCTGCTTGTACTCATCATGTGTTGATCCCATAGGTGTTTGTGATGTGAGATCATGTGCCTTCGCAAAGCAGTTGTACCTAGGTGGGTGTTGGACTTCCCATGACTCAGTTTCTTTTGGCACAGGTTGAAAATGGCATCGCTGTTATCAGAGGCAGACACAAAAAAAATGCCACACTGCTGAGCTTTGCAATGATGGCATTCTGGTGGTGGCAACAGCATGCGTTGATTGGTGTGCTGTCTGGCTGACCCCGGGTGCCGATACATGCTGTCTGACTGTGCCACTAGCTCCTTGCGACGACCTCCCCCTGCTTCCAACTCATCTCCTCCTCCTTTCTGTCTCCCCATCTGAACTTTCCCCCTGTTCTTCTTCTCTTCAAACGGGCACCCACGTGACATCCACGGACACATTGTCATCATCAACTGCTTCACTTGTATCTGACAACTCAGCAAAGGAAGCAGCAGCGGGTACAACATCATCATCACACCGTACGTCCATGTGTGTAATGCTGCCTGACTGAGACATATCCCTGTTATTTACATCCTCTGGCAATAATGGTTGCGCATCACTCATTTCTTCCAACTGATGTGTAAATAACTCCTCTGACAGATCAAGTGAAGCAGCTGTGGTGATAGTGTTGGTGGTGGCGGCAGGCAGGCGAGTGGTAACTTGAGAGGTGCCCGAAGCTGAGCTGGAGGAGGATGGTGCGTCAAGGTTCCGAGCGGAAGCTGTAGAAGATTGGGTGTCCTGTGTTAGCCAGTCAACTATGTCCTCAGAACTTTTCGAGTTCAGGGTACGTGGCCTCTGAACACTGGGCATTATTCTAGGGCCAAAGGAAATCACAGCACCACGACCACGACGGCCCCTGCGGGGTGGCCTGCCTCTGCCTGTCATTTTTTTTCGATTAGTGGTACTATGCGTGCAAGCTTCTGTGACATCAGATATGAGTGGTGGGCACTGGTAGTAGTGGGCACAGTACACGCTGTGGGCCTGAAACACACGCTTGCAGGCAACTGCAATTACAGGGAGTGCAGAATTATTAGGCAAGTTGTATTTTTGAGGATTAATTTTATTATTGAACAACTACCATGTTCTCAATGAAACCAAAAAACTCATTAATATCAAAGCTGAATATTTTTGGAAGTAGTTTTTAGTTTGTTTTTAGTTTTAGCTATTTTAGGGGGATATCTGTGTGTGCAGGTGACTACTACTGTGCATAATTATTAGGCAACTTAACAAAAAACAAATATATACCCATTTCAATTATTTATTTTTACCAGTGAAACCAATATAACATCTCAACATTCACAAATATACATTTCTGACATTCAAAAACAAAACAAAAACAAATCAGTGACCAATATAACCACCTTTCTTTGCAAGGACACTCAAAAGCCTGCCATCCATGGATTCTGTCAGTGTTTTGATCTGTTCACCATCAACATTGCGTGCAGCAGCAACCACAGCCTCCCAGACACTGTTCAGAGAGGTGTACTGTTTTCCCTCCTTGTAAATCTCACATTTGATGATGGACCACAGGTTCTCAATGGGGTTCAGATCAGGTGAACAAGGAGGCCATGTCATTAGATTTTCTTCTTTTATACCCTTTCTTGCCAGCCACGCTGTGGAGTACTTGGACGCGTGTGATGGAGCATTGTCCTGCATGAAAAATCATGTTTTTCTTGAAGGATGCAGACTTCTTCCTGTACCACTGCTTGAAGAAGGTGTCTTCCAGAAACTGGCAGTAGGACTGGGAGTTGAGCTTGACTCCATCCTCAACCCGAAAAGGCCCCACAAGCTCATCTTTGATGATACCAGCCCAAACCAGTACTCCACCTCCACCTTGCTGGCGTCTGAGTCGGACTGGAGCTCTCTGCCCTTTACCAATCCAGCCACGGGCCCATCCATCTGGCCCATCAAGACTCACTCTCATTTCATCAGTCCATAAAACCTTAGAAAAATCAGTCTTGAGATATTTCTTGGCCCAGTCTTGACGTTTCAGCTTGTGCGTCTTGTTTAGTGGTGGTCGTCTTTCAGCCTTTCTTACCTTGGCCATGTCTCTGAGTATTGCACACCTTGTGCTTTTGGGCACTCCAGTGATGCTGCAGCTCTGAAATATGGCCAAACTGGTGGCAAGTGGCATCTTGGCAGCTGCACGCTTGACTTTTCTCAGTTCATGGGCAGTTATTTTGCGCTTTGGTTTTTCCACACGCTTCTTGCGACCCTGTTGACTATTTTGAATAAAACGCTTGATTGTTCGATGATCATGCTTCAGAAGCTTTGCAATTTTAAGAGTGCTGCATCCCTCTGCAAGATATCTCACTATTTTTGACTTTTCTGAGCCTGTCAAGTCCTTCTTTTGACCCATTTTGCCAAAGGAAAGGAAGTTGCCTAATAATTATGCACACCTAATATAGGGTGTTGATGTCATTAGACCACACCCCTTCTCATATACATATTAGGTATTGCCACGTCCGTGACAACCTGCTCTATAAAAATATTACATGATCTAACCCCTCAGGTGAATGCCATAAAAAAAAAAAAAAGGTGTAAAAAAAGCAATTTTTTGTCACCTTGCATCACAAAAAGTGTAATAGCAAGCGATCAAAAAGTCATACGCACCCTAAAATAGTGCCAATCAAACCATCATCTCATCCTGCAAAAATCATACCCTACCCAAGATATTTGCCCAAAAACTGAAAAAACTATGGCTCTCAGACTACGGAGTTACTATAACATGATTTTTTTTGTTTCAAAAATGAAATCATTGTTTAAAACTTACATAAATAAAAAAAATAGTATACATATTAGGTATCGCCGCGTCCGTGACAACCTGCTCTATAAAAAAATTACATGATCTAACCTGTCCTATGAATGTTGTAAATAACAAAAAATAAAAACAGTGCCAAAACAGCTATTTCTTGTTACCTTGCCTCACAAAAAGTGTAATATAGAGCAACCAAAAATCATATGTACCCTAAACTAGTACCAACAATACTGCCACCCTATCCCGTAGTTTCTAAAATGGGGTCACTTTTTTGGAGTTTCTACTCCAGGGGTGCATCAGGGGGGCTTCAATTGTGACATGGTTTCAAAAAACCTATCCAGCAAAATCTGCCTTCCAATACCGTATGGCATTCCTTTCCTTCTGCGCCCTGTCGTGTGCCCGTACAGCGGTTTATGACCACATATGGGGTGTTTCTGTAAACTACAGAATCAGAGCCATAAATATTGAGTTTTGTTTGGCTGTTAACCCTTGATTTGTAACTGGAAAAAAATTATTAAAATGAAAAATCTGCCAAAAAAGTGAAATTTTGAAATTGTATCTCTATTTTCCATTAATTCTTGTGGAACACCTAAAGGTTTAACAAAGTTTGTAAAATCAGTTTTGAATACCTTGAGGGGTGTAGTTTGTTAGATGGGGTTACTTTTATGGAGGTTCTACTCTAGAGGTGCGTCAGAGGGGCTTCAAATGGGACATGGTGTAAATAAACCTGTCCAGCAAAATCTGCCTTTCAAAAACCATACGGCACACCTTTCCCTCGACGCTCTACTGTGTGCCAGTACAGTAGTTTACGGCCACATATGGGGTGTTTCTGCAAACTACAGAATCGGGGCAATAAATATAGCCTTTTGTTTGGCTGTTAACCCTTGCTTTGTTACTGAAATTTTTTTATTAAAATTGAAAATTTGCCCAAAAATCTAAATTCTGAAATTTTAGCACCATTTGCCATTAACTCTTGTGGAACACCTAAAGGGTTAACGACGTTTGTAAAATCAGTTTTGAATACCTTGAGGGGTGTAGTTTCTAGAATGGGGTCATTTTTGGGTGGTTTCTATTATGTAAGCCTCACAAAGTGACTTTAGACCTGAACTGGTGCCTTAAAAGTGGGTTTTTGAAAATTTATGAAACATTTCAAGATTTGCTTCTAAACTTCTGAGCCTTGTAACATCCCCCAAAAATTAAATATCATTCCTAAATTGATCCAAACATGAAGTACACATATGGGGAATGTAAAGTAATACTGTATATACTCGAGTATAAGACGAGTTTTTTGGCACATATTTTTGTGCTCAAAAAGCCTCCTCGTCTTATACTCGAGTCTAGGTCTTAGCTCCGGTAATAGCAGGCAGTGCGGGGGGCGGCGCTCACTCACTGACGTCATGCGCCTGCGCCGCCTAGTGGGAGCAGGCGCGTGACGTCAGTGAGTGAGCGCCGCTCCCCGCACTGCCTGTATTACCGAAGCAAAGACAAAGTAAGATATCCAAAGTTAAAGGTTACTGATTAGTTTAACCTCCTCAGTACCGCCGTACGCAGTATTGCGTCTTTGCGGCGGCCCTGCTCTTCTGGGTGGACGCGCCGGTGCGTCCTCTCGCGAGACGCGAGATTTCCTGTGAACGCGCGCACACAGGCGTGCGCGTTCACAGGATCGGAAGGTAAGAGAGTGGATCTCCAGCCTGCCAGCGGCGATTGTTCGCTGGCAGGCTGGAGATGTGATTTTTTTAACCCCTAACAGGTATATTAGACGCTGTTTTGATAACAGCGTCTAATATACCTGCTACCTGGTCCTCTGGTGGTCCCCTTTGTTTGGATCGACCACCAGAGGACACAGGTAGCTCAGTAATATGTTGCACCAAGCACCACTACACTACACCCCCCCCTGTCACTTATTAACCCCTTGATCACCCTTGATCACCCCATATAGACTCCCTGATCACCCCCCTGTCATTGATTACCCCCCTGTCATTGATTACCCCCCTGTCATTGATCACCCCCCTGTAAAGCTCCATTCAGATGTCCGCATGATTTTTACGGATCCACTGATAGATGGATCGGATCCGCAAAACGCATACGGACGTCTGAATGGAGCCTTACAGGGGCGTGATCAATGACTGTGGTGATCACCCCATATAGACTCCCTGATCACCCCTCTGTCATTGATTACCCCCCTGTCATTGATTACCCCCCTGTCATTGATCACCCCCCTGTAAAGCTCCATTCAGATGTCCGCATGATTTTTACAGATCCACTGATAGAAGGATCGGATCCGCAAAACGCATACGTACGTCTGAATGGAGCCTTACAGGGGCGTGATCAATGACTGTGGTGATCACCCCATATAGACTCCCTCATCACCCCCCTGTCATTGATTACCCCCCTGTCATTGATCACCCCCCTGTAAAGCTCCATTCAGATGTCCGCATGATTTTTACGGATCCACTGATAGATGGATCGGATCCGCAAAACGCATACGGACGTCTGAATGGAGCCTTACAGGGGCGTGATCAATGACTGTGGTGATCACCCCATATAGACTCCCTCATTACCCCCCTGTCATTGATTACCCCCCTGTAAAGCTCCATTCAGATGTCAGCATGATTTTTACGGATCCACTGATAGATGGATCGGATCCGCAAAACGCATACGTACGTCTGAATGGAGCCTTACAGGGGCGTGATCAATGACTGTGGTGATCACCCCATATAGACTCCCTGATCACCCCCCTGTCATTGATTACCCCCCTGTCATTGATCACCCCCCTGTAAAGCTCCATTCAGATGTCCGCATGATTTTTACGGATCCACTGATAGATGGATCGGATCCGCAAAACGCATACGGACGTCTGAATGGAGCCTTACAGGGGCGTGATCAATGACTGTGGTGATCACCCCATATAGACTCCCTGATCACCCCCCTGTCATTGATCACCCCCCTGTCATTGATCACCCCCCCTGTCATTGATCACCCCCCCTGTCAGGCTGCATTCAGATGTCTGTATGATTTTTACGGATACATGGATCGGATCCGCAAAACACATACGGACATCTGAATGGAGCCTTACAGGGGGGTGATCAATGACAGGGGGGTGATCACCCCATATAGACTCTCTGATCACCCCCCTGTCATTGATCACCCCCCTGTCATTGATCACCCCCCTGTAAGGCTCCATTCAGACATTTTTTTGGCCCAAGTTAGCGGAAAATATTTTTTTTTTCTTACAAAGTCTCATATTCCACTAACTTGTGTCAAAAAATAAAATCTCACATGAACTCACCATACCCCTCACGGAATCCAAATGCGTAAATTTTTTTATACATTTATATTCCAGACTTCTTCTCACGCTTTAGGGCCCCTAGAATGCCAGGGCAGTATAAATACCCCACATGTGACCCCATTTCGGAAAGAAGACACCCCAAGGTATTCCGTGAGGGGCATATTGAGTCCATGAAAGATTGAAATTTTTGTCCCAAGTTAGCGGAAAGGGAGACTTTGTGAGAAAAAAAAAATATATCAATTTCTGCTAACTTGTGCCAAAAAAAATAAATTGCTATGAACTCGCCATGCCCCTCATTGAATACCTTGGGGTGTCTTCTTTCCAAAATGGGGTCACATGTGGGGTATTTATACTGCCCTGGCATTCTAGGGGTCCTAAAGCGTGAGAAGAAGTCTGGGATCCAAATATCTAAAAATGCCCTCATAAAATGAATGTGGGCCCCTTTGCGCATCTAGGCTGCAAAAAAGTGTCACACATGTAGTATTGCCGTACTCAGGAGAAGTTGGGCAATGTGTTTTGGGGTGTCATTTTACATATACCTATGCTGGGTGAGATAAATATCTTGGTCAACTGCCAACTTTGTATAAAAAAAATGGGAAAAGTTGTCTTTTGCCGAGATATTTCTCTCACCCAGCATGAGTATATGTAAAAAGACACCCCAAAACACATTGCCCAACTTCTCCTGAATATGGCGACACCACATGTGTGACACTTTTTTGCAGCCTAGGTGGGCAAAGGGGCCCACATTCCAAAGAGCACCTTTAGGATTTCACAGGTCATTTACCTACTTACCACACATTAGGGCCCCTGGTAAATGCCAGGGCAGTATAACTACCCCACAAGTGACCCCATTTTGGAAAGAAGACACCCCAAGGTATTCCGTGAGGGGCATGGCGAGTTCCTAGAATTTTATATTTTTTCTCACAAGTTAGCGGAAAATGATGATTTTTTTATTTTTATTTTTTCCCTTACAAAGTCTCATATTCCACTAACTTGTGACAAAAAATAAAAACTTCCATGAACTCACTATGCCCATCAGCGAATACCTTGGGGTGTCTTCTTTCCAAAATGGGGTCACTTGTGGGGTAGTTATACTGCCCTGGCATTCTAGGGGCCCAAATGTGTGGTAAGGAGTTTGAAATCAAATTCTGTAAAAAATGACCAGTGAAATCCGAAAGGTGCTCTTTGGAATATGGGCCCCTTTGCCCACCTAGGCTGCAAAAAAGTGTCACACATGTGGTATCTCCGTATTCAGGAGAAGTTAGGGAATGTGTTTTGGGGTGTCATTTTACATATACCCATGCTGGGTGAGATAAATATCTTGGTCAAATGCCAACTTTGTATAAAAAAATGGGAAAAGTTGTCTTTTGCCAAGATATTTCTCTCACCCAGCATGGGTATATGTAAAATGACACCCCAAAACACATTCCCCAACTTCTCCTGAATACGGAGATACCACATGTGTGACACTTTTTTGCAGCCTAGATGGGCAAAGGGGCCCATATTCCAAAGAGCACCTTTCGGATTTCACTGGTCATTTTTTACAGAATTTGATTTCAAACTCCTTACCACACATTTGGGCCCCTAGAATGCCAGGGCAGTATAACTACCCCACAAGTGACCCCATTTTGGAAAGAAGACACCCCAAGGTATTCGCTGATGGGCATAGTGAGTTCATGGAAGTTTTTATTTTTTGTCACAAGTTAGTGGAATATGAGACTTTGTAAGAAAAAAAAAATTTAAAAAAAATCATAATTTTCCGCTAACTTGTGACAAAAAATAAAAAGTTCTATGAACTCACTATGCCCATCAGCGAATACCTTAGGGTGTCTACTTTCCGAAATGGGGTCATTTGCGGGGTGTTTGTACTGTCTGGCCATTGTAGAACCTCAGGAAACATGACAGGTGCTCAGAAAGTCAGAGCTGCTTCAAAAAGCGGAAATTCACATTTTTGTACCATAGTTTGTAAACGCTATAACTTTTACCCAAACCATTTTTTTTTTACCCAAACATTTTTTTTTTATCAAAGACATGTAGAACAATAAATTTAGAGCAAAATTTATATATGGATCTCGTTTTTTTTTGCAAAATTTTACAACTGAAAGTGAAAAATGTCATTTTTTTGCAAAAAAATCGTTAAATTTCGATTAATAACAAAAAAAGTAAAAATGTCAGCAGCAATTAAATACCACCAAATGAAAGCTCTATTAGTGAGAAGAAAAGGAGGTAAAATTCATTTGGGTGGTAAGTTGCATGACCGAGCAATAAACGGTGAAAGTAGTGTAGGTCAGAAGTGTAAAAAGTGGCCTGGTCTTTCAGGGTGTTTAAGCTATGGGGGCTGAGGTGGTTAAATATACTGCTGTGAGCGTCGGGGAGGGGGATCTGTGGATGGCACTGTAGGGGGATCTGTGGATGGCACTGTAGGGGCACTGTGGATGGCACTGTAGTACAATATGTGACGAAAAAACAATCTCAGAATGGCCTGGATAAGTCAAAGTGTTTTAAAGTTATCACTAGAGTTGAGCGAACACCTGGATGTTCGGGTTCGAGAAGTTCGGCCGAACTACCCGGAAATGTTCGGTTTCGGGATCCGAACCCGACCCGAACTTCGTCCCGAACCCGAACCGAACTTCGTCCCGAACCCGAACCCCATTGAAGTCAATGGGGACCCGAACTTTTAGGCACTAAAAAGGCTGTAAAACAGCCCAGGAAAGAGCTAGAGGGCTGCAAAAGGCAGCAACATGTAGGTAAATCCCCTGCAAATAAATGTGGATAGGGAAATGAATAAAAATAAAAATAAAATAAATAAAAATTAACCAATATCAATTGGAGAGAGGTCCCATAGCAGAGAATCTGGCTTCACGTCAGCAGAGAATCAGTCTCTTCATGCCATAGCAGAGAATCTGGCTTCACGTCACCCACCACAGTAACAGTCCATTGTCATATATTTAGGCCCCGGCACCCTGCCAGAGGAGAGAGGTCCCGTAACAGAGAATCTGGCTTCATGTCAGCAGAGAATCAGTCTGCATGTCATAGCAGAGAATCATGCTTTACGTCACCCAACACTGGAACAGTCCATTGTCAGATATTTAGGCCCAGGCACCCAGGCAGAGGAGAGAGGTCCCGTAACAGAGAATCTGGCTTCATGTCAGCAGAGAATCAGTCTGCATATCCTAGCAGAGAATCATGCTTTACGTCACCCAACACTGGAACAGTCCATTGTCAGATATTTAGGCCCAGGCACCCAGGCAGAGGAGAGAGGTCCCGTAACAGAGAATCTGGCTTCATGTCAGCAGAGAATCAGTCTTCATGTCATAGCAGAGAATCAGGCTTCACGTCACCCACCACTGGAACAGGCCACTGTCAGATATTTTTAGGCCCCGGCACCCAGGCAGAGGAGAGAGGTCCCATAACAGAGATTCAGGCTTCATGTCAGCAGAGAATCAGTCTGCATGTCATAGCAGAGAATCATGCTTTACGTCACCCAACACTGGAACAGTCCATTGTCAGATATTTAGGCCCAGGCACCCAGGCAGAGGAGAAAGGTCCCGTAACAGAGAATCTGGCTTCATGTCAGCAGAGAATCAGTCTGCATGTCCTAGCAGAGAATCATGCTTTACGTCACCCAATACTGGAACAGGCCACTGTCAGATATTTTTAGGCCCCGGCACCCAGACAGAGGAGAGAGGTCCCGTAACAGAGAATCTGGCTTCATGTCAGGAGAGAATCAGTCTGCATGTCCTAGCAGAGAATCATGCTTTACGTCACCCAACACTGGAACAGTCCATTGTCAGATATTTAGGCCCAGGCACCCAGGCAGAGGAGAGAGGTCCCGTAACAGAGAATCTGGCTTCATGTCAGCAGAGAATCAGTCTGCATGTCCTAGCAGAGAATCATGCTTTACGTCACCCAACACTGGAACAGGCCACTGTCAGATATTTTTAGGCCCCGGCACCCAGACAGAGGAGAGAGGTCCCGTAACAGAGAATCTGGCTTCATGTCAGGAGAGAATCAGTCTGCATGTCCTAGCAGAGAATCATGCTTTACGTCACCCAACACTGGAACAGTCCATTGTCAGATATTTAGGCCCAGGCACCCAGGCAGAGGAGAGAGGTCCCGTAACAGAGAATCTGGCTTCATGTCAGCAGAGAATCAGGCTTCACGTCACCCACCACTGGAACAGGCCACTGTCAGATATTTTTAGGCCCCGGCACCCAGGCAGAGGAGAGAGGTACCATAACAGAGATTCAGGCTTCATGTTAGCAGAGAATCAGTCTGCATGTCATAGCAGAGAATCATGCTTTACGTCACCCAACACTGGAACAGTCCATTGTCAGATATTTAGGCCCAGGCACCCAGGCAGAGGAGAGAGGTCCCGTAACAGAGAATCTGGCTTCATGTCAGCAGAGAATCAGTCTTCATGTCATAGCAGAGAATCAGGCTTCACGTCACCCACCACTGGAACAGGCCACTGTCAGATATTTTTAGGCCCCGGCACCCAGGCAGAGGAGAGAGGTCCCATAACAGAGATTCAGGCTTCATGTCAGCAGAGAATCAGTCTGCATGTCATAGCAGAGAATCATGCTTTACGTCACCCAACACTGGAACAGTCCATTGTCAGATATTTAGGCCCAGGCACCCAGGCAGAGGAGAAAGGTCCCGTAACAGAGAATCTGGCTTCATGTCAGCAGAGAATCAGTCTGCATGTCCTAGCAGAGAATCATGCTTTACGTCACCCAACACTGGAACAGGCCACTGTCAGATATTTTTAGGCCCCGGCACCCAGACAGAGGAGAGAGGTCCCGTAACAGAGAATCTGGCTTCATGTCAGCAGAGAATCAGTCTGCATGTCCTAGCAGAGAATCATGCTTTACGTCACCCAACACTGGAACAGTCCATTGTCAGATATTTAGGCCCAAGCACCCAGGCAGAGGAGAGAGGTCCCGTAACAGAGAATCTGGCTTCATGTCAGCAGAGAATCAGTCTTCATGTCATAGCAGAGAATCAGGCTTCACGTCACCCACCACTGGAACAGGCCACTGTCAGATATTTTTAGGCCCCGGCACCCAGGCAGAGGAGAGAGGTCCCATAACAGAGATTCAGGCTTCATGTCAGCAGAGAATCAGTCTGCATGTCATAGCAGAGAATCATGCTTTACGTCACCCAACACTAGAACAGTCCATTGTCAGATATTTAGGCCCAGGCACCCAGGCAGAGGAGAGAGGTCCCGTAACAGAGAATCTGGCTTCATGTCAGCAGAGAATCAGTCTGCATGTCCTAGCAGAGAATCATGCTTTACGTCACCCAACACTGGAACAGGCCACTGTCAGATATTTTTAGGCCCCGGCACCCAGGCAGAGGAGAGAGGTCCCATAACAGAGATTCAGGCTTCATGTCAGCAGAGAATCAGGCTTCATGTCACCCACCACTGGAACAGGTCACTGTCAGATATTTCTAGGCCCCGGCACCCAGGCAGAGGAGAGAGGTACCATAACAGAGATTCAGGCTTCATGTTAGCAGAGAATCAGTCTGCATGTCATAGCAGAGAATCATGCTTTACGTCACCCAACACTAGAACAGTCCATTGTCAGATATTTAGGCCCAGGCACCCAGGCAGAGGAGAGAGGTCCAGTAACAGAGAATCTGGCTTCATGTCAGCAGAGAATCAGTCTGCATGTCCTAGCAGAGAATCATGCTTTACGTCACCCAACACTGGAACAGGCCACTGTCAGATATTTTTAGGCCCCGGCACCCAGGCAGAGGAGAGAGGTCCCATAACAGAGATTCAGGCTTCATGTCAGCAGAGAATCAGGCTTCATGTCACCCACCACTGGAACAGGCCACTGTCAGATATTTTTAGGCCCCAGCACCCAGACAGAGGAGAGGTTCATTCAACTTTGGGTTGCCCCACAATATAATGGTAAAATGAAAATAAAAATAGGATTGAATGAGGAAGTGCCCTGGAGTACAATAATATATTGTTAAGGGGAGGTAGTTAATGTCTAATCTGCACAAGGGATGGACAGGTCCTGTGGGATCCATGCCTGGTTCATTTTTATGAACGTCAGCTTGTCCACATTGGCTGTAGACAGGCGGCTGCGTTTGTCTGTAATGACGCCCCCTGCCGTGCTGAATACACGTTCAGACAAAACGCTGGCCGCCGGGCAGGCTAGCACCTCCAAGGCATAAAAGGCTAGCTCTGGCCACGTGGACAATTTGGAGACCCAGAAGTTGAATGGGGCCGAACTATCAGTCAGTGCGTGGAGGGGTGTGCACAGGTACTGTTCCACCATGTTATTGAAATGTTGCCTCCTGCTAACACGTTCCGTATCAGGTGGTGGTGCAGTTAGCTGTGGCGTGGTGACAAAACTTTTCCACATCTCTGCCATGCTAACCCTGCCCTCAGAGGAGCTGGCCGTAACACAGCTGCGTTGGCGACCTCTTGCTCCTCCTCTGCCTTCGCCTTGGGCTTCCACTTGTTCCCCTGTGACATTTGGGAATGCTCTCAGTAGCGCGTCTACCAACGTGCGCTTGTACTCGTGCATCTTACTATCACGCTCCAGTGCATGAAGTAAGGTGGGCACATTGTCTTTGTACAGTGGATCCAGCAGGGTGGCAACCCAGTAGTCCACATACGTTAAAATGTGGGCAACTCTGCTGTCGTTGCGCAGGCACTGCAGCATGTAGTCGCTCATGTGTGCCAGGCTGCCCAGAGGTAAGGACAAGCTGTCCTCTGTGGGAGGCGTATCGTCATCGTCCTGCGTTTCCCCCCAGCCACGCACCAGTGATGGGCCCGAGCTGTGTTGGGTGCCAGCCTGCTGTGAACCTGCTTCATCCTCATCCTCCTCCACCTCCTCCTCATCCTCGTCCTCCTCGTCCTCCAGTAGTGGGCCCTGTCTGGCCACATTTGTACCTGGCCTCTGCTGTTGCAAAAAACCTCCCTCTGAGTCACTTCGAAGAGACTGGCCTGAAAGTGCTAAAAATGACCCCTCTTCCTCCTCCTCCTCCTCCTCCTGGGCCACCTCCTCTTCCATCATCGCCCTAAGTGTTTTCTCAAGGAGACATAGAAGTGGTATTGTAACGCTGATAACGGCGTCATCGCCACTTGCCATGTTGGTGGAGTACTCGAAACAGCGCAACAGGGCACACAGGTCTCGCATGGAGGCCCAGTCATTGGTGGTGAAGTGGTGCTGTTCCGCAGTGTGACTGACCCGTGCATGCTGCAGCTGAAACTCCACTATGGCCTGCTGCTGCTCGCACAGTCTGTCCAGCATGTGCAAGGTGGAGTTCCACCTGGTGGGCACGTCGCATATGAGACGGTGAGCGGGAAGGCCGAAGTTACGCTGTAGCGCAGACAGGCGAGCAGCGGCAGGATGTGAACGCCGGAAGCGCGAACAGACGGCCCGCACTTTATGCAGCAGCTCTGACATGTCGGGGTAGTTGTGAATGAACTTCTGCACCACCAAATTCAGCACATGCGCCAGGCAAGAGATGTGCGTCAAACCGGCTAGTCCCAGAGCTGCAACGAGATTTCGCCCATTATCGCACACCACCAGGCCAGGCTTGAGGCTCACCGGCAGCAACCACTCGTCGGTCTGTTGTTCTATACCCCGCCACAACTCCTGTGTGGTGTGGGGCCTGTTCCCCAAACATATGAGTTTCAGAACGGCCTGCTGACGTTTACCCCGGGCTGTGCTGAAGTTGGTGGTGAAGGTGTGTGGCTGACTGGATGAGCAGGTGGAAGAAGAGGAGGAGGAAGCTGAGTAGGAGGAGGAGGAGACAGGAGGCAAAGAATGTTGCCCTGCAATCATTGTTGCGGAAGGACGTTTGCCAAACAGCTCTCCGCCTGGGGCCCAGCCGCCACTACATTTACCCAGTGTGCAGTTAGGGAGATATAGCGTCCCTGGCCGTGCTTACTGGTCCACGTATCTGTGGTTAGGCGGACCTTGCCAGAGATGGCGTTGCGCAGTGCACACTTGATTTTATCGGATACTTGGTTGTGCAGAGAAGGCACGGCTCTCTTGGAGAAGTAGTGCCGGCTGGGAACAACATACTGTGGGACAGCAAGCGACATGAGCTGTTTGAAGCTGTCTGTGTCCACCAGCCTAAATGACAGCATTTCATAGGCCAGTAGTTTAGAAATGCTGGCATTCAGGGCCAGGGATCGAAGGTGGCTAGGTGGGAATTTACGCTTTCTCTCAAATGTTTGTGAGATGGAGAGCTGAACGCTGCCGTGTGACATGGTTGAGATGCTTGGTGACGCAGGTGGTGGTGTTGGTGGTACATCCCATGTTTGCTGGGCGGCAGGTGCCAACGTTCCTCCAGAGGCGGAGGAAGAGGCCGAGGCGGCGGCAGCAGCAGAAGAGGCCGAGGCGGCAGCAGCAGAAGTGGTAGCAGGGGGAGCCTCAGTGACTTCCTTGTTTTTAAGGTGTTTACTCCACTGCAGTTCATGCCTTGCATGCAGGTGCCTGGTCATGCAGGTTGTGCTAAGGTTCAGAACGTTAATGCCTCGCTTCAGGCTCTGATGGCACAGCGTGCAAACCACTCGGGTCTTGTCGTCAGCACATTGTTTGAAGAAGTGCCATGCCAGGGAACTCCTTGAAGCTGCCTTTGGGGTGCTCGGTCCCAGATGGCGGCGGTCAGTAGCAGGCGCAGTCTCTTGGCGGCGGGTGTTCTGCTTTTGCCCACTGCTCCCTCTTTGTCTTTTGCTACGCTGTTGGCTCGGTCTCACCACTGCCTCTTTCTCCGAACTGTGAAAGTCAGTGGCACGACCTTCATTCCATGTGGGGTCTAGGACCTCATCGTCCCCTGAATCGTCTTCCACCCAGTCTTGATTCCTGACCTCCTGTTCAGTCTGCACACTGCAGAAAGACGCAGCAGTTGGCACCTGTGTTTCGTCATCATCAGAGACGTGCTGAGGTGGTATTCCCATGTCCTCATCATCAGGAAACATAAGTGGTTGTGCGTTAGTGCATTCTATCTCTTCCACCCCTGGGGAAGGGCTAGGTGGATGCCCTTGGGAAACCCTGCCAGCAGAGTCTTCAAACAGCATAAGAGACTGCTGCATAACTTGAGGCTCAGACAGTTTCCCTGATATGCATGGGGGTGATGTGACAGACTGATGTGCTTGGTTTTCATGCGCCATCTGTGCGCTTTCTGCAGAAGACTGGGTGGGAGATAATGTGAACGTGCTGGATGCACTGTCGGCCACCCAATTGACTAATGCCTGTACCTGCTCAGGCCTTACCATCCTTAGAATGGCATTGGGCCCCACCAAATATGGCTGTAAATTCTGGCGGCTACTGGGACCTGAGGTAGTTGGTACACTAGGACGTGTGGCTGTGGCAGAACGGCCACGTCCTCTCCCAGCACCAGAGGGTCCACTAACACCACCATGACCATGTCCGCGTCCACGTCCCTTACTAGATGTTTTCCTCATTGTTACCGTTCACCACAAGAGGAAAAATAGTATTCGGGCCAATGTATTGAATTAAAATTCAGGCCTTTTTTTTACAGACACCTAACACTAAGTCTATCTGGCTATCTATTTAGGTACCGTATTACACTAATACACGCACACCAGTAATGACAGATTTCGCTGAATATAAATTTGAGGCCAATTATTTAGGCGCTGGGTGACAGGTATACGTTTAATCACAGAATTAGACTTGGATCTGCACTGTAGCGTGTGTGTTAAGTTTTTGAGAATTACCCTATCAGCACCTTGAATCTAATATACCCTTTTAGGGATAGATTTAAAGTAGGCCTGATACAGCAGAAACCACTAATTTTGAGAATTGCAAATTTGGGAATTGTTTTTCAACCCAGAACAAAAACTGTGCTTTGACGGTCACTAAAAATAACTTGACCAGCTAAAACAGTACAGATTTGGATGAATATAAATGTGAGGCCTATTTTTTAGGCGCTGGGTGACAGGTATACGTTTAATCACAGAATTAGACTTGGATCTGCACTGTAGCGTGTGTTAAGTTTTTGAGAATTACCCTATCAGCACCTTGAATCTAATATACCCTTTTAGGGATAGATTTAAAGTAGGCCTGATACAGCAGAAACCACTAATTTTGAGAATTGCAAATTTGGGAATTGTTTTTCAACCCAGAACAAAAACTGTGCTTTGACGGACAGTAAAAATGACTTGACCAGCTAAAACAGTACAGATTTGGATGAATATAAATGTGAGGCCTATTTTTTAGGCGCTGGGTGACAGGTATACGTTTAATCACAGAATTAGACTTGGATCTGCACTGTAGCGTGTGTGTTAAGTTTTTGAGAATTACCCTATCAGCACCTTGAATCTAATATACCCTTTTAGGGATAGATTTAAAGTAGGCCTGATACAGCAGAAACCACTAATTTTGAGAATTGCAAATTTGGGAATTGTTTTTCAACCCAGAACAAAAACTGTGCTTTGACGGTCACTAAAAATAACATGACCAGCTAAAACAGTACAGATTTGGATGAATATAAATGTGAGGCCTATTTTTTGGGGCGCTGGGTGACAGGTATACGTTTAATCACAGAATTAGACTTGGATCTGCACTGTAGCGTGTGTGTTAAGTTTTTGAGAATTACCCTATCAGCACCTTGAATCTAATATACCCTTTTAGGGATAGATTTAAAGTAGGCCTGATACAGCAGAAACCACTAATTTTGAGAATTGCAAATTTGGGAATTGTTTTTCAACCCAGAACAAAAACTGTGCTTTGACGGTCACTAAAAATAACTTGACCAGCTAAAACAGTACAGATTTGAATGAATATAAATGTGAGGCCTATTTTTTAGGCGCTGGGTGACAGGTATACGTTTAATCACAGAATTAGACTTTGATCTGCACTGTAGCGTGTGTGTTAAGTTTTTGAGAATTACTCTATCAGCACCTTGAATCTAATATACCCTTTTAGGGATAGATTTAAAGTAGGCCTGATACAGCAGAAACCACTAATTTTGAGAATTGCAAATTTGGGAATTGTTTTTCAACCCAGAACAAAAACTGTGCTTTGACGGACAGTAAAAATGACTTGACCAGCTAAAACAGTACAGATTTGGATGAATATAAATGTGAGGCCTATTTTTTAGGCGCTGGGTGACAGGTATACGTTTAATCACAGAATTAGACTTGGATCTGCACTGTAGCGTGTGTGTTAAGTTTTTGAGAATTACCCTATCAGCACCTTGAATCTAATATACCCTTTTAGGGATAGATTTAAAGTAGGCCTGATACAGCAGAAACCACTAATTTTGAGAATTGCAAATTTGGGAATTGTTTTTCAACCCAGAACAAAAACTGTGCTTTGACGGACAGTAAAACTAACTTGACCAGCTAAAACAGTACAGATTTGGATGAATATAAATGTGAGGCCTATTTTTTTGGGCGCTGGGTGACAGGTATACGTTTAATCACAGAATTAGACTTGGATCTGCACTGTAGCGTGTGTGTTAAGTTTTTGAGAATTACCCTATCAGCACCTTGAATCTAATATACCCTTTTAGGGATAGATTTAAAGTAGGCCTGATACAGCAGAAACCACTAATTTTGAGAATTGCAAACTTGGGAATTGTTTTTCAACCCAGAACAAAAACTGTGCTTTGACGGTCACTAAAAATAACTTGACCAGCTAAAACAGTACAGATTTGGATGAATATAAATGTGAGGCCTATTTTTTAGGCGCTGGGTGACAGGTATACGTTTAATCACAGAATTAGACTTGGATCTGCACTGTAGCGTGTGTGTTAAGTTTTTGAGAATTACCCTATCAGCACCTTGAATCTAATATACCCTTTTAGGGATAGATTTAAAGTAGGCCTGATACAGCAGAAACCACTAATTTTGAGAATTGCAAATTTGGGAATTGTTTTTCAACCCAGAACAAAAACTGTGCTTTGACGGACAGTAAAACTAACTTGACCAGCTAAAACAGTACAGATTTGGATGAATATAAATGTGAGGCCTATTTTTTAGGCGCTGGGTGACAGGTATACGTTTAATCACAGAATTAGACTTGGATCTGCACTGTAGCATGTGTGTTAAGTTTTTGAGAATTACCCTATCAGCACCTTGAATTTAATATACCCTTTTAGGGATAGATTTAAAGTAGGCCTGATACAGCAGAAACCACTAATTTTGAGAATTGCAAATTTGGGAATTGTTTTTCAACCCAGAACATAAACTGTACTTTGACGGTCACAAAAAATAACTTGACCAGCTAAAACAGTACAGATTTGGATGAATATAAATGTTAGGCCTATTTTTTAGGCGCTGGGTGACAGGTATACATTTAATCACAGAATTAGACTTGGATCTGCACTGTAGCGTGTGTGTTAAGTTTTTGAGAATTACCCTATCAGCACCTTGAATCTAATATACCCTTTTAGGGATAGATTTAAAGTAGGCCTGATACAGCAGAAACCACTAATTTTGAGAATTGCAAATTTGGGAATTGTTTTTCAACCCAGAACAAAAACTGTGCTTTGACGGTCACTAAAAATAACTTGACCAGCTAAAGCAGTAATGACAGATTTGGATGAATATAAATGTGAGGCCTATTTTTTAGGCGCTGGGTGACAGGCTCAACTTGCCCCTGATGTAGTATATGGCCAAAAAATAACCACACTATTGATGGTTAAATGCACTTGATGAAAGCTTGACCCTGATGTAGGATATAGCAAAAAATAACCACACTTTTGATGGTTAAATGCACTTGTGTGACAAGGTCAGCTTGCCCCTGATGTAGTATATGGCCAAAAAATAACCACACTATTGATGGTTAAATGCACTTGATGAAAGCTTGACCCGGATGTAGGATATAGCAAAAAATAACCACACTATTGATGGTTAAATGCACTTGGGTGACAAGGTCAGCTTGCCCCTGATGTAGTATATGGCCAAAAAATAACCACACTATTGATGGTTAAATGTACTTGGTGGCAGCTTGTGCTGGCGCACAAGCAAGCCACAAAATGGCCGCCGATCACCCCAGAAAAAAGGGACTGAAAAACGCTCTGGGCACCCTAAAAACATTGAGCAATTGAATAGCAGCAGTTCAATGATCCACAGCTGTAGATCGATCACTGAATGAAGTCTTTTGGAGGAGTTAATCACTGCCTAATCTCGCCCTAACGTCGCAGCTGCAACCTCTCCCTACACTTGTATCAGCAGAGTGACGTGCAGCGCTACGTGACCCAAGCTTATATAGAGGCTGGGTCACATGCTGCACTGGCCAATCACAGCCATGCCAATAGTAGGCAAGGCTGTGATGGCCTCTTGGGGCAAGTAGTATGATGCTTGTTGATTGGCTGCTTTGCAGCCTTTCAAAAAGCACCAAGAAAGCGCCGAACACCAAACCCGAACCCGGACTTTTACGAAAATGTTCGGGTTCGGGTCCGTGTCACGGACACCCCAAAATTCGGTACGAACCCGAACTATACAGTTCGGGTTCGCTCATCCCTAGTTATTACCACTTAAAATGACACTGGTCAAAAAATAGCCTGGTCCTTAAGGTGAAATAAGGCTGTGTCCTAAAGGGGTTAAAAGAGAGGTTGCTTAATAGAGGTTATTCAGAAAAGAACATAGAGGCAGCAATGAATAAAGTAGATCTGTATACAAAAGAAAAACTGTTAAAAAACAGTGAAAGAAAGAGACGCAATGAAAAGAACAAGGGGAGGTTTGCGTTTACTTTTAAGTTTAGCCCCGCAGAAAATGTAATTAGACAGGTTATCCAGAGCAATTGGGACATATTAAGAAACAAGGAGAGCCTGATGGAATTTGTGGAATACAAACCAATGGTAGCTTTTAGGAGATGTCACGCATTAACCCTTTCAGGACCAAGCCAGTTTTCACCTTCCTGCCCATGCCATTTTTAGCAAATCTGAAATTTGTTACATCATGCAGTAATAACCTTAAAACGCTTTTACTTATCCAGGGTATTCTAAGATTGTTTTCTCGTCACAATCTGTGTACTTCATGACAGTGGTAAAATTGAGTCAAAAAATTTCATTTTTATTTATACTACAGAAAATACCACTCATATCAGTTTTATCCCTGTTACGTCCCCAATCTGGGGTCCATTTATTGAATTGATTTTTCGAACGGGGAGATGGTTAAAAAAACGCTGGCTCCCTCCCCTTTGTTTGAATCCACGGTCACTGCGTCTGCGCCGTGCAATTTACTCTGACACCCAATATGAGTGTTATTTTCTGTAGTTCTCTTCTCATCAGTTTTCGGTAATCCCTGTTACGTCCCCAATCTGGGGTCCGTTTATTGAATTGATTTTTCGAACGGGGAGATGGTTAAAAAAACGCTGGCTCCCTCCCCTTTGTTTTAATCCACGGTCACTGCGTCTGCGCCGTGCAATTTACTGTCACACCCGATATGAGTGGTATTTTCTGTAGTGCTATTCTCATCAGTTTAATCCCTGTTACGTCCCATATCAGGGTGGGATTGCCTTTTGTGAAAAAAAATTTAGGCCGGCCGGGTACCTTCGACTGCTTTCACACTGACAGACCAAACTCTGATACACCAAACTGAATTGATTTTAGGAACCGGGAGATGGAAAAAGCAGCTTGGTCGGTCCTCTTACTCCGAAGTTGGGGCACTGCGCGTGCACGGAGCAATGTGCTGTGACACCCTATATGAGTGGTGTCTTAACTAGTACTATTCCTATCAGTTTAATCCCTGTTACGCCCCCTATCCGGGGACGTGTGTCGAATTGATTATTAACCATTGTCGACTTAACGAACCATTACGACATCCTGAAATAATTTAGTTCTGAGCTCTGTACTTTCTTTGTATTGGAATTGATGGGGATTTTCTAAATTGTCTGCATTATTTCTAATAAACTATTAAGAGACTTTATTATGATTTATTTTTTTATGTATTAAAAACCCATACAACTTAAAAAAAAAAAAGAAAAAAAAAAGAAAATTAATGTTTTTTTCTATGAAAAATTATCCAGCCGATCGCTTTTGGTCTGATCATAATGAAGCAACAGCCTTATCATCTGGGGTGTGGCAACATTGCCAACACACTCATAGAGGTGATGATCGCTTCATTGTGATACGCAAGCCCCTTCACCATGACAAGGTAAGGATCACGAAGGGGAATTGACACATGTATGTGCCTTTTTTTTTGTTTTGTTTTTGCAGCCACAGTGCAGCACCAGAGGCCAGAAAAATTAGGCATGTACACATGCCTGAAAAATAATGGTATTGTTGCAGCCGCTGTTGTAGCAGCGGCCGGAAAAATTGATGTTTTCCAGGCAGAAAGGTGACTAAAACATTGCGGCTTGATTCCTAGTTGGTGGCGGAGAATTCACGAAAGTCATCCGGTATGCAGACATTAAATACATTAGAGTGGGGACCATTTTGAGACCAAGGCATGTCATCAGGCCTTTTGTTAGTCAAACATATCCCCCACTGTCAATCTCTTCGGGATCCATGCCTCATTCATCTTAATGAAGGTGAGGAAATCAACACTTTTTTGACCGAGGCGACTTCTCTTGTCAGTGACAATGCCTCCTGCTGCACTGAAGGTCCTTTCTGACAGGACACTTGAAGCGGGGCAGGCCAGAAGTTCTATCGCAAACTGGGATAGCTCAGGCCACAGGTCAAGCCTGCACACCCAGTAGTCAAGGGGTTCATCGCTCCTCAGAGTGTCGATATCTGCAGTTAAGGCGAGGTAGTCTGCTACCTGTCGGTCGAGTCATTCTCTAAGGCTGGATCCCAAAGGGCTGTGGCGATGTGTAGGACTGAAAAAGCTCTGCATGTCCTCCATCAACAACACAGCTGTAAAGCGTCCTGTCCTTGCCGCCGTGGTCGTGATAGGAGGAGGATTACTTTCACCTCTTCCCCAGTTAGATTCCCGTTGTGCTGTGACATCCCCCTTATAAGCTGTGTAAAGCATATTTTTTAGTTTGGTTTTGAACTGCTGCATCCTTTCCGACTTTCGGTAATTTGGTAACATTTACGCCACTTTCTGCTTATACCGGACGTCTAGTAGCGTGGCCACCCAGTACAGGTCGTTCTCCATCATCCTTTTATAGGAGGGTCCCTCAATAGACATGACAGCATGAAAGATCCCATTTGCACAAGGTTGGATGCTGAGCTACTCATTTCCCGTTCCTCGTCCTCACTGATGTCATTGACGGTCTGTTCTTCCCCCCAGCCTCGTACAACACCACGGGTCCCAGATAGGTGACAAAAACGAGCACCCTGGGATGCCTGCTGTGGTTGGTTTTCCTCCTCCTCAAAGCCACATTCCTCCTCTGACTCCTCTTCCTCATACTCCTCTTCCAGCGTTGCCGGAGGTCCGGCAAGCGATGATGACAAGGCTGTTTCTGGTGGTGATGGTGACCACAACTCTTCCTCTTCACGCTCATCTACGGCCTGATCCAGCACTCTTCGCAGGGAACGCTCCAGGAAGAAAACAAATGGGATGATGTCGCTGATGGTGCCTTCGGTGCGACTGACTAGGTTTGTCACCTCCTCAAAAGGACGCATGAGCCTACAGGCATTGCGCATGAGCGTCCAGTAACGTGGCAAAAAAATTCCCAGCTCCGCAGAGGCTGTCCTAGCACCCCGGTCATACAAATACTCGTTGACGGCTTTTTCTTGTTGGAGCAGGCGGTCGAACATTAGGAGTGTTGAATTCTAACGTGTCGGGCTGTCGCAAATGAAGCGCCTCACTGGCATGTTGTTTTGCCGCTGGATATCTGAAAAGTGCGCCATGGCCGTGTAGGAATGCCTGAAATGGCCACACACCTTCCTGGCCTGCTTCAGGACATCCTGTAAGCCTGGGTACTTAGACACAAAGCGTTGTACGATGAGATTCAACACATGTGCCATGCACGGCACATGTGACAACTTGCCCAAATTCAATGCCGCCAACAAATTGCTTCCGTTGTCACACACCACTTTGCCGATCTCCAGTTGGTGCGGAGTCAGCCACTGATCCACCTGTGCGTTCAGGACGGACAAGAGTGCTGGTCCGGTGTGGCTCTCTGCTTTCAGGCAAGTCAACCCCAAGACAGCGTGACACTGTCGTATCCGGGATGTGGAATAGCCCCTGGGGAGCTGGGGGAGTGCCGTTGATGTGCAGCCAGACGCCGCAGCAGAAGAGGACTCAGCCGAGGAGGTTATAGAAGAGGATGGAGTAGGAGGAGTAGAGGAGGTGGCAGTAGGCCTGCCTGCAAGTCGTGGAGGTGTCACCAACTCCGCTGCAGAGCCACACATTCCATGCTTGTCAGCCGTCAGCAGGTTGACCCAATGCGCAGTGTAGGTGATATACCTGCCCTGACCGTGCTTTGCAGACCAGGTATCAGTGGTCAGATGGACTCTTGCCCCAACACTGTATGCCAGACATGCCATGACTTCCTTTTCAATAACTGAGTAGAGGTTTGGGATTGCCTTTTTTTTAAAAAAAATTTGTCCGGGTACCTTCCACTGTGGTGTCCCAATAGCGACAAATTTTTTGAAGGCCTCAGACTCCACCAGCTGGTATGGTAAAAGCTGGCAGGCTAAGAGTTCCGTCAAGCCAGCTGTCATACGCCGGGCATGGGGGTGACTTTGTGACATTGGCTTCTTACGCTCAAACCTGTCCTTCACAGACACCTGACTGTGGGCAGATGAGCAGGAACTGCTGAAGGTGAGAGACGGAGTGGCGGATGGTTGAGAGGGGGCAAGGAGGACAGCAGTGGTTGACGTGGCTGAAGATGCTGGACCAGGAGGAGGATGGCGGCTTTGAGTTTGTGTGCTGCTTTTACTCATGTGTTGATCCCATAGGCGTTTGTGATGTGCGATCATGTACCTTCGCAAAGCAGTTGTACCGAGGTGGGTGTTGGACTTCCCACGACTCAGTTTATTTTGGCACAGGTTGCAAATGGCATTGCTGTTATCAGAGGCAGACACACAAAAATGTCACACTGCTGAGCTTTGCAATGACAGCATTCTGGTGGTGGCAACAGCATGCGTTGATTGGCGTGCTGTCTGGCTGACCCCGGGTGCCGATACATGTTGTCTGACTGTGCCACTAGCTCCTTGCGACGACCTCCCCCTGCTTCCAACTCGTCTCCTCCTTCTCTCTGTCTCCCCTTCTGAACTTTCCCCCTCTTCTTCTTCTCTTCGAGCAGGCACCCACGTGGCATCCACGGACACATTGTCATCATCAACCACTTAATTTCACTTCTCAAATATCACTGTGTGTGTCTCCTATATGATATATTTAACTGACATTTTTTATCATAACAACCAATGATTTATACAGGAAAATCATGACGATTAACAAGGTTGCCCAAACTTTCGCATCCCACTGTATATATATACATATATATATATATATATATATATATATATAAAAAAGCAGACTTATGTACCAGCCCTAAAAAGGGATTTTTGGGGTGCTGTCAGGACACTGTCCTTACAGCAGATGAGTCTGTGGATACAGAACACTGCCCTAGCTAACGCTTTCCCTATTAAATCAGCAGCAGCAGCACTCTCCCTCCTCTCACTAAGAATGCAGCTTCCGAATGAATCTAAAATGGATGCTGTCCAGGAGGTGGGAGGGTCTGGGAGGGAGGGTCTGCTGCTGATTGGCTGGAATGTGTCTGCTGACTGTGAGGTACAGGGTCAAAGTTTGCTCAATGATGATGTATAGGGGGCGGATCGAACATCGCAAATGTTCGCCCGCCGCGGCGAACGCGAACAAGCTATGTTCGTCGGGAACTATTCGCCGGCCAACTATTCGGGACATCTCTAATAGAAACCACCCAAAAATGACCCTATTTTAGAAACTACACCCCTCAAGTTATTCAAAACTAATTCTAAAAACTTAACCCTTTAGGTGTTCCACAAGAATTAATGGAAAATGGAGATAAAATTTCAGAATTTCACCTTTTTGGCAGATTTTCCATTTTAATCAATTTTTTCCACTAACAAAGCAAGGGTTAACAGTCAAACAAAACTCAATATTTATTGCCCTGATTCTGTAGTTTAAAGATACACCCCATATGTGGTCGTAAACTGCTGTACGTGCACACGGCAGGACGCAGAAGGAAAGGAACACCATTTGGTTTTTGGAAGGCAGATTTCACTGGGATAATTTTAATCTGCCATGTCACATTTGAAGACCCCCTGATGCACTCCTAGAGTAAAAACTTAAAAACAGTGACCCCATTTTAGAAACGACACCCCTCAAGGTACTCAAAACTGATTTTGCAAACTTTGGTTACCCTTTAGGTGTTCCACAAGAATTAATTGAAAATGAAGATGAAATTTCAGAATTTCACTTTTTGAGCAGATTTTCCATTTTAATCCATTTTTTCCAGTAACAAAGCAAGGGTTAACAGCAATAAAAACTCAATATTTATTGACCTGATTCTGTAGTTTATAGAAACACCCCATATGTGGTTGTAAACTGCTGTACGGGCACATGGTATTGCGCAGAAGGAAAGGAACGCCATATGGTTTTTGGAAGGCAGATTTCACTGGAATAATTTTAAGTTGCCAAAAAAATGACCCCATTTTGGAAACTACGGGATAATGTGGCAGTTTTATTGGTACTATTTTAGGGTTCATATGATTTTTGGTTGCTCTATATTACACTTTTTGGAGGCAAGGTAACAAAAAATTGCTGTTTTTGGCACCGTTTTTTACAATGTTCATCTAAGAGGTTAAATCATGTGGTATTTTTATAGAGCAGGTTGTTGCGGACACAACAATACCAAATATGACAACTTTTTTTGGTTGTTTGTTTCAGCTTTACATGATAAAGCATTTAAAAAAAAATGAAACCCATATATATATATATATATATATATATATATATTTTGACGACTGTCTTATGTAGGGGGTCATTTTTTTCGGTAACAGTGCATATAACTTTTTGATCGCTTGGTATTACACTTTTTGTGATGTAAGGTGACAAAAAAAAACTTTTGGGACATTTTTTTTTTACCGGTGTTTACCTGAGGAGTTAGGTATCGTCGCATCCGTAAGTACTTGCTGTAGAAAAATATCACATGACCTAACTCCTCAGGTGAACACCGTAAAAAAGATGAAAACGATGTAAAAAATGCCATTTTTTGTCACCTTACATCACAAAAAGTGTAATAGCAAGCGATCAAAAAGTCATAAGCACCCCAAAATTGTACCAATCAAAGCGTCATCTCATCCCGCAAAACAATTAGACATTAACTAAGACAATCTCCCCCAAAAAAATAATAACTATGGCTCTCAGAATATGGAGACACTAAAACATCACTTTTTTTGGTTTTAAAAATGCTGTTATTGTGTAGAACTTAAATAAATTAAAAAAAAGTATACATATCTCCATATTCTGAGAGCCATAGTTATTATTTTTTTGGGGGAGATTGTCTTAGTTAATGTCTAATTGTTTTGCGGGATGAGATGACGCTTTGATTGGTACAATTTTGGGGTGCTTATGACTTTTTGATCGCTTGCTATTACACTTTTTGTGTTGTAAGGTGACAAAAAATGGCTTTTTTTACATCGTTTTCATCTTTTTTTATGGTGTTCACCTGAGGGGTTAGGTCATGTGATATTTTTATAGAGCATGTCGTTACAGATGTGGCAATACCTAATATATATACTTTATTTTATTTATTTAAGTTTTACACAATAATATCAATTTTTAAACCAAAAAAAGCATGTTTTAGTGTCTCCATAGTCTGAGAGCCATAGTTTTTTAAAAAAATTTGGGCGATTGTCTTAGCCCTAAGAATCACAGCCCTAAGAAACGTTGTGAATGAGATAAAACTCTAACTTTACTTGATATACATTAAAAGTAGGAAGGACCTATGAGTCTTCAATATACATACATTGTTAGTTAGATATAGTATTGGCATCTGAACATATATAAATAATAGCCGATAGACTGGTCCTGTGTGCAGCTTTATTTAATATCCAGTACCAGGATCCAGTGGCTACCATGTATAATGGCCTGCAGCGTATGTGCTTGTAACGCTGCACAGACAGAGTCCACTGTAACTCTTTGATACCCATTTCGTCTGCTGTAGCGCAGAGTGATAATAGGATGGTATCAGACACTATATGTACAGATGTTCAAATAGCAAGAGTTGCCAGAGTGCTCTGAGCTATGGAGCGGGGACACTGAAACACCAGAAGGACCTTAATCACAGTACTGCCATTCATGGGGTACACGTTCCTTCTTCCCCCTTCATGTGCTCAGACACCTGACTCGCTTTGGCAACAAATGAGACGGCTAATTGCCCTATATCTGCCCTAAAAGGTGCGCCATTGTCTGCACTGAGGATCCTTTCTGCGCTCTATGATTTTCACCTTTGGGCTCATCAGGAGCTCTGGATCACTAAAGACAGGACAGACAAACATGTAACGCCGTCCGCCTCGTGTGGTGAGGCGGCGGCATCGGCGCTAGGGTGGCAGTAAGTATGGCCGCCGTTCTCCGCTGTTTAAATGAGGATCATCCCTCCCCCCTAGGGCGAATCAAGCTGCAGCCAGTGAATGAGAGAAAGGTGGGCGTGTCCACAGCACTGTTAATCACCACCCCCCGCCTCTGCCTCCCAAGTCAGTGATCATGTACTGAGTGTCAAAACACTCCTTTGTCATAACAGGGAACAGTCGGCGATTGATAAACAGCGTGCCAGACATCAGAGCTTAAACGAATGAAGAAAGAGAGAGGGGACAGAAATTAAACATATGAAGATGTTAAACACACCCTTATGGTTAGAGTATATATGCTCGGAACATCCTTATAACAGTTGCAAGGCAACGCAATATGTCCCCTAATGTGCAGATGTATGTCACAATATCTACCTGTTGCTATAGAGAGCTACGCATGTATGAAATATTGCGTAAACTCTACATCTGCCCAAGTGATAAGCCTGTACATATCAAGATGCACCTAAGACAAAACAAAACAATATTTGTGGTCAAGGCTACGGCCGAGCTCGTGCCTGAATGTGCCGAACCTGACAGAGGAAAACCACCATGCCTACCTGATATGGCTGGAGAGGTGCCCTTAGCCATGCCGCGGGTAAGCCTAAAAGGGGGCAAAAAGACAAACAGGTAGGGAGGAAAAACCTTTATTGGCAGTGAACCGAGTTACAAAACCAACTTGTGGAAAGCCTGGGATATCTCGACCTGGGGGTTAGGTATGTATCGTGTGAAGCATGAGGAGCGCCAGCGACCCATTTTCCGGATGATGTGGCCGGGGACGTTGTGTTTTGACGCTGCGGATGCAGCTCCAATGCGGAATGAGTGCCCTGAAATGGCCTTGGGGTCGAAACCCCAACCCATTGCCAGAGTGCGGACGTGTGAGATGAATTGCGAAGCGGTGAGGGCTGCGGCCTGAAACGGGAGCAATGGTTGGTCAGGGGCGGAGTCCCCCAGAGCCGACAGCAGACTCTTGAGTACCTGGACCGGGCACCATGCGTTGGCAGAAGGGAAGAAATCCACCTCCACTGGTGGACCTACCTGCGAGGTTTTGGAAGTAAGGAGGTGCAGGGAAAAATGGTCGTGGTGCCAGACTAGTTGACCCCTGGTGAGACCCTTGGACCTAGCTGAAGTGCGGGTGACTTCGCCGGGTCTTAAGAACCCATAGAAACTAAGGTACATGGCAGCCTTGATGACTGTGCTGGGAAGGAGCCCAAAAGGAAGACTATCTAGGGAGGTTGAAAGTTTCCTAAATAGTTCCCCAGATACGGGCTGCCTGCTCGGGATGGCTGTGAGACTACTTTTCTGAACCCCCCTAAGGGTTGCCCTGACTGCTTGGGATAGAAAAACCGACCTGCTTTCGGGGTCTTCCAACATGGAAAAATGTTGGACTCCGGCCAAATACAATTTGATGGTGTTGAAGGACAGCTTGAGATCGAAATGACAGAAGGCTATGAAAGCTGTGATGTACGTGGTTTTGTTGGTGTCTTGACTTGGGTGTAGGCCCCTGAACCTGTTGAAGGTGTTCCAGGCGGTCCTGTAGTTCCTGGCAGTGTTGTGAGACAAAGACTTCTGCATCAATGTTTTTGCTGAATTAATAAAAAGGTTTAATCCAACACTAGCAATTGGTACGTCGGAGGAGGTAGCCCCACACGGTCTGCCTCTGGCATGACCTGGAAGAAAGTTTTGTAATTAAAATGAGATAGGGCATCTGCGGCCACATTGTGAACCCCCTGGATGTGCTTGCATGCTACGTGGAAATTGTGCACCAGCGAGAGCCAGACCAGCCTGCGGACAAATGACATGATCTGGGGTGACTGAGACCTGCCCTTGGTGATGATGTCCACCACTGTTTGATTATCAGTGATGAACGCCACAGAAGAATTGGCCCACTGGCTGCCCCACACCTGGGCTGCCGCCACGACTGGGTAGAACTCCAGCAAAGGGGATGACTGCAAAGCGCCTCTGGCTGTTGATACCTCGGGTGGCCAAGGGCCCGCGAACCATTGGTTCCCACAGATCGCCGCAAACCCCCCGGAGGCGGCGGCATCCGAGAAAATCAAGGTGGACTCCGGCCCTAGCCGAGGAACAAACAACGAGACTCCGTTCCAAGAGGCCAGGAAGTTCTCCCACATGGACAGGTCGGCCATGGCTTGGGCGTCTAAGGTAACGAGGCTGTCCTGCTCTGGGGCTGAGGGGAGCAATTGGAGAAGCCTGGACATGAAGGCCCTGCCCTGGGGCATGACTTTGGTGGCAAAGTTTAGCATGCCCAAAAGGGACTGCAGCTCGACCTTGGTGCAGGTCCTGCAGCCCGCCGCAGTTGAGATGGCTGCCTTGATCTTTGCCAATTTCTCGGCTGGAAGCTTGGCCTCCATCTTCCCTGTGTCTAGCGTTATGCCTAGGAAGGTGATTACCGTGGCGGGCCCTTCGGTTTTTGAAGCTGCCACCGGAACATTGAGTCGGCCGAACAGTTGCAGCAGCGCCTGGAGTTTGCAAGGCTGGCGGTCTGGGCTTTCGATAATGAGAAAATCATCCAAGTAGTGGATGGTCATAGGGCAATCGCAGTGGTTGACCAGGATCCAATGCAATGCCTGAGCGAACTGGTCGAACAGCCAGGGACTGCTCTTGGACCCAAACGTCAGGCGATTGGCAAAGAAGTACTGATCTTGCCACTTGATGCCGTAGAACCCCCAGAGCCGTGGATGAATGGGCAGCAGCTTGAAGGCGTCGGCGATATCTGCCTTTGCCAACCAAGCCCCCCGACCTACTTGGAGGATCAGCTGTATGGCCTCGTCTATGGTGGCGTAGCTCATGGAGAACTCCTCGGATGGCACTAAGGAGTTAAGACTGGGTACACTGGAGCCATGAGGCGCCGACAAGTCGTAGATTAAACGTTTTTTATTTGTGAACTGCTTGGTCACAATACCGATAGGGTTGATCCTCCAGAGGTCGAATGGAATGAAGGGGAAGGGGCCGATGAGAAACCCCTTCTCCAACTCTGACTTGATCAGAGTCCCCACCGGCTCAGGGTCCCTGCTTGCTGACAGTAGATTGGGCCCTTCCCAGGAAGTTTGTGGGAGAGCTACCAGCCCCGTGTGGAACCCGGTGGTGAACCCGGAAACCAAGAACTGCACCCAATGCGGGCTGTGGTGCTCGCGCAACAGGGACTCTAACAAGACCACGTTGACCCCGCTTAGTCAGGATGGCCTTGTTCTTTGAGGACACGCCGTCTGCGGGTGAGCCCTGAAACAGCCTGCGCAGACGTGGAGAGCCCTGCACTTGTTATAATAACAAGCCTCCTGGTTAAAATTATTGCAGACCTGGCTGTTGCCCAGGAAAACTATTGGCCGGCCTAACTTATCCGTGGTAGCGCCAGGTCGTTGGAGGGACCCGGAGCTACTACGGAGGGATCTGCCCTGGGATGTGGAGGGACCTGAGTTGGGGCACCAATCCGATGAGTGAGTAATGGACTGGCATGACGTACATGCCGGTGCCCTGAGGCACGCAAAATGTCGACAAAAAAGCTCCATGTCCATGACCGCCCAGTTCGTGAGGTGCTTGAATTGGACCAGCGAGGCGGCGGCTTTAGCTGAGAACGAGCGATGATAATTGTAAAAAGCCTGCCCACCGTACTTGTGGCCCAAATCCGTGACCCTGTATAGGTATGTGTCCAACTCTTCCCGCCTCTCAGGGTGGACGGAGCAGATGACGTCCCTGTATAAGCTAAACGCCAGGACAAACTCCGTGGGGGTTAGCTTCCTGTTGAGGCGGGGGTCCCTCGCTTTGAGGACGATGGACATGTCGCCGCAAGCAATGGTCTTGCTCTCTACTGTGTCATGGGTTGCTATCAAAATAGACGCCAGGTTGACGTCCTTGCCCTCTAAAATGTCCTTCTTGATGTTGCTGGAGATGAAGTGGGCCGGAGCTACCCCGGGTGCGCCAAGGGCCCTACCTGGGGGAACCAACCCTGCCGTAGGGGCAACCGGCACACCGGCAAAGGAGAGGCGACACGCTCGGATGTCAGTCCCTGGTGAGACTCAACGGCCAGGAGTCTGGACTGCACGTCTGAGACTGAGGAGGCAATAGTGTTCATCATGGCATGCAGTTGTGTCAGAGACACTTGCAGAGTGGCCATGGAGACTTGCTCCAAGTCCGGGGCTGCTGGCTCCGCCGTGAGTAGCCTGAATAGTTCGCTACGCCATTACACGACCCTTAACCCAGGGAACTGCGAGTCCCTGTGATCTAATGAGACTGTGTTTGTGGGAGCTGAGGTGTGGGGTAGCGGAACCGCTGCCGTGGGGTGTGGAGGGTTAACTGGTCTGCTGCTTAACAAGACAGGGGAGGGCACGTGGGAGCTAGCGGTGTGCCATGACCCTGGCAAGCAGCTATGATATGTGTGTGCTGGCGAGGGCCTGTGATGGGGCTTATTATGAAGAACCAGTGTGTGTAAACCAATGCTTTCATGTGTGTGTTTTTTTTTTTTTCAACTTTATTGCTAGTGAACAGCAGCCGGCCGCCGGCCAGTAGCTGCGTGGGAAGAAGCGGCACCCCTGGGTCTGGACGGACCCGCCCGTGGGGAGAGCGCCAGGACCAGCCAGACGAGGGGGGTGTGAGCTGCTGCGGCGGCCGGCGCCAGGAAGAGAGCCCGACAGCAGAGGCCGGCCGGGACGCAAGCTCCGTCGTCAAGGCAACGGAAACGCTGCCCGGCGTCCCGCCAGATCTGCTCAGGGCGGCGCCTGACCAAGGACGTGCCGGGCGTACCACCCGGGATGCGAGGTGGGTAGCGAGCGGACCGGACCGGGGGGGATGGGTGGACATGCCGGAGAGGGGTGCGGAGGAGCGTGAAACTTACCCAGACAGCTGAGCGGGAAGCATTGGAGGGGAACCCTCGGCAAACTTACCTGCACAGCAGCACAGCAGGACGGGGCGTGACGTCAGGCGGGAAAAGGCACCAGAAACGCACGCAAATGGGGAGAGGGCATGCCTCCTTTTAAGGGCGCCTACGCCCCTCCCACAAATGCAGGCTGACATGTCAGCCTTAACCTACTAGTTCAATCCCACAGGAACCCGCAGTACCGAATGCAGCAACCGGACCCTCCCGCCCCGCAATCCACCCCCAATTGCCCCATCACAGTGGCCGAGAGACCGGTTTTGTAAGGGGGAAGGGGAGAGGAGGTTGGCTGGGAAAATGGGGGAAGGGGGACCCATAGTGGTACTGGGCTATAAAGCAATGGATCTGTTGTTAATAAACAGTGAACATACAGGTGATATCAGATGATACCCAAACCAAGAGAGAGTAGAGGATGTCCATTAGGGGAGGTGGGCGGCTAGATTAGGATATAGGGAGGGTCTCTGAGTGAACAGGATTATATTACCCTCATATGAAATGTGTTCATTGAGGCCCTCAGGACATATGGTACGTAACCTGAATGTCCACTCTGCCTCCTTCTGTAGTAGCTTTTTGTCATAGTTGCCCCCTCTAAGAGATCTTCTGATCGCCTCAATGCCTTGAAATTTTATAGCGTCCTAAGTGCTATGGGAGTGTCGGCATTATTACGGATGTCATTGAGATGTTCGCCTGTCAGCCGGCGAACCTCCTGTATTGTCTTGCCCACATATTGTAGTCCACATGTACACGTAGCCATGTACACGCTTGGTTTTGCAATTGATGACAGAATTGCAAACCTTCTTTGTGTCACCCTGCTGGTGAAGCTGTTATCCTGCTCAATCGCCCCGCATGCCACACAGCCACCACAGCGAAAAGTGCCTCTAGGTTGTCGATCGAGCCAAGTCGCTGACTGTGGTGATTGTTGAAAGCTGTGAACCAGCCTGTCTCCTAAATTGCGGCCTTGGCGATAAGTGATAGACGGGGTAGCACCAATAAGATATCCTACATCAGGGTCCGATTTCAGAATTCCCCAGTAGCGAGTAAGAATATCTCATATGCTCTTATGTGCCTCATGAAACGTGGCAATGATACAGACTTGACTATCCTCATACTCTCTGATCCGTGGTTCCAGAAGTGTATCCCGGTTCAGTGCTAACAAATGCTGATACACACTATTCAAGACCTGTCGTGGGTAACCCCTATTCTTGAACCAATTTTAAAGTTCCCTTTCCGCCACCCGGTACTCTGTAAGCCTAGAGCAATTTCTGCGCAGTCTCAGGTACGTCCCTTTAGGAATACCTTTTTTCAGAGCCTTTCAGATTGTCTTAGGTAGGCTATCATTTTTGTGGGATGAGATAAAGGTTTAATTGGCACTATTTTGGTGGGGTGCGTATGACTTTTTGATCGCTTGCTATTACACTTTTTACGATGTAAGGTGACAAAAAATGGCTTTTTTTACACCGTTTATTTTTTTTTTATGGTGTTCACCTGGTCATGTGGTATTTTTATAAAGCAGGTATCAGCCGGACCCCTGCTGCTGATCGCAGCAGCGCATGAGGGGCAGCGCGTTAACCCTAAGACAAGAATGATTGTCCTAGTGCCTGAAGTACCGGCCAGTTAGGATGAACATTCTCGTCCAAGGTCCTTAACGTGTTAATCTGGCATCTGATAATCCAGAAAGAACTGTCATAGAAAAAGAAGATTACAAAGCAAGAAGCAGAAATACAACTAGGAAATTTTGTTGATGAAAAACGAACTTATAGAAAATGATTTCATGTTAAGGAGGATCTTTTTCTCTCCAGACATGCCTATTTTACTATATAATTGTATTCTTTATGAAATAAAGTATCTTTTCCTAGAATACTGAGTTGTGTTGTTCATCTATTATTATTATATTGTTTGTGTCATTTTCAACTTAGTTTTTTAAAAAGACTGTGAAAATGAAGCAACTCCACCATCTAGTGGTAAAAGCGTTGTAGTACAACTTTATTTTCCTAGGCTAGGAGGGAACTTGAAAAGAGGTTGTCTGTCCTAAATCAAATAACCTGCAGGACTGTGGTAAAAAAAAATTATAATCAAACTCACCTCACCCTCTATGACAGTGACCACGTGGTCACAGACCTCTGGGAGCTGTAGTTCTGAAACACTGGGTGTTTTACAAGGTGAATTCATTGTTTTTTGTTTTTTTTACCACAGTCATGCCAGCCATTATTCAGTATGACAGACAACCCCTTTAATAAGGAAAATATGCAAGAATGATGGCTCTGTAAGGATCAGTCGGGGTTAAGGGTCCTGACTCATACTATGCAGGAAGATAGAGGAGGGACTTAGGTCCACCTTTAGCTCAGTTAAGCTAATTTTACACTAACTTTCAGAAACTCAACACCCTGCCTGAATGCCCACTGGCCCTATTAACTATAATGGGGACTGGTGGAGATCCGGCCACAATACAACAAATATGCAGAGAATCGGCTGGACTAAGACCACTGCGCCCTGCTGGAATAGCCTGTTGGAGCTCTATACTCTATGAAGTCAGATAAGCTACATGAGAAACTAGGCCTGGTTTCCAGAGAACCATCATCTCTTAATAGAAAAGTCATTGCTATCCAGAGGCGGCTCTTCCATTAGGCCTCGCACTGGTGGGGGCCTCGCCAGTCGCGCTACGAGGGGGGTGCGGCGGGCAGCAGTGGTGGTGGCGGCAGGGGACAGGGAGATAAGCGCTTGCATTGTGGAAGCGCTCATCTCCATAGTCATCTGTATCACTGTCCTCAGGATGGCGATACAGATGACTGTGTTGCGGCGGGGAAGGGGAGGGAGTGGCGTCTCCCTTCCCTGTTCCTCTGATAGACTGCGGGCCTTGTGTCGGCAGCCTATCAGAGGCCGGTTCAGGCGGCGCGATGACGTCATTGCGCCGCCTGAGCCGTACAGGGCGGGACACAGGCCGGAAGAGGTCTGCATTGCATTGCTGCCATAAGGAGGTAAGTATGGAGGGGGGGGGGGGGGGGGACTTGTTACTGGCACATGATTTGGGGGGCATCTATGGGGGCCCTTATTACTGGCACATTATTGGGGGCACTATGGGGACACTTACTGGAACATTATATGGGGGCACTTCTTACTGGCACATTATTGGGGGGCACTATGGGGGCACTTTTTACTGGCACATTATTGGGGGGCACTATGGGGGCACTTATTACTGGCACATTATGGAGAGGCACTATGGAGAAGGGGGGGAAGGATCACAATGGGGGCATCTACTGGGGGCCCTAAATACTGTCATATTATGGGGGGGCACTATGGGGGGTTCTACCAGGGGCCCTATATACTGGCACACTGGCACACATTATGGGGGGGCACTATGGAGAAGTGTGGGGGAAAGGAGCACTATGGGGGCATCTACTGGGGGCCCTATATACTGGCATGCATTATGAGGGGGAACTATGGAGAAGGGGAGAAGAGCACTAGGGGGGCATTATATAGGGGCATTTAATGCTGGCACCCATTTTGGTGCCACTATGGGGAAGGGGGGAGAGAAGCATTATGGGGGCATCTATGTAGGGCAGTATATAGGGGCATTTTATACTGGCACATTATGAAGGACACTATGGGGATGGGGGAGGAGCATTTGGGGGGCATCTTCTGGGGGCACTATATAGGATGGGGAGGCGCACTATAGGGGCATCTTCTGGGGGCACTATATAGGAGTATTTTATACTGGCACAAGTTATAGGGGTACTACGGGCACCTTAGCTGAACTGGGGGCACTAAGTGTTTTTTGTAGTGGCACACAGTACAGGTCATTTGATCACATGAGGGCACTCTGGGGACATTGGCTCTACTGGGGGCACTAAGAGGAAGTTTTTTTTTTTCTACTGCCACACAACAGAACATTTCATTTTTTGTACTGGCGCACATTATAAGGGGGCTTCATTACAACTGAGGGACTATGGGGGCATTATTACTTCTGGGACAGAATTACTGTTGGGGGCACTGTAGGAGCACTATTACTACTAAGTGCACTCTGGCACAGAATTATTACTATTGCTGGGATTTTGGGGAGCGCTATTACAGTGGGGGCACCCTGGCACAGTATCAGCTTAGCACAGTTATTTTTGGGGGACATTATGGTTACACTATTAGTATCAGGGGCACTATTTGCTGGGTGCAGTTATTTCCTTTAGAGCATTGTGTTCCAATAATTATTGAAGGGGGCGCTATCTGTGTGTAACTAGTATTTTCAGGGGGTTTATTTGTTTCTACATTTTAGTTTTGTGGGGAAAAGTGTCTCAGTATTGGGGGTGCATGATGGGATGTTGAGAAGGTGGGAGGAAAAGTAGAAAACTAAGATGTCTGTCTGTCAAACTCTGCAGAGATGAGAGATGGTTGAAAGAAATCATCATGGCGGTCTGGTCTGAATGGAGAAGATGAAGAAAGAGAACATCTACATCAAAGGAGACGTCACTGGATGTACAGTAAGAGGTATGTGGACCTGTATTAGGCTGCCATCACATATGCGTTAGTGATTCTGGCAGGCTGTTCCAGTTGAGAACAGCCTGCCGGAATTTACTGCATCCGGCACTGCTTTAACTTTGATTTCTTTCAACATATTTTTTGTTATATGGCTTAAAAATTATTGCGTGGGGGCCTCATGTTCGAGTTTCGCCTAAGGCCTCACAAAGTCTAGAGCAGTCATCCTTAAACTGCGGCCCTCCAGCTGTTGTAAAATTAGAACTCCCACAATGCCCTGCTGTAGGCTGATACCTGTAGGCTGTTCGGGCATGCTGGGAGTTGTAGTTTTGCAACAGCTGGAGGGCCGCAGTTTGAGGATGCCTGGTCTAGAGCCACCTCTGTTGCTATCCAAAAGTGCCTCAGAAGGAAAGAAAGAAAGGAAAGATCTGAGAAGGTCCAGAGTATACATGGCCGAGCATTAGAGTCAGTCAGTAATTTTATTCTACAGGTCAGTACGAATCCGGTGATACCTGATATGTATAGTTTTTCTTGCGTGGGAAAAAAAAAAGTGTTATTTTTTCGTTGCCATATTTTGACCCCAATAACTTTTTTGTAATTATGTGTACGGAGCTATGTGGGGGTTCATTGTTTGCGGGGTGATCTGAACTTTTTATTGATACCCTTCTGGGGTGTGTATGACTTTTTGATTACTTTTTATTTAATTTTTTTGTAGAAAATAAAGCAACCAAACACGGCAAATCGGCCATTTTGACGCTTTTTTTATTTTTTTGTAATTTTTACTGGGGGGGAAGGGAGTGATTTGAAATTGTATGGTTTTTTTTATAATTCCCATAGGGAACTATAACAAGCAATCATTTGATTGCTATTCTCATAAACCCCAATGCACTAGCATTGGAGTCTATCAGAAAATTGCTAGTTTCCTATGGAGCCCTATTGCAGGCAAGGGCTCCATAGGAAATACTATGCTGCAGCCTCTTGTCATTCACAAAGACAGGGGCTGCTGCACACAAGCTCCGATTCCTACGATCGCCACACGGGGGAGCCGGCATATGAGGGGTTAAATGTCCGTGATCGACATTACTGCTGGTTGCTGACATTAGCCTGCTATTAGAAACAGCAGGCCACCCGCGGCTATGGAACCCCCTCAGGAGAGGGCGCCATCTTTAAAGACCCGGCCAGCGCCGTACTATTATGGCACTGGTCAGGAAAGAGTTAACCTGCCTGCCCTATGTTCCACGGAAAACTTAAAGTTCTGTAGAGACAAAAAACACCTGAGCATTCCTCTTTTTGGCTTGGCTCATCCACTTGAGAGGGGAGTGGTCGGTTACCAGACGGAACTTTCTCCCCAACAGATAAAAGCGGAGAGACTCGAGTGCCCACTTGATGGCCAAGCACTCTCTTAACTATACTGTACCTAGTCTCGGCTGGGGTAAGTTTGCGTCTCAGGAAAACAACTTAATGTTCCCAGGGCCGGCCTTAGGTGTCCAGGCGCCCTGTGCGAGCTAACCTTGTGGCGCCCCCCCCCCCAAAAAAAAAAAAAAAAAAACACTGCTTGTTGCTGGCATCATGGCATAGGCTGGCTGACTATCCAACCAAGTAGTTACCAGCCCACACACCCCAAAGGCCGGTGTAATGTTATACTTCCCTACTTCGTGAGATTTCCCTACCCTCGTCACTTCCGGTCGCACCGGACATGACGTGAGGAGGTGTGCAGCGCCGCGCAGGCGCACAACGTCAGGTTAGGGAAGTTTCACAGCAGAGTGCGCATGCGCCAGGAGTCTCGCCGGTGGTTAGGGTAGGGAAAAACTATGGGCCAGTGCGCAGGCGCAGTGATCGGATGGATGTTCTCAGCTGAACCCCGGCCGACACTGCGCATGCACCGGGAGCCTCACCAGCGGTTAGGGAAGGGAAAAATTACGTACGGGCCAGTGCTTTTTCCCTACCCTAACCGCTGGTGAGGCTCCCAGCGCATGCGCAGTGTCGGCCGGTGTTCAGCTGAGAACATCCATCCGATCACCGCACCTGTGCACTGGCCCATAATTTTTCCCTACCCTAACCGCCGGCAAGGCTCCCAGCGCATGCGCACTCTGCTGTGAAATTTCCCTAACCCATCGTTGTGCGCAGTGCGCCCCCCCCCAATATAATAAACATTGGTGGCACAGTGCGCCCCCCCCAACACCCCAGTATAATAAACATTGGTGGCACAGTGCGCCCCCCCCCAACACTCCAGTATAATAAACATTGGTGGCGCAGTGCGCCCCCCCAACACCCCAGTATAATAAACATTGGTGGCGCAGTGCGCCCCCCCAACACCCCAGTATAATAAACATTGGTGGCGCAGTGCGCCCCCCCAACACCCCAGTATAATAAACATTTGCGCAGTGCGCCCCCCCAATATAATAAACATTGGTGGCGCAGTGCGCCCCCCCAACACCCCAGTATAATAAACATTGGTGGCGCAGTGCGCCCCCCCAATATAATAAACATTGGTGGCGCAGTGCGCCCCCCCAACACCCCAGTATAATAAACATTGGTGGCGCAGTGCGCCCCCCTCAATATAATAAACATTGGTGGCGCAGTGCGCCCCCCCTCAATATAATAAACATTGGTGGCGCAGTGCGCCCCCCCTCAATATAATAAACATTGGTGGCGCACTGCGCCCCCCCTCAATATAATAAACATTGGTGGCGCAGTGGGCAGTGCCAATGAGGGTTAAAAAATAAAAAAATAATTAACTCACCTCCTCCAATTGATCGTCTTCTGTTCTTTCTTCATGACCTGTCAAAGGACCTGTGGTGACATCACTGTGCTCATCACATGATACATCACATGATCCATCACCATGGTAATGGGGTCATGTGATGAGCTCAGTGACGTCACCACAGGTCCTGAAGAAAGAACAGGAGACCGGCAGCTACGAGATCAACTGAAGGAGGTGAGTTAATTTTTTAAAATTATTTTTTAACCCTCATTGGCACTTCCCACTGAGCCACCAATGTTTCTTATACTGGGGGGGGCGCACTGTGCCACCAATGTTTCTTATACTAGGGGGGGCGCACTGAGCCACCAATTATGTTTCTTATACTGGGGTGTTTGGGGGGGGGGGCGCACTGTGCCACCAACGTTTCTTAAACAAATACAGGAGGCGGGTGCCGGAATCAAATAGCCGGCACCCGACCTCTGTGACAGGGAGCTGCGATCAGCGGCAGTTAACCCCTCAGGTACCGCACCTGAAGGGTTAACTCAACTGCAGCTGATCGCAGCTCCCTGTCACAGAGGTCGGGTGCCGGCTATTTGATTCCGGCACCCGCCTCCTGTATTTGTATTTCAGGTCAGTTATCTTCATTGGTGGCGCAGTGGCCACAGCCCCTCCCCTCCTCCTCCTGTCTCTCTTCTTATTGGCAGCGGCGGGGGCAGTAGGCAGGTCAGACAGGGGAGGGGGAGATGGAGGGGGCGCCCCGAGGGAGAACACAAGTACAGCCTCGCCTGCCGCAGATTACATTGCGAGCTGTCGGCCGCCCAGCGCCCCTGTTACTATGGCGCCCTGTGCGGCCGCACAGCCCGCACACCCCAAAGGCCGGCCCTGAATGTTCCTCCCCATTGATGTCCTGAGAGAGTACAGCTCCGAGGCCTACTTCAGAGGCATCTGTCTGTACCACAAACTCCCTCTTGAAGTCGGGTGTAACTAACACCGGGGACCCACACAGGGCCAACTTCAGAGCGGAGAAAGCCTTTTCCGCCTGCTCATTCCACTGGACCGTTACTGACTTGCGTCCCTTAAAAAGACCTGTCAATGGTGCCGCGACTGTAGCAAAGTGGGGGATAAACCTCATATAGTATCCCACCATTCCCAGGAACTACTTTACTTGCCAAGTAGTGACCAGTCGTGGCCAATTCCGAATTGCCTCAATTTTGTTTACCTGAGGTTTAATAATTCTGCACCCAATTACATACCCCAGGTACTTGGTCTCTTCTAAACCTATCGCGCACTTTTTGGGGTTAGCGGTTAACCCAGGCTTCCTAAGGGAGTCCACTACAGCCTATACTTTAGGTAGGTGACTTTCCCAGTCGGTGCTGTGGATAACGATATCGTCCAGGTACGCCGAAGCGTACCAACGATGTGGACGGAGTACAATGTACCCTTTGGTGAGGTCCAACACAGAAAAATACCGGGCTTGGCCTAACTTCTCAATAGGCTCATCTACTCGGGGCATGGGATATGCGTCAAACTTGGACACCTCATTCATTTTGCATAAGTTGTTACAGAAGCACAATGTCCCACCCGGCTTGGGTTTTAAGACTATCAGACTGGCCCATTCACTTTTTGACTCTTCGATGACACCTAGCTGTAGCATTAGCTGCACTTCCTCCGCGATGGCTTGTCGCCAGGCCTCGGGTACCCGGTATGGTTTTAACTGGACTTTTGCCTGAGGTTCAGCGATAATGGTTCAGGAAGGTCCGAGAACACATCCGTGTTCCGACAAATGAACTCCCTGGCTTCCTGAGCCTGTTTAGAGGAGAGTCTGTCAGTAATTTTCACTGTGGCAGCCGCTTCCCTTGCTTCAGACAGAGGGACCGAATCCGCTTCCCCTAGAAAACCTGGACGCGGCTGTCTTCCGTACAGGTTTCCCTATCTTTCCAGGGTTTGAGCAGATTCACATGCCTCCCCAGCTGATGTACCTTGTAATCTACCTCTACAATTTTTTCAACTACCTCGTAGGGCCTCTGCCACCCAGCTAGGAACTTACTTTCTACGGTTGGTACCAACACCAATACCCGATCACCCGGATTAAAGATTATAGACCCTACTCTGGGCTTGGTGCGCTGCCTACATATGCTCCCTAACCAGAGGTAACACTGTTTCCATCCGTCCTTGCATCTGGGTGACATACTCAACAACACTTTTGTGCGGTGTGGGTTGTTGTTCCCACGCCTCTTTAGCCACGTCCAACAGACCGCGAGGGTGTCTGCCGTATAGCAGTTCAAAGGGCGAGAACCCAGTAGAGGCCTGGGGCACCTCTCGCACTGCGAACATGAGATCCCAGTCCCTCCCATCCTTAGACACCACTCTTTTTAACCACCTCCCGTCCGCACGTTGACTATAAACGTCCGGGAGGTGGTTCTTTATTTCTGAATGGACGTTCTAGAACGTCCGTTCAGAAACTGTAGCTGCTGATCGGTTCGCCCGCTGTCAGTGACAGCAGGGCAACCCAGAGAGAAGGCAGGGACAGTGCCCAGGTGTCCCTGCCTTCTGGATCGCTGCATACACAGCGCTCACCGAGCACTGTGTATGCAGAGCAGGAAGCGCAATGCGCTTCCTGTTCTGGCCCGGTGGTCATGTGATCGCCGGGACCGGAGAGTGCAGGAGCTGTTTGAGGCCTTTCAGAGACCTCGATCAGCCCTACACTGAGGCTGTACAGCGCTGTATTGCGCTGTACAGCCTCTCTGGGGGGTGTATTTCTCCTGTAACTGGGGCTACTATGTCAGCCCCAGTTACAGGAGAAATCAACAGTGAAAAAATAAATAAAAAAAAGTGAAGTAAATGTCCCCTAGAGATCTTGTATGACCTTATGGGGGACGAAAAGTGTAAAATAAAAAAATAAAAAATAAAGTGTTAAAAAATAAAAAAATGTTTCACATGTAAAAAAAAAAATTCCCCAAGTAAGGAATAAAAATATATATTTTTTTAAAATATAAAAAATTAAATAGACATATTTGGTATTTCCGCGTCCGTTACGGTCGGCTCTGTAAATATATCACATAATCGACCCAGTCCAATAAACACCATAAAATAAATAAAATAAATAACTGTCAAAAAAAGCTATTTTTGTCACCTTACATCACCAAAAGTGCAACACCAAGTGATCAAAAAGGCGTACCAATAAAACAGTCACCTCATCCCACAAAAAATGAGCCCCTACATAATAAAAGCTCTCAGAACATGGACACATTAAAACATAATTTTTTGGTTTCAAAAATGATATTATTGTGTAAAACTTAAATAAATAAGAAAAAGTATACATATTAGGTATCGCCACGTCCGTAACAATCTGCTCTATAAAAATGTCACTTGACCGAACCCCTCAGATGAACGCTGTAAAAATAAATAAATAAAAACTGTGCTAAAACAACCAATTTTTTGGTCACCTTGCCCCATAAAGTGTCATAATGAATGATCAAAAAAATCATATGTACCCAAAAATAGTACCAATAAAACTGGCACTTTATCCCCTAGTTTCCAAAATGGGATCACTTCTTGGGAGTTTCTACTGTAAGGGTGCATCGGGGGGCTTCAAATGGGACATGGCATCTAAAAACCATGTGGAGTTCCTTTTCTTCTGCGCCCTGCCGTGTGCCCATACAGCAGTTTATGACCACATGTGGGGTGTTTCTGTAAACCGCAGAATCTGGGTAATAAATATTGAGTTTTTTTTGGCTGTTAACCATCGATGTGTTAAAGAAAAAAATTGGATTAAAATGGAAAATCTGCCAAAAAAGTGAAATTTAAAAATTTGATCTCCATTTTCCTTTAATTCTTGTGGAACGCCTAAAGGGTTAACAAAGTTTGTAAAAATCGGTTTTAAGTAACTTTAAGGGGTGTAGTTTCTACAATGGGGTCATTTATGGGGGTATCCACTATGTAGGCCCCACAAAGTGACTTCAGACCTGAACTGGTCCTTAAAAAGTGGGTTTTGGCAATTTTCTTATAAATTTGAAGAATTGCTTCTAAACTTCTAAGCCTTCTGACATCCTAAAAAAATAAAATGACATTTCCAAAATTATGCCAACATAAAGTAGACATATGGGGAATGTTAAGTAATAAATATTTTATAAGGTATCACTTTCTAAATTAAAAGCAGAGACATTGAAATTTATAAAATTGCAAATTTTTCAAAATTTTGGGTAAATTTGGGATTTTTTCATAAATAAAGATGAAATATATTGACTCAAATGTATGACTATCATGAAGTACAATGTGTCATGAGAAAACAATCTTTGAATGACTTGGATAAGAAAAGGTGTTCCAAAGTTATTACCACATAAAGTGAGACATGTCAGTTTTGCAAAATTAGGCCTGGTCAGGAAGGGGGCAAATGGCCCAGATGGGAAGTAGTTAACATATTTTTTTATGTTTGATTAAGCCTCTCTACCAGGCCGTCCGTTTGCGGGTGATAGACGGACGTCCGCAACTGTTTTATGTGGAGCAACTTACAGAGTTCTCTCATGACCTTGGACATAAAAGGGGTCCCTTGGTCAGTCAGAACCTCTTTAGGCAGACCCATTCGGGAAAACATCTCCATTAACTCCTTAGCTATGAGTTTGGCTGATGTACGATGCAGTGGTACCGCCTGCGGATACCGAGTGGCGTAGTCGAGGATGACCAAGATGTGTTGGTGCCCTCTAGCGAACTTCGGTACTGGGCCTATGAGATCCATAGCGATCCGCTCGAATGGAACCTCAATAATCGGGAGAGGGACCTGGCTATCTGGCACGTTGGGCAGGACTTGCAATACTCTTCCACCTCTCTGAACACACTGGGCCAGTAGAACCGCTGTAGAATCTGATCCTGAATTTTCTGATGGCCCAGGTGACCCCCAAGAACATGTTGGTGGGCTAACTCCAACACGAGCTTGCGATACCCCTTGGGCACCACCAGCTGTTCAATATGTTCACCCTGTAGTTGATTTATCTGCTACAGCATCTCCTGTTGAACCACAAAACGGGGGAACATAGACTCGGCCCCCGGTTGTTGCGGCTCATCCTGAACTATTGCCACATTTTCCCAGGCTCGAGACAGAGTCAGGTCCTGGTGCTGTGCTGTACCAAAATTATCCCCAGAGACATTGAGGTCTGCCAGCTCAGGACCCGGTGGCAAGTCCTCCACGTCTCCCATCATCACACTTAGCAGGGTTGTCTCCCCCTCTTCCACCGAAGTGGCAGTCACCCCTGCTGCTGGCCCTTTTGACTCAGGTTCCCAGGGGTCTGGTCTCCCCCCTGAGCTGGGCCACTCTACTAGGGTTACATCTGTCTCCTGGGTATCGGTAATTTTCGTATCCGGCCATAGTGCCGGAAAACCGGGGAAGTCTCTCCCGATTATTAACTCATACGGAAACTATGTGGCGAAAGGCCACCTCATGCATCCACCTGCTGGTCACCATTGACAGAGAGACCAGGGCGGTGGGATAGTCCTTTAAGTCCCCATGAATGCAGACAACGCCGGCTTTTCGGACAGTATACTCGGCGGGCCACACCAGGGCAGCTCTTACCAGGGACACCAGGCTCCCTGAATCCAGCAGTGCCACTGCCAGAGTGTCCCCCACTTCCACCTGGCACAGGTGACTATTGTCTACAGTCTCGGAGGTACCTGTGGCGCTCAGCTTCCTGGCATACAATGAGTGGCGGTAGCCATAGTTGGTTTCCATGGGTTCACCCTGATGGGGACAGTCGGCTCTTATATGTCCAGGCTCGTGACACCACCAGCAAACCACCAGGGCTAGGTCTGCAGGGGGTACGTCCCGGGAGGGTTCGGCTGGCACCAGCCGCCGGGTTTGGAGTGGAGATTTTTGGGGTTTGACTGGTCCCCTCCCAAAAGAACCCCCCTGCAGATTTCTGGTGGCTGCAGATCGGTGTAGCAGAGCATAATATTGTGTTCTGACGGGTTGATGTTCCTGGAGGGATACACCAAATGGAAAAGGATTTAGGAAAACTAGAGGAATGGTCAAAAATCTGGCAACTAAAATTTTATGTTGATAAGTGCAAGATAATGCACCTGGGGCGTAAAAACCCAAGAGCAGAATATAAATTCAGTGATACAGTCCTAACCTCAGTATTTGAGGAAAGGGATTTAGGAGTAATTATTTCAGAAGACTTAAAGGTAGGCAGACAATGTCATAGAGCAGCAGGAAATGCGAGCAGAATGCTTGGGTGTATAGGGAGAGGCATTACCAGTAGAAAGAGGGAGGTGCTCATGCTCTACAGAGCACTAGTGAGACCTCATTTGGAGTATTGTGCGCAGTACTGGAGACCATATCTCCAGAAGGATATTGATACTTTTGAGAGAGTTCAGAGAAGAGCTACTAAACTAGTACATGGATTGCAGGATAAAACTTACCAGGAAAGATTAAAGGACCTTAACATGTATAGCTTGGAAGAAAGACGAGACAGAGGGGATATGATAGAAACTTTTAAATACATAAAGGGAATCAACAAGGTAAAAGAGGAGAGAATATTTAAAAGAAGATAAACTGCTACAAGAGGACATAGTTTTAAATTAGAGGGGCAAAGGTTTAAAAGTAATATCAGGAAGTATTACTTTACTGAGAGAGTAGTGGATGCATGGAATAGCCTTCCTGCAGAAGTGGTAGCTGCAAATACAGTGAAGGAGTTTAGGCATGCATGGGATAGGCATAAGGCCATCCTTCATATAAGATAGGGCCAGGGGCTATTCATAGTATTCAGTATATTGGGCAGACTAGATGGGCCAAATGGTTCTTATCTGCCGACACATTCTATGTAGCGCTCCACCAGGTCGACCATCTCCAAGGCATTATCCGGAGACACCTGGCCGATCCAGTGCTGGAGATGGCACGGCAAAGCCCTCCAAAACACATCCAAAACACATCCGCCAACAGCCGATCCAACATAGCAGTGGGAGTCAATATTTCAGGTTGCAGCCATTTTTGCAATCGGTACAGCAGATCATAATATTATGGTCTGACGGGTTCAACCGGGTTAAATTCCCATTGATGCACCCGCTGGGCCCGGACCAATACATTCACCCTGAGTCTCACCAGGATCTCACCTTTTACTGTCGGGTAGTCGGCCGCTTGATCATCGGGGAGATCAAAAAATACTTGCTGGGGACCAGACTCCAGGAACGGAGCGACAACCTCAGCCCACTGGTCTCGGGGTAACTTTTCTCTCACGGCCACCTTTTGAAGACTGCCAGATAGATCTCGACATCATCTGAGGGGGTCATCTTAGGAATCGCCACGCGGACTGCTTTTTGGGCATCGTGGATGTGCTGGGATGCTCCTGCTGCTTGCAATGCCATTACATGTTGTAATTGCAGCTGGTTAGTTTCTTGTTGCTGCTTATTAGCCTCCCGCTACTGCAAGTTAGCCTCCACGAGGGCTTTCACGACCGCCTCCATTTTGTCAGAGGACACGGGTCATAACCTTGCCGGCTTAATGTAGGACATGCACTTGCGTCGGCGAAAAACAAAAAAATTTCGGCCTTCAGGCCTGCCTCGCTGCGTTTTCCCTCATCCAACACCAATTGTGGGGATTTGCTCTGGTAGACAGGCTTGCGGACGCAGTATAGAGGCAACGACAACGTCTTTAACTTAAACAGTTCAGTGTTTAATTCACACATAAGGAAAGTGATAACAAAAAGCCAGTTTCAAGGAAAAACTGTCACCTTGAGTCTGGTGTTTGTTCACTCCAGGCTGCAGCACATAAGTCCTTGGATGAAACAGAAGTACACGTGCTTTCATCCAAACAAGATAGCAGGCCTTAATCCCGACCCAAACTCTTAGGCCCCAACACAGAGACTGGCAAAGCTCCACTGTCAGATGTAGGATAATCCACCACCAGCTGAGACTGCTAGCTGGGTTTTATATCCCTAACCAAAACCTGGCCTGGAACGTGGGGAACAGCCACCCACCCTGCACTTTGGCTGCTCCCAGTAAGAGCTGGCCTGGATCGGCTTTACAGCCACACTAAATAACTAATAGTGTCAGTCAGCACTAGCTGCCGCTGACACTTAAAATTACCGACTCTTACCTCACTGAGGTGACACATATCTTTCGTCAATGATGGCCCCTTGCGCTTTCCTACATCCTATACACATCAACTGGGAATTACAGCGACCAATGCAAAAGTAGTATTACCTGCCTTCGATTCTGCAGGAAGAGACTTTGGGAAGATAAAGGGACGAAATACTACAATACCTAAATGGCCTACAACCATACATTGTTATCTGGGATGATTTGGACTGTGAATTATTTGGAATTGTGTTTTGGATGTACTACAACTCTGACTCTGCACTTTAGTAAAGAGAGACGTTTATTTTCTACAACTGACCTGGTTGCTGACTCTAACATCATTTAGACGGATTAACTATATTAATTTCCCTGTCACGTATGCAGTGCAGGTGTACCTCACACAAAAAATGGGTATATATCACCCACCGATCTAACAGACGGATTAACTATATTAATTTCCCTCTCATGTATGCAGTGCAGGTGTACCTTACACCAAAAATGGGCATATGTCATCCACCGAACTAACAGGCAGATTAACTATATTAAGTTCCCTGTCTCATATGCAGTGCAGGTGTACCTCACACCAAAAATGGATATATGTCACCAGCCGAACTAACAGTCAGATTAACTAAATTAATTTTCCTGTCACGTATAACGTGCACGTGTATCTCACACCAAAAATTGGTATATGTCACCCACTGAACTAACAGACTGATTAACTATATTAATTTCCCTGTCACGGATGCAGTGCAGGTGTACCTCACACCAAAAATGGGTATAATGTCACCCACCGATCTAACAGACGGATTAACTATATTAATTTCCCTGTCACGTATAAAGTGCACGTGTATCTCACACCAAAAATGGGTATATATCACCCACCGAACTAACAGACAGATTAACTATTATATTTTTGTTTTAGGGGTACAAAGATGGTGCATTGCACCCATGAAAAAATCGCTATAGGTCACCCACAGAATTAACAGCCAGATTAATCATTATATTTCTGTGTCAGGGGTTCAAAGATGGTGCATTGTACCTACAAAAAATAACTATAGGTCACCCATAGAATTTACAGCCAGATTAATCATTATATTTCTGTGTCAGGGGTGCAAAGATGGTGCATTGTACCTACAAAAAATCACTATAGGTCACCCACAGAATTAACAGCCATATGAAATTCCTAACAGTCTCGCTCACTTCAGCTGCCTGCTTCCTGTCCCTGCACTACTCAGAGCTGATGGGAGGTGCTACACGTGATCCAGCTTGTATAGAGGCTGGGTCACATGATGCACTGGCCAATCACAGCCATGCTATTACTAGGCATGTCTGTGGTGGCTTCTAAGTGCCCACAGCTTAAAAGCTTGTTTAGTGGTCTTGGGTGTCCTCCTTTTTGGGATTAAGCAAGTGCCCCCCTAACTCAAACCTTATCTATAAATGAGGAGACCCCTATTCATAACTGCCAATGCATCAGAGCATTGGTTTCTTTCACCAACCTTTCCTTCTTTAAATAAAAGGCTTTTTTTATATTATTAATTTTATGTTAGACCTATTGCCTGTCTATATTCCTGCCACTGTCCCTTAAAAGTTTCATTTTGAGCTTGTAATTTACAAGTGTACTGTTTTTTTGATTATTTAATCAGAGGACAGATGTACTATTGTTTCCTATATTTGGTTAACAAAAAAAAAAGACTTTCTATACTATCCACTAAAAAGCAACAGTTTAATAATGCTGTCCAGTTTCCTACAAATGAAGCAGCTGCACCATCTAGTGGTAACTACACTGCATTGCAAGGCTAAACCTGAATTATTCTTCATAAAGAATGTGTAAAAGTTGACCACTAACCCCTTAAGGACTCAGCCCTATTTCACCTTAACCACTTAAGGACCACAGGTTTATACCCCCCTAGTGACCAGGCCCTTTTTTAAGAAATCGGCACTTCACAACTTTAACGGTTTATTGCTCGGTCATGCAACTTGGCACCCAAATGAATTTTACCTCCTTTTCTTCTCACAAATACAGATTTCTTTTGGTGGTATTTGATTGCTGCTGACATTTTTCGTTTTTCTGATATTAATCAAAATAGACCGCAATTTTCTCAAAAAAAGTGTATTTTTTAACTTTTTCTGGTAAAATTGTTCAAAAATAATTACATTTCTATACAAGTTTGTGTCAGAATTTATTGTGCTACATGTCTTTGATAAAAAAAATCCAATAAGTGTATATTTATTGGTTTGCGCAAAAGTTATAGCATTTACAAACTATGGTGCAAAAATTTGATTTTCCGCATTTTGAAGACGCTCTGACTTTCTGAGCACCTGTCATGTTTCTTGAGGTGCTAGAATGCCAGGATAGTATAAATACCCCCCAAATGACCCCATTTTAGAAAGAAGACACCCCAAAGTATTCGCGGAGGGGCATGGTGAGTTCATGTATGATGTAATTTTTTTTCACAAGTTAGCGGAAAATGACACTTTCTGAGGAAAAAAATAAATAAATAAAGTTTCCATTTCTGCTAACTTAGGCAAAAAAAATATAAAAAATCTCCCACGGACTCACTATGTCCCTCAGTGAATACCTTGGGGTGTCTACTTTCCGAAATGGGTTCATTTGGGGGGTGTGTTTACTGTTCTGGCATTTTGGGCGGGGCTAAATTGTGAGCAACCCTGTAAAACCTAAAGGTACTCGTTGGACTTTCGGCCCCTTTACGCACCCAGGCTGCAAAAAAGTGTCACACTTGTGGTATCGACGTACTCAGAAGAAGTAGGGCAATGTGTTTTGGGGTGTATTTTTACATATACCCATGCTGGGTGAGAGAAATATCTCTGTAAATTGACAACTTTGTATAATTATTTTTTTTTTAAGTTGTCATTTACAGAGATATTTCTCACACAGAGTATGGGTATATGTAAAGATACACCCCAAAACACATTGCCCTACTTCTTATGAGTACGGCGATACCACATGTGTGACACTTTTTTGCAGCCTAGGTGCGCAAAGGGGCCCGAATTCCAATGAGTACCTTTAGGATTTCACAGGGCATTTTTACGCATTTGGATTCCAAACTACTTCTCACGCTTTAGGGCCCCTAAAATGCAAAATGCGGAAAGCACATTGCCGGTGTCCGTGTTTTGCGGATCCGCAAAACACATACGGACGTCTGAATGGAGACTTACAGGGGGGTGATCAATGACAGGGGGGTGATCAGGGAGTCTATATGGGGTGATCAGGGGTTAATAAGGGGTTAATAAGTGACAGGGGAGTGTGTGTGTAGTGTAGTGTGGTGCTTGGTGCTACTTACAGAGCTGCCTGTGTCCTCTGGTGCTCGATCCAAGAAAAAGGGACCACCAGAGGACCAGGTAGCAGGTGTATAAGACGCTGTTAACAAAACAGCATCTAATATACCTTTCTGATGTTAAAAAAAATTGCATCTACAGCCTGCCAGTGGTGATCAGGCTGGCAGGCTGTAGATCAACTTGTTCACCTCGCGCTCCTGTGAACGCGCGCTCCTGTGAGCGTGCGTTCACAGGAAATCTCGGGCCTCACGAGATGACGCCTATTGGCGTCATCGAGACCTGGGAGCACCACCGTCCTGACGCCTATCGGCGTTAGTGTGACGGGAGGTGGTTGAGGACTTGGCCATTTTTTCAATATCTGACCAGTGTCACTTTATGTGTGAATAACTTTAAAACGCCTTTACTTACCCAGGCCGTTCTGAGATTGTTTTTTCGTCACATATTGTACTTCATGACACTGCATATTGGGTCAAAAAAGTAAATTTATTTGCCTAAAAAAATACCAAATTTACAAAAAAAATTGAAAAATGTGCACATTTCAAAGTTTCAGTTTCTCTACTTCTGTAATACATAGTAATACCCCCAAAAATTGTGATGACTTTACATTCCCCATATGTCTACTTCATGTTTGTATCATCTTGGGAATGGCATTTAATTTTTTGGGGATGTTACATAGCTTAGAAGTTTGTTACATAGCTTAGAAGTTTAGAAGCAAATTTAGAAATATTTCCGAAATTTTTCAAATCCCACTTTTTATGGACCAGTCCAGGTCGGAAGTCACTTTGTGAGGCTTACGTAATAGAAACCACCCAAAAATGACCCCATTTTAGAAACTACACCCTTCAAGGTATTCAAAACAGAATTTTACAAACTTTGTTAACCCTTTAGGTCTTCCACAAGAGTTCATGGCAAATAGAAACATAGAAACATAGAATGTGTCGGCAGATAAGAACCATTTGGCCCATCTAGTCTGCCCAATATACTGAGTACTATGGATAGCCCCTGGCCCTATCTTATATGAAGGATGGCCTTATGCCTATCCCATGCATGCTTAAACTCCTTCACTGTATTTGCAGCTACCACTTCTGCAGGTAGGCTATTCCATGCATCCACTACTCTCTCAGTAAAGTAATACTTCCTGATATTACTTTTAAACCTTTGCCCCTCTAATTTAAAACTATGTCCTCTTGTAGCAGTTTTTCTTCTTTTAAATATTCTCTCCTCTTTTACCTTGTTGATTCCCTTTATGTATTTAAAAGTTTCTATCATATCCCCTCTGTCTCGTCTTTCTTCCAAGCTATACATGTTAAGGTCCTTTAATCTTTCCTGGTAAGTTTTATCCTGCAATCCATGTACCAGTTTAGTAGTTCTTCTCTGAACTCTCTCCAAAGTATCAATATCCTTCTGGAGATATGGTCTCCAGTACTGAGCACAATACTCCAAATGCTCTGTAGAGCAGCATGAACACCTCCCTCTTTCTACTGGTTATTCCTCTCCCTATACACCCAAGCATTCTGCTAGCATTTCCTGCTGCTCTATGACATTGTCTGCCTACCTTTAAGTCTTCTGAAATAATGACCCCTAAATCCCTTTCCTCAGATACTGAGGTTAGGACTGTGTCACTGATTTTATATTCTGCTCTTGGGTTTTTACGCCCCAGGTGTATTATCTTGCACTTATCAACATTAAATGGACATAAAATGTAAGAATTTTGATTTTTTGAGAAAATTTTCCAATATAATCATTTTTTTACAGGAACAAAGCAAGGGTTAACTGCCAAACAAAACTCAATATGGGTTGCCCTGATTCTGTAGTTTGCAGAAACACCCCATATGTGGTCCTAAACTACTGTTTGGCCAAACGGGAGGACATAGAAGAAGGGGGACGCCATATGGTTTTTGCAAGGCAGATTTTGCAGGACTGGTTTTGTTTATAACATGTCCCATTTCAAGCCCCCTGTTGCACCCCTAGAATAGAAATTCCAAAAAAGTGACCCCATCTAGGAAACTATGGGATAAGGTGGTTGTTGTTTTGGGACTATTTTATGGTAAATATGATTTTCGGTTGCTCTATATTACACTTTTTTGAGGCAAGGTAACAAAAAATTTAAATTCTAAAATTGTTTCTACATTCGCCATTAAGATTTGTGGAAGACCTAAAGGGTTAACAAAGTTTGTAAAGTAACTTTTGAATACCTTGAGGGGTGTAGTTTCTTAGATTGGGTCACTTTTTTGGAGTTTCTAGTCTAGGCTACATCAGGGGGGCTTCTAATGGGACATGGTGTAAATAAACCAGTCCATCAAAATCTGCCTTCCAGAAACCATATACACAAAAAGGGGGGAGGGGTCAGCACATCCCAATGCGCAGGTGCACGTCGCTAGTGTGGCTGCAAATATACATTTGACAAACACATAGGGCAACAGCACTCTACAAACCAAAAGTAGAGTACAAAAGTATATTACATTGTAAATGCTATGCTAATAACTTAGAGATGCTTAGCAAATACATTTTGTACAAAATCATTTGAGCCCGTCTGCCGCACGCCAAGGCGATCTCTATAAGACGGGTCCTAACACTAAAGCTCACCTGTTGGGTGCTATAATAGCGACCATGAAATCCAGGAAGTGCAGGTCCCACATGCATGCTGGGCCCCTGTTGATCCATATCTGTGTGGAGCCAAAATGGCCTTCATGGAATCCAGGGACTACAAATACCAGCATGCATGCTGAGCAGACTATTTACTCATGCTAATTAAAATTAGCCTGTGAGGCAGAAGAGGCTAAGGGAGTGCACGACCCTGTTTATAGGAGTCAGAAACCTTCGTTCTATGCCCTGCCGTGTGGCTATATAGCCATTTATGACCACATATGGGGTGTTTTTGCAAACTAGAGAATCAGGGCAATAAATATTTAGTTTTGTTTGGCAGTTAACCCTTGCTTTATTACCGGAAAAAACTGATTGAAATGGAAATTTTGCCCAAAAATTGGTGTTTTGGCACCGTTTTTACTTTATATTTTTAACGCTGTTCATCCGAGGGGTTTGGTCAAATGTTATTTTTATAGGGCAGATTCTTACGGACGCGGCGATACTTAATAAGTCTACATTTTAAAATGTATTTAGATTTTACACTATATTATCATTTTAGGAACAATTTTTATTATTTTTTTGTATCTCCATAGCCTGGAAGCTACAGTTTATTTTTTTTTGTTGGGCGACTATCTAATGTAGGGGCTCTTTTCTTGCGGGATGAGATGGCGGTTTGATTGGCACTATTTGGGGATGCATATGACTTTTTAATGGCTTGTTATTACACTTTTTGTGATCCAAGGTGACAAAAAAATGGCTTTTTTTAACATAGCTTTTATTAGATTTTTTTGACAGCGTTTATCGAGGGGCTAGTTTATGGGGTATTTTTATAGAGAAGATTTTTAAGGACGCGGCGATGCCCAATATGTAGGGCTCTCAGACTTTGGAGACACTAAGCAGGCATCCTCAAACTGCGGCCCTCCAGATGTTGTAAAACTACAATTCCCACCATGCCCTGCTGATAGCTGTAGGTTGTCTGGGCATGCTGGGAGTTGTAGTTTTAGAACATCTGGAGGGCCGAAGTTTGAGGATGCCTGCACTAAAACTAATATTTTTGGGGAAAAATTTTTGTTTCCGTGTCTCCAAAGTCTGAGAGCCATAGTTTTTTATGTTCTCTAGCGGACTGTTGGGGATTATAAAAATTTAGTACTTCATGGAAGTGTGATACTCCCTGAAGCTATAACGCAGAGGCCCGGATGATCGGGGTAAGTGTCACATTGAGTGGTGGTGTCCTTCCGTATCCCCCTCTTGTGACACACTCTGCATCTTTTTTGGGGGACCACACCTGGAAAATGTTGGCCAGGGACGATCCGGGCGCCTCCAATTCCCGAGGTACTCCGGCCTGCTCTTTCCCGGTCTGAAAAAATCAGGTCCTTGAGGACTGCCTCATAGAATTGGAGTAATGTCCCTGTGCTGCCAGCGCTTCGGGATAGTACAAAAGCGTTGTACAAGGCAACCTGTACCAAGTAGACCGCAACTTTTTTGTACCACGCCCGGGTACATGGGTACATGGCATTATATGGCTTGAGGACTTGATCAGAGAGATCAACTCCTCCCATATACCGATTGTAGTCGACGAGGACCGTTGCCGCGGTACCTCGCCAGAGACGGGGGTGGTGCTGTTACCGTGGATTGTGGACAGTATAAGGACATCCCTCTTGTCCTTATACCTGACCAGCAACAGGTTTCCACTAGTAAGGGCTTGGGTCTCAACCCTGGGGATAGGTACCTGGAGGGGGTGGGCAGGGAGGCCGCGCAGATTTTTCCGCACGGTCCCACAAGCGGACGTAGATCTGGCAGCAAGGGACCTGAACAAGGGAATGATAGTATAAAAGTTATCCACGTACAAGTGGTAACCCTTATCTAGCAGTGGGTGCATAAGGTCCCATACGAGTTTCCCGCTAACACCCACAGTGGGGCAACATTCTGGGGGTTCAATACGGGAATCTCGCACCTCGTACACACGAAATTTGTAAGTGTACCCTGAGGTACTCTCACAAATTTTGTACATTTTCACGCCATACCTCGCACGCTTAGTGGGAATGTATTGGCGGAAACAGAGTCTCCCCTTGAAAGCAACGAGAGACTCATCAACCGCGACCTCCCTTCCAGGTATGTAGGCCTGCGCAGATTTGGCCCCGAAGTGATCAATGACCGGGGGTATCTTATACAGACGGTCATAGGCAGGATCACCTTGGGGGGGACATGCTACATTATTTGCATAATGCAGGCATTTCCGGATGGCCTCAAACCGGGGGCGTGTCATGTTCATACTGTAGAGTGGGGTCTGGTAGAGGACGTCCTCACTCCAGTATTGCCTGACACTCGGTTTTTGCACTAGACCCATGTGCAGCACGAGGCCCCAAAACGTCCTCATCTCGGCTGCACTGACCGGCATCCAGCCAAAAAGGAACCCGGGTTCTGAGCAATGAACTGTTGGGCGTACAGGTTCGTCTGCTTCACCATCAGATTCACAAATGGGTCACTGAAAAAAAAACTAAAAAAGTCAATTTCAGTGAAGCCCACTGTGGGAATCTGGATTCCTTGATTGCCAACAAAATCCGGAATCTCAGGCTCAAAATCCACTGGGGGACACCAGCTAAGTTCACCGGTAGGGGGCTCTGGTGGGCTTATTTGGTGGGCCGGGAAACCAGTAGGAGCCCCAGGGCCAGTCGTACTGGTGTGGGACACAGGGTCCCTAGCATGTGGGGCCCCTGGCTCCGCCTGGCGGCGTCTCTGCCGCCTTGGGGGCTCATCGTCATCAGATGATGATGAGGAGGATGCGGATGACAAGAGGAACGTGGGGTCATCCATATCCTCACTGGGGCTCTCGGAGTCGGAGAGCATATGGGCATATGCCTCCTTCACCGAGAGCATCTGGCGGGCCATGGGTATGTGTGTGTGCGTGTGTATGTGTGTAAAACTTTATTGTATGTGCGTGTGTGTGGGGGCACGGGTGTTCATGTACTAAAAAGCTAAAGTAAAAAAAAAATGGACAAGTGTTAGAAAAAAAAAAAAAGTTCAAACTTGCTGATCAGCGGTACAACGCAGCACTCCTGGGTGGGTATAGGGTCTCACAGCTAAGTGCTGTGGACCCCAACCACCAGAAACACTGAATCAGTTAAAGTTATTTTTTTTCCCCCTAACTCTCTCTTCTATCCCTGCCTAATCGTGCCTCTCCCTCACTGACCCTAACCTACCTGGAGGGTGATGGGTGCAGGAGGGTGATGGGTGCCGATGGGGGGGGTCACAGGAGCTGGTGCATAACGGTCCTCACAGTGCAATATAGAACAAAGGACCGGCACTTCACTGGTGAACGAATCTGTAGCTTTATTGAAGCATGGAGGAAACAGCGCTGATGCGACACGTGTTTCGGCTCAGGTATGAGCCTTTGTCAAGCATAATGAATTGCTACATGAAACACATTTAAATAGACCGCCCATATCGGCGTCAAACGTGATGAGGTCACATCACCATGGAAACAGAGATACACAAAACATGAAGTGCAACAGTTACAAACATTGTTGCTACAAAATTACAATATCTCAATCAAAAATGGGCTTCACAGAAAAGAGAAATATGCAAATGGCGTGAGAAAGAAAAAATTACAATAAATACAACAACAAAAAAATATATAACAATAATTACCCTGTGAAATAAGTCTCCCACAGGCTACACATAATCTGAGAATATCAAATCCTGTTGCTTTTTTCATTTGTTTCATTTCCTCTGTGACTAAACAAATGCAAAAAATATATATTCTGTGTTAAAATACAATGATAACTGCTGTCTATTACAATGATATATAAAAAAACACTTTTCCTTACAGGAATGCATTTAAATCGTATTCCCGATTTAAACCCTTTGGTTCAATGGTCTGCAGAGTGTGAATGCAAAAACTTTCACGTTTCTTCAGTAATAGCAACCTGTTGCCACCTCTGCGTGGTGGCAGCACCTGCTCGATTATCTGAAATCTCAGTTGCGAAACATTGTGAGCACACCTGTCAAAATGAAAAGGAACAGGCAACAGCAAATTTATCTTACGTATGGTAGATTTGTGATTGCTGAACCTGTCCTTCATTCTGACAGATGTCTCACCAATGTATAGTAAGCCACAAGGGCATTTTTAACAGTTACACAACAAAGTTGCTATCACAGGTAAAAAAACCTTTTACAGGGAATTTTTTACCAGTATGTGGATGGAGAAAGGATTCACCCTTAATAACCGCAGAGCAGTGAACACACTGTAAACAAGGGAAAGTGCCCCTCTTGGGTGTAGAAAGGAAAAGTTGACGAGGCATATTCATGATACCTCCTATGTCCGCTTTAACAATAGTATCTCTAATGTTCCTAGTTCTCTTGTAGCAGATCATAGGGATATCATGAAATTCAACAACATCCGGATAGGCTGTGCGCATAATCCCCCAATGTTTATTGACCACATGGAGAAATTTATTAATCCATGGATGATATCTAACAATAAACGGTAACCGTTTATTGTCAGTATGAGACTCAGGTATCTCCATTTTGTTACTACATTTCTTCATCTCAGAATCTAATAGGGGTCTAGGATATCCCCTCAAAGAAAACTTTTTTGCCATCTCATTGAATCTCCCCTCCTCACAGTGCAGGAGCAGCAGCACGAAGAGGAGGGGAGAGAGGAGCACTGGGAGTTTGAATCTCCCGCCTCTCTCCCCGCACCAATCAGCACCGAGGACAGCACTGCCGCCCCCAAATGCTCGGACTGTGATTGGTGGTGTGTAATTACACCACCGATCACCGTCCTTTTCCGGTTCATCGGATCACCGGAGACCCGAATGGACCGGAAACGCAGCAAACCGCAGGTCTCTTAACCCCCGCCGCGCCGCAATCTAGTTTTAAAGTTATGACGTACCGGTACCTCATGGGTCCTTAAGGACTCGGGGAAACATGCTGTACCAGTACGTCATAAGTCCTTAAGGGGCTAAGGATTAACATTATCCCAGTGAATGAAGGACATTGCAATAAGTAATACAAAAATTTCATTTTTGGCAGTCTAATAGATGAATCTGAATTTGGCGGGTACTCGGTTAAAGGGAACCTGTCACCGGGATTTTGTGTATAGAGCTGATGACATGGGTTGCTAGATGGCCGCTAGCACATCCGCAATACCCAGTCCCCATAGCTCTATGTGCTTTTATTGTGAAAAAAAGGTCCTGTCCCTGAAATGAGTCCAGCGAGCCCAGCACCGCCCCGCATCCTCAGAATCTCCTCCTTGCTCCCCGATGTCAGAAAGCTAGAGCGCCATAATCTTTTTTTACACAATAAAAGCACACAGACCTATGGGGACTGGATATTGCGGATGTGCTAGCGGCCATCTAGCAACCCATGTTCTCAGCTCTATACACAAAATCCCGGTGACAGGTTTCCTTTAATGCTATTTACTGGAGTGCATACATAGTCCCTGCTGTAAAACTTGATGGTAGAGTGATAATGGTAGCTGGCTGTTTTTAAGGCTTGAGGATAGAGCTCTTATTTCCAGTGAAATACATCTACAGGTCCATAAAGATATGGTTTGAGTATGGTGTGGAGGAAATAACCCTGGTGACACCATTGGGATGAACGATTGTAAACCAGACCTTCTCATCCAGCATCAGTGCCTGATGATGTATACTGCAGGTGGGTTGGTAACAAATAGCTCAGACACACTGAGCAGGTAACAGTTTCTTAAAGGGGCTGGCCACATTCTGACTTCTGTGCTTTTGATGACTATATGGCACTAACTAAAATAGCCTTTGTTGATATTTTACAACATTTTCCATATTTCATAAGGTATTGTCGAGCAAGTCTTTTGTGATGTCCACATGGTGGTGCTGTCCATAAAATGGCTGCTAATGGAGGGTCATGTGACCAGACAGGCTGCTTAGTCTCCTTCATTCAAATACACTGCATCTGTCATCTGCACTTGTACTGTTTAGTGCAGGTAAAGTATGTTAGAATGGAGGAGGCTGAGTGATGTGTCTGGTCCCATGACTTTCCATCAGTGGCCATCTAATGGACAGGACCTCTGTGTGGGTAGCACTGAAAATTTGGCTAACAAGGGTACATGGCTTATGAAAATTAGCAAATGCCACAGAGTATTAACAAAGCCATAAAGTAATCTTACATGCATATTGGTTAATGGTAATGATCAACTTCTTTAAGAAATTTAGAATACACTTTTGAAAGTGTTGAAAATTGCATGATTTTCTTATCCTGTGACGTAAAGTCATGATTTTATTAAAGACACGGAGGCGAGTATTGGCTTTCTCTTTCTTTACTGAGACAAATAGCAGCAAAGAAAAAATACAACTCAAACAAGTCACCAAGGCAACAGAACCCTCCCCCATATGACCCAGTATAATAGGTCTGGATCCCAAACACTCCTCCTCTTTCTTTGATGGTGATTCTCCACTTGAAAACCGAACATTCCAACCTGAAAGAAAAAAGTTCCAGCCGAACAAACAAAACTTAAGACGAAATCATCATGGAACCGGAGTTGCTGAGCTGGAGAACGAAAACGTAGACACGGCGGTCATCAGTCGTAGTGCAAATAGTAGATTCCTCCTATGAAAAGAAAAAATATAAAGACAAAGGGTAATTGACCCTGTAAGGAAGTGGACAAAGCAAAGTCTAGTAAGATCTTTACCAACATGACTAAATTCAAATACAGTATAAGATATTAAAATACAGTATAAGGAACGCACTAATTCCAAAAAAACAATAATGACAAAATAGCAATAAGGGAGGGTAGGGGAGGGGCAATACTCGCCTCCGTGTCTTTAATAAAATCATGACTTTGCGTCACAGGATTGGAAAATCATGCAATTTTATTACATGACACGGAGGCTCCTATTGCGAGTTTAAAGCTAATAACTGAGGAAAAAACATGAGAAGGAGGACGAAAATAGAACTCACGAAATGTCGAAACTCTGGACCAGTCTGCAAGTCGCATAATGTCCTCCAATCGTGCTCCGGCGACTGCCATGGAAGTTGCTGCAGCACCTCTGGTGGAATGTGCGGTGAATACCGCGGTATCAATTCCCGCTTGGGACATAATCCATTTAACCCATCGAGCCAAAGTGACGCTGGTAACAGGGTGAAAAGGACGGCGGTAAGATAGAAAAAGCTGAGGACGAGTGGAAACACGATGAGAAGCAGTACGAGACTCATACTCTCTTAGACAAGCGACCGGACAGAGAGACGGAGTATCCGGAAAGCACGGGTAAGACACCAACCGAATATTGGTTTTGGTGCGACGAGTGATATTAAATACCACACCCTCCGGTGTAAACGAACGAGCGTCGTAGTCCAAGGCTCTAACGTCTGAGACTCTCTTACCAGAGACCAAACAAAATAGTGAAACCAACTTAGCGGAAAGCTGTCGTAAGGATAGATCTGAGTTGAGCGGCCAGGACGAGAAAAGAGATAGGACTGAAGATACGTCCCAGGTGGCCGAAAAACGGGGCCTAGGAGGGCGCGAAAGGCGGGAGCCCTTAAAGGGTTTCTATCACTTTGTTTCACCTATTTAGCTTTCAGACACTAGCGATCCGCTAGTGTCTGCTTTATCTAACCATCCTAATATAAGAGCTTATTGTCCTGCCGTTTAGCTAAAAAAATAACTTATATAGATATGCAAATGAGCCTCTAGGTGCTATGGGGGCGTGATTAGCACCTAGAGGCTCCGTCTACCTTAACAAACTGCCGCCGCCCAGCGCGTCCCTCCAGCCCGCCCATCTCCAGCTGAAGCGATCCTCTCCGTGCGCGTCTCTGTTCTGCGCATGCGCAGTGAATGTCTGATCGCTTCCCTGCTCAGACATCTCCACTGCGCCTGCGCCGATGACGTCATAGTGCTCCGAGGAACAGGCGCAGTGGAGATGTCTGAGCAGGGAAGCGATCAGACATTCACTGCGCATGCGCAGAACAGAGACGCGCACGGAGAGGATCGCTTCAGCTGGAGATGGGCGGGCTGGAGGGACGCGCTGGGCGGCGGCAGTTTGTTAAGGTAGACGGAGCCTCTAGGTGCTAATGATGCCCCCATAGCACCTAGAGGCTCATTTGCATATCTATATAAGTTATTTTTTTAGCTAAACGGCAGGACAATAAGCTCTTATATTAGGATGGTTAGATAAAGCAGACACTAGCGGATCGCTAGTGTCTGAAAGCTAAATAGGTGAAACAAAGTGATAGAAACCCTTTAAGAAGGCGACATACCAAAGGGTGCTGACCCGCAGGAACTCCATTAAAACCTAGATGAGAGGCCGAAATGGCAGAACGATACAGATTGATCGTACGATATGCCCTACCCTTATCAAAAAGAGATGTGAGGAACTCCAGAATCTCCGTTACAGGTGCTGAAAAGAGATCCACGTCCCTAACCACGCACCAGTCAGCCCAAGATTTCCAGGCTGCACGATAGGACCGTCTGGTTCCGGGAGCCCATGCGTCTTCCAAAAGACGTCTAGTTGAGTCCGAAATTGCTGAGATGTGCCAGGGTTCCCCGAGACCCTGCAGGCAAGGAGCTGCAGAGATCCCTCTAGTATGAGGGGATGTTGTAGACCTGAAGGATCTAATAAGAGGTCCGGAAACATTGGGAAAAGTAGTGGGCACTGTATCAGGACTTCCAATAGCTGAGGAAACCAAGATTGGGTGGTCCAGAACGGGACAATCAGAACTAGTTCGACCCTCTGTTGGTGAATCTGAGCCAAGACTCAGGGAATCAGAGCAAAAGGTGGGAAAGCATACATCAGATGTCCCGACCAGTCCTGCAAAAGGGCGTCTATTGCTTCCGCGTCTGGATCCGGACGCCAACTGTAGAAACGGAGAAGCTGAGAGTTCAAGCGGGACGCGAAGAGGTCCAAATAGAAAGGTCCCCAAAGGGAGGATATAGAAGCGAATACCGTCGTGTCTAGCCTCCAATCGCTGGAGTCGGAAAGAAAACGTGAACTCCAGTCCGCGTGGGTGTTGTGGAGACGGGGTAGGTATTCCGCAACTACGGTGATGTCCCTGGAGAGGCAGAAGGTCCAAAAATCCTGAGCCAGATGGGACAGGGTCGACGAATGCGTGCCTCCCATGGCGTTGACATAGCGAACTGCTGACACGTTGTCCATCCGTAGTTTGATGCAGGTCCTGGTCAATCCATTCGCAAAACTGCGAATCGCGAAAGTGCCCGCGAGAAGCTCCAGAGCGTTGATGTGTAAGGTTGATTCCTCCACAGACCAGCGTCCTCCGGTGGTCACTCCGTTGCAGTAGGCTCCCCATCCCAGCAGACTCGCATCCGAATTGACCGTAAAATCCGGACGAGAGGCGAAAATCGCCATGCCGTTCCAGACCTCTAAATTGTAAATCCACCAATTTAACTCGTCCCTGGCTGCCTCGTCCAGGGTGATCAAGTCTGATTAAGAGAGACCTGCCTGAATGTGGGCGTTTTTGAGGCGTTGCATGGCACGGTATTGCAGGGGAGCTGGAAAAACTGCCTGGATAGAGGCCGAGAGGAGGCCTATGATACGGGCCAGCTGACGTAGTGAGACCTGAGGGAGGGAAAGAGCCCGGCAAAGCTCCTTGCGGATCGCTCGGACCTTGGAAGACGGAAGACTGAGAGTCTCTGTAATCAAACTCATCGTGAAGCCCTTGAGTAGGAACCCTAGATGGGACAAGAGGTCCATAGTCCAGTCTAAATGCGTCAGTAGGGTAGCTTGGTCTTGAGCCATGAGAAGGATATCGTCTAGATAGATAATTAGACGGATCCTTCGACTGCGGAGACAGGAGACAACAGGGCGTAGCAACTTTGTAAAGGCCCAAGGAGCTGAGGAAAGCCTGAATGAAAGACAAGTAAATCGTCATATCTCTGTGTCCCAACGGAACTGAAGGAGGTCCCTGGAAGCTTCGGACACCGGGACTGTTAGATAGGCATCCTTTAAATCTAACTTGACCATCCAATCGCCATGAAGGAGCATGTCCCTTAAGAGGTGGATACCCTCTATTTTGAAATGGCGGTAACGGACGAAGGCGTTTAGCGGCCGAAGGTTGATAACAGGGCGCATCTGGCCTCCTTTTTTGGCCACTAGAAACATATTGCTGAGCACTCCCATGGAGGAGGATGGGGCCGGTTCTATAGCGCCTTTCAGGGATAAGGCCAGTAATTCTTTGTGTAAAAGAATAGGCTTTGGCGTAGGGAGGTGGTAAGGTACAGGATGGGGAATGTAAATACGAGAGCTGGTAAGTTCTATCTGGAATCTCTGAACAGTCGAGAGAACCCATGGGTCCGAGGTAATTGTTGACCAAACGTGGGAAAAAAGACGGAGTCTGCCCCCTACCCAAGTAATTGAAGAAAGGGCCGGGGATGGTAGACTTACCGAATGGGCGTCTTGAAGTTGAAAAACCTCTGGAACCTCTGGATCTCCAAGCCGGACCACGGGAGGGGAAAAAGGCAGACGGCTGCCTGGACTCTTGATTCGAGCTTCGGTACATGAAGGAGCCTCGACCCGATCCGCGGGTCTGGAATGATGATCGGCCGGACAGGCGGCCCCTAGAGCTGCCGACCCTGGTGGAGACCCAACCCTTAAAAACGCATCTCATAGACGTTTGTGCCTTATCTAAGGCCGTAAAGGCTCCAACAAAACGGGAGAGATCCTTTATAAATGAATCTCCAAAAAGGAGGCCCTTGGCGTCCTTACCCACTTCCGTTAATGCCAAATTTAAGAGTTTTGTCTCAATTTAAAAACGTATGGCTTTCCGTCTCTCAATAGAGAGAGAAGTATTAATATTACCTGTGATACACACAGCACGCTGCACCCAACCACGGAGCTCTTCTGGGTCTACCAGAGTGTTTTGAGCTTTAACAGACTCAGTCAACTCAAATATTTTTGTCAGGGGGCCTAAAATATCCAAGACCTTGTCTTGACAGGCTTTTAGGGCAGATTCAAGCCCTCTGCGGGGATTCCATCCCGACTTAGCTAAATATTGGGACAACCTTCGGGTCCACAACAGGGGTCTCACAGACCTTATTCGGAACAATTGGTCTGGGGGCATTCAGCTCTTAACCTGTTTCTAACCTCTTTACTAAGAGGTTGGCGCACTCTGGCCTCCAAGTATTTGGCAACATGGTCGGAAGGCAGCCATTCCGCGGACCTTGGATGGTGGAGAGCATCCGGGTCAAAGAGCGGTTCACCAGATGGGTCTAGAACAGCCAAAGAGGGTACCAAAGAACAGTCAGTATTAGTGGCAAGGGAAATGGCCGGGGTAGTAGATGGCCCCTGGGGGTCCATATCTAAAAGGTCCAAACCCTCCTCCTCTTCACTAAGGTTCGGATGAGGAGGCTCTCCTGAGCCTCCTCATCCGAACCATGATCGGAGTCTGAATCGGTGTCATGTTGCGCTCTGGTGCATTTCCAGTGCCTCGCCTTTTCTGCCTGGCGGGCGTAGGCTCTTTTGCACGAACGTGGCGCGCTATCTTGGGTGGCAGGTATCTCACCAACACTAATAGTTCTGGAAGGTGGTACATTAGGGGCGGCTGCCTGTGAACTAGAGGGTACAGGGAGACTACTGGCCTTTGAGGACGAATTATGTGACAAAAAAGCTTCAGTGAGATATGGCAGAAGCCATGGACCCAATAGATGATTGAATGGCCATAGCTACTGAGCGCTGAATTTCCAGCGCCTGATCATCAGACTGAGCAGAGGAAGACTCCTGGACAAGAGACAACTGCTCCAAGTCCTTAGGAGTGGGGGGGGGGGGGGGGGGGGTGCGCTGATTGTGATCAGACATGCTTACAGTATTGAAGCTAATATAAAATATGCTTACAGTATTAAAGCTAATATAAAATAACTATGACCTAGGAATAGAACCAGGGAGGTATAATATAATGTCAGGGCACAAAAAACGATAACTAACCCAGCGGCCGGCAGCACACAAGCACAGGTGAGGAAAAGCTAATGGGCACAGAACGCAGTAGCAGAAGAAACCGCCAGACCAGCGGTAATACAGAGCGGTTAGGAGCGAGATCTTGCGATGCTGAGGTAAAAACGCGTGAGATCTCGCGAGAACAAGAGGAAAATGGCGCGAATCTAGCCGGGAAGGAGAAGAGAGAGAACGACAGGACCGGAATATGGCAGCCGAAGTCCCGCGAGACTACGGCCGCCCGGCGGACGCGCGCAGGACAGCAACCAGCAGAGTTAAGACAGAAGGAAAAAACAGCAATGGGGAAAGAAACGGACAGGAGCGGGACAACCTGTGGAAATAAAACCGGGATAACCCACAGACCAAATAGTAAAATATACACTAAATATATATATATATATAACCTAAGGAAAAAATAAATCTATATCGAAAAAATATACTCAGAAATACAGCTAAAGCGGTAAGAGGGGAAGCGATATGAAGGGAGATATCAAGTCCCTGATAATGCTAAGCTCCCCCAAAATTCTGCCCACACAAAGGTACTTATCTGTGGACAGCAGCAGCAAAGAAAGAGGAGGAGTGTTTGGGATCCAGACCTATTATACTGGATCATATGGGGTAAGGTTCTGTTGCCTTGGCGACTTGTTTGAGTTGTATTTTTTCTTTGCTGCTATTTGTCTCAGTAAAGAAAGAGAAAGCCAATAGGAGCCTCCGTGTCATGTAATAAAATCACAGTTTAATTCAGTTCTTTATAATGTCAGTGCTAGAAACACTTCAATAGTAGTGGTCTCTAAGATAATGGGATGTTTTCGTAATTCAGGATCTACTGAAAACTGCATGGCTCGCCGTACTACAGTGCTTCCATAGCATCCTCTCTATTGTATCAGAGTTGTGGATTTGTAATACCCCAGAGTGGTATTACCATTTCTACACCCTGCTACTGTCTTTAATTGCTAACCACAATGTCATCTGTGTATGGATTCCAGGCCCTTTGTCATTGTGCATTGACAATGTTGCTATGAAACTGTTATGTTCATGTACTATGCATGGTTCATCAGCAAGTGGCAGCATGGATGGCAGAGAGAGCCTCCCCCCCACCAGACAAAATATTGCGAGGGGGTCAACAGCCATAGGCACCCTACTCCAAAGGTACTAGAGAAGTCCTAAAGTCCAGCTGCCAGACTAAAGGTGAGTTTAGCACAACAGAGAGATAAAGCAGAATACTAAAGTTTGCGCCTTCCAGTTTATGCCAAAATCTTGTGGAACCAAGAAAAAACCTGAATATTGACCGGATGCAAATGTATTTAAGTAAAGATGTTGAACGTTATAAAGTCTGCACTCGACTTATTCTTCTCCTCCACCATTACTCTCCCCTTTATTGCTTTGGAGCCAAACCCTGGGAAGCGTCGATGTCCAGGTAGAATCTCCGTGACACAAACAGAGACTATTAAGGCCGCACCACACCATTCAGCATTCCCAAAAACCTGGGACACAATTGGCCCTGGGGGGTGGTTCCAGATTCAGCATAGCATGGCCTACTGGGCTGTTTCCATAACTCTAGCCACCCTAGCTGCCTCATGAGACAGGTATTTAGAACTCAGTCATGTATAGCTGAGAGAGGAGTACCTCTTTAAAGGCCCAAAATAGTCTGTAAGGGGCTAAATGAGAATTTTATATATTTACATAAGTATTAATCCCTTAAGTACCGGGCCCGTTTTTGGTTTTACATTTTTGTTTTTGCATTTTTGTTTTTTTCTCCCCAATAGCCATGACTTTTTACATTTTCCGTTCACATGGGGATACCAAACTTGTATAGTTTTTATTGTCTTACTACTTTTACTACACAGCACCGGCTGCGTGCACACTGTGGATGCGAACCCATTCACTTGAATGAAACCGCAATCCGTAAGATACAAAGTGGAGGCATGGATCAGAAGGCCACGGAAGCACTACGGAGCGCTTCCATGGCATTTTGGTCCATGCCTCCGTACTGCAAAAAAAATAGAACATGCTCTATTTTTTTCCAGTGTGGACGGATCTGCCAGCGCAGACCATATGGACGGGGCCCATACATTGGGGACTGCAATTTGCAGTCACCAATGCATGGCATTGGCGGCACACATTAATATGCATGAGCAGGGCCGGCGTCATAACCCGGCATCCCCGGGCAAGTGCCGGGGCCCAATGCTCCTGGGGGGGCCCACTGAGCTGCTATGAGCACTTCCATCAATACAGATGGGAGCTCTCACTGCTGTCCTTTCACATACGCAGTACCCCTCTGGTGGGCCCTCTGAGCTGCAGAGACTCAGGACACGCCCTCTCTACACAGGACACGCCCCCTCTACACAGGACACGCTGCCTGAGGAGACTGGAGAGAGACCGCACGGCTGGAGCTGGAGCAGAGAAGTGTGGAGACAGTCTGTGAGTGAGTCTGCACTGTGACTGTCTCTTCTCTGTGGGACAGAAGGAAAGGGGGGGGGGGGGACGCTGCTGCTTCATTCTATTTAGTTGTGTTACTGTTTTATTAAGCTGTTTGTCTCCATGACACCTCCCCCCCCCCCCATATCCTGTCCTATATCACCCTTATGGAGCCCCTGTTGTCTCCTTTCCTCCCTCATGTATCCAGGGCTCCTGTCCCACCCTCCTATCTCCTATTGCTGCCCTGCACAGACCTCCTGCCACTACTTGTATGAATCCCCCTCAGAGCCCCTTCCACCTACTTGCTGTGTCCACCCCTCCTGTCCATCCAGGGCCCCGGGCCCCTGTCTCACTCCTCTGCCTCTCATTATGGTGGCATCTGAACCGCATTCACCATAAGGACCTTCTAACATCACAGGGTCATGTGACTGTGCCCCCCACCCCGTACTGTGCCCCTTTATACCCTGCATTGTGCCCTCTTACCACACTCTGTGCAGTGCCCATAGTCATTCCCTGTACTATGCCCTCTTATACCCTTTTATCCGGTCACTGTATGGTGGTTTTATCCTTGTATGGCGGTGTTATCACTATATGGCGGTGTTATCACTATATGGCGGTGGTATCCAATAACTGGATGGCCATAACTGTATCCCTTTCTGCCCACACCACTTTTTTTAGACCTGGCATGAGCGGGAAAAGATACAGATTGCGGTGTTAAGGACCTTTGCGCCACAATCTGTGTCAGATATACGCCTAATATAGACGTATTTCTATATAATAAATGACCACCTAATCGTATGATTATTCGGGGGGTGGGGCTAATATCTTTATATTATATAGATAGTGTATTATACTGTGCCCTGTATTTCCCAGTAGAAAATGATCCTTGGGAAGCACAGTCCTCACCCCTGACCACCAGGACCAGGTAGCGCTCTGTCAGTACATGACGGCCTCCCCTCTCCGCCACGCTGCTCCGCTGTGTACTGGGGCTTATTCTGACACTAGGGCTGGGTTCACATCACATTTTTGCCATCCATTTAATGCATACTGAAAATGTATGCATTGACAGATGCCTCAGACTGATGCCGTACAGTGGCGTCCGTTCACCATACAGTTCCATGGTAAAAAAACATATACGTTAACGTCTGCATTTTTTACTTGACTCTGCAGGATACAAAAACGTGGAGTGCTGCACATGTGTATACATCAAACCGATAGGAAAAACGTAATGTGAACACACATTGGGGGGGAGGGGGGCGTACTAAATTTCGCTGTGGGGCCCAGTCAGTTCTAGCTCCATCACTGCACATCTCCTTCTCTCCTCCAGGCCTGGCTCACTGCTGCAGCGGCCGGAGGAGAGAAGGAGCGCAGGGAGCTGCGGTTAGTGAATGACAGGACCACCAGCTCCCCTGCAATGATAGGTATGTGAGGGGGCCACTGGGGGGTCATTCATCACACTGTGAGGGCCCCTTACACAGTATAATGACTCCCAGTGCCCCCCATTTAGTATAATGATCCCCATTGACCCTCCATTTAGCATAATGACCACCAGATCCCCCATTAAATATAATAACCCCTCGTGCCCCCTCCATACAGTATAACCCCCAGTGTGGGGGCGACTGGGGGTCATTATTCTGAATGGAGGGTCACTGTGGGGTCATTATACTGTGAGGGCCCTTTACATAGTATAATGACCCCCAGTGTCCCCCATTTAGTATAATGATCACCAATGACCCTCCATTCAGTATAATGACCCCCAGAGCCCCCTCCATACAGTATTCCCCCCGTGTGGGGGCTACTGGGGGTCATTCAGGGCCAGCTCCAGGTTCATGTGGGGAGCTGGGAGCTGCGGTTAGTGAATGACAGGACCACCAGCTCCCCTGCAATGATAGGTATGTGAGGGGGCCACTGGGGGGTCATTCATCACACTGTGAGGGTCCCTTACACAGTATAATGACTCCCAGTGCCCCCCATTTAGCATAATGACCACCAGAGCCCCCATTAAATATAATAACCCCTCGTGCCCCCTCCATACAGTATAACCCCCAGTGTGGGGGCGACTGGGGGTCATTATTCTGAATGGAGGGCCACTGTGGGGTCATTATACTGTGAGGGCCCTTTACATAGTATAATGACCCCCAGTGTCCCCCATTTAGTAATGATCACCAATGACCCTCCATTCAGTATAAATACCCCCAGAGCCCCCTCCATACAGTATTCCCCCAGTGTGGGGGCTACTGGGGGTCATTATTCTAAATGGGGGCGACTGGGGGTTATTATTCTGAATGCAGGGCCACAGGTGGTCATTATACAGTGGGGGGGAATTGGGGGTTCATTATACTGTGTGAAGGGCCACTAGTAGTCATTATACTGTATAGGGGCCACTGGGGGTCATTATACCGTGTAGGAGCCACAGGGGGACATGTCAATGTAAAAAAATGCCTCATGGGGGCCCACTGGGATTTATTGCCCAAGGGCCCACATGAACCTGGAGCCGGCCCTGTGCATGAGCCCTTATTACATTTTTTTTGGAGGGGAAAGGTGACTGAAAAATGGTGAATTGTGTGGTTTTCATTTTACCCAATATTCCCACAAGAATTTTAAAAAAATATTTTCAGCACTGCGATCGATACCTGATATGTTGTTTTTTTTTGTTAATATACACTGCTCAAAAAAATAAAGGGAACAAAAAAATAACACATCCTAGATCTGAATTAATTAAATATTCTTCTGAAATACTTTGTTCTTTAGCTAGTTGAATGTGCTGACAACAAAATCACACAAAAATAAAAAAATGGAAATCAAATTTTTTAACCCATGGAGGTCTGGATTTGGAGTCACACTCAAAATTAAAGTGGAAAAACACACTACAGGCTGATCCAACTTTGATGTAATGTCCTTAAAACAAGTCAAAATGAGGCTCAGTAGTGTGTGTGGCCTCCACGTGCCTGTATGACCTCCCTACAACGCCTGTGCATGCTCCTGATGAGGTGGCGGACGGTCTCCTGAGGGATCTCCTCCCAGACCTGGACTAAAGCATCTGCCAACTCCTGGACAGTCTGTGGTGCAACGTGACGTTGGTGGATAGAGCGAGACATGATGTCCCAGATGTGCTCAATTGGATTCAGGTCTGGGGAACGGGCGGGCCAGTCCATAGAATCAATGCCTTCGTCTTGCAGGAACTGCTGACACACTCCAGCCACATGAGGTCTAGCATTGTCTTGCATTAGGAGGAACCCAGGGCCAACCGCACCAGCATATGGTCTCACAAGGGGTCTGAGGATCTCATCTCGGTACCTAATGGCAGTCAGGCTACCTCTGGCGAGCACATGGAGGGCTGTGCGGCCCTCCAAAGAAATGCCACCCCACACCATTACTGACCCAATGCCAAACCGGTCATGCTGGAGGATGTTGCAGGCAGCAGAACGTTCTCCACGGCGTCTCCAGACTCTGTCACGTCTGTCACATATGCTCAGTGTGAACTTGCTTTCATCTGTGAAGAGCACAGGGCGCCAGTGGCGAATTTGCCAATCTTGGTGTTCTCTGACAAATGCCAAACGTCCTGCATGGTGTTGGGCTGTAAGCACAACCCCCAACTGTGGACGTCGGGCCCTCATATCACCCTCATGGAGTCTGTTTCTGACCGTTTGAGCAGACACATGCAGATTTGTGGCCTGCTGGAGGTCATTTTGCAGGGCTCTGCCAGTGCTCCTCCTGTTCCTCCTTGCACAAAGGCGGAGGTAGCGGTCCTGCTGCTGGGTTGTTGCCCTCCTACGGCCTCCTCCACGTCTCCTGATGTACTGGCCTGTCTCCTGGTAGTGCCTCCATGCTCTGGACACTACGCTGACAGACACAGCAAACCTTCTTGCCACAGCTCGCATTGATGTGCCATCCTGGATAAGCTGCACTACCTGAGCCACTTGTGTGGGTTGTAGACTCTGTCTCATGCTACCACTAGAGTGAAAGCACCGCCAGCATTCAAAAGTGACCAAAACATCAGCCAGGAAGCATAGGAACTGAGAAGTGGTCTGTGGTCACCACCTGCAGAATCACTCCTTTATTGGGGGTGTCTTGCTAATTGCCTATAATTTCCACCTGTTGTCTATCCCATTTGCACAACAGCATGTGAAATTGATTGTCACTCAGTGTTGCTTCCTAAGTGGACAGTTTGATTTCACAGAAGTGTGATTGACTTGGAGTTACATTGTGTTGTTTAAGTGTTCCCTTTATTTTTTTGAGCAGTGTATTTTTATATGTAGAATTGGGAAAGGGGACTGATTTAAACTTTTAATATTTCAATGCTTTTTTTGTTCATTTTTTTTTTTACTTTAATAACTTTTAACCCCCTAGAACCTGGGATCTTTTGATCCCTTGTCCTATTCTTCCTAATACAGTAGAGATCTATTGGGGTGAATAGGATTTTCACATGTTCCCTGCCGAGCTGTGCTTCGTGCACAGCTTAACAGGGAGCTTACCATGGAAGCCTGGTAAGCTTCAAAAGCGTCCAGGCTGCCATGGTAACCGATTGGAGCCACATGATTTCACTGCAGGGGCTCCAACTGGAAGGTAGAGGGAACCTTACCTCCCAGATGTCGCGATCAGTGTTGTTCGTGGCATCTGAGGGGTTAAATGATGGTGGGATCACCATTCCCCGTCATTGTGGCTGAGCATCAGCTGTATGATATAGCTGCCACCTACCGTGTATTGAGCGGGATCACTGAAGCAGTCCACTCTATTCAAGTGCACAATCACTGGGATGTACTGGTACGTCACAGTGGTTGAAAGGGTTAATGTTATTTTGTTCAAGGAAATCATCGCATTGCAGGCAGTATGGCCAAGCCACATCACATGGTGTACCTTCACTACCCTGCTGATGGTTGCAATCCAGAGCATAGGCCTATTTCAGCAGAAAGACAGCAGAGAGGCTGCTCCATGCCATAAGGAGCTCCAGATGTTGCATACATCCCCTGGCTATGTGTGTGCCAAGGGAATCCTTCAGACTGGGTATAAATTAGGTCCCTCACTGGAACACAGAACAGTGATCATGATGGATGTGGTGACCTAAAGAATTATATAGCAGAATTTTTTGCGGGAGGTCTTTTAGGAGTCGCAATAATAAAATAAATCATGAATAAAATTTGTCAAAAATATGTAAAAAAAATAAATAAATAAAAAAAAAAATATATATATATATATATATAAAATAAAATCATGTTTGCAAAACATACAGTTGCAAGAAAAAGTATGTGAACCCTTTGAAATGATATGGATTTCTGCACAAATTGATCATAAAATGTGATCTGATCTTCATCTAAGTCACAACAATAGACAATCACAGTCTGCTTAAACTAATAACACACAAAGAATTAAATGTTACCATGTTTTTATTGAACACACCATGTTCAATAATCACAGTGCAGGTGGAAAAAGTATGTTAACCCCTAGACTAATGACATCTTCAAGAGCTAATTGGAGTGAGGTGTCAGCCAACTTGAGTCCAATCAATGAGATGAGATTGGAGTTGTTGGTTACAGCTGCCCTATAAAAAACACACACCAGTTCTGGGTTTGCTTTTCACAAGAAGCATTGCCTGATGTGAATGATGCCTCGCACAAAAGAGCTCTCAGAAGACCTACGATTCGTCAAGAATTGTTGACTTGCATAAAGCTGGAAAGGGTTATAAAAGTATCTCCAAAAGCCTTGCTGTTCATCAGTTCACGGTAAGAAAAATTGTCTATAAATGGAGAAAGTTCAGCACTGCTGCTACTCTCCCTAGGAGTGGCCGTCCTGTAAAGATGACTGCAAGAGCACAGCGCAGACTGCTCAATGAGGTGTAGAAGAATCCTAGAGTGTCAGCTAAAGACTTACAAAAGTCTCTGGCATATGCTAACATCCCTGTTAGCAAATCTACGATACGTAAAACACTAAACAAGAATGGATTTCATGAGAGGATACCACAGAGGAAGCCACTGATGTCCAAAAAAAAGATTGCCGCACGTTTACAGTTTGCACAAAAGCTCCTGGATGTTTCACAGCAGTACTGGCAAAATATTCTGTGGACAGATGAAACCAAAGTTGAGTTGTTTGGAAGAAACACACAATACTGTGTGGAGAAAAAGAGGCACAGCACACCAACATCAAAACCTCATCCCAACTGTGAAGTATGGTGGTGGGGGCATCATGGTATGGGCTGCTTTGCTGCGTCAGGGCCTAGACGGACTGCTATCATCGAAGGAAAAATGAATTCCCAAGTTTATCACAACATTTTGCAGGAGAACTTAAGGCCATCTGTCCTCCAACTGAAGCTCAACAGAAGATGGGTGTTGCAACAGGACATCAACCCAAAGCATAGAAGTAAATCAACAACAGAATGGCTTAAACAGAAAAAAATACGCCTTCTGGATTGGCCCAGTCAGAGTCCTGACCTCAACCCGATTGAGATGCTGTGGCATGACCTCAAGAAAGCGATTCACACCAGACATCCCAAGAATATTGCTGAACTGAAACCGTTCTGTAAAGAGGAATGGTCAATAATTACTCCTGACCTTTATGCACGTCTGATCTGCATCTACAGGAAACGTTTGGTTGAAGTTATTGCTGCCAAAGGAGGTTCAACCAGTTATTAAATGCAAGGGTTCACATACTTTTTCCACCTGCACTGTGAATGTTTACATGGTGTGTACAATAAAAACATGGTAACATTTAATTCTTTGTGTGTTATTACTTTAAGCAGACTGTGATTGTCTATTGTTGTGACTTAGATGAAGATCAGATCACATTTTATGACCAATTTGTGCAGAAATCCATATCATTCCAAAGGGTTCACATACTTTTTCTTGCAACTGTATATTAAGTCTATGTTGTCATCTTGTTGTAAATTGATGTTTATAGTAGTTGTGAATTGTTATTTATAGTAGTGGATTTAATAATTATTATAATATGTCTATTATATATATATTGTGGTAATGTGGACAGTGCAGGAAGGCATGTGTATCCCACCCAGATACCTCAGCTGGGCGAGATAACTAAAATCCGGAAAGCTGCAGTGGTCTCAGCAAAGTACAGTTTTGTATACATTTTATTCTGGGCTGGATTTTATTTGGATTGGTGGATAGGTTTGGTAGTGGGATCTGCCAGTCCACACCCTTCCGGCACAGGTATTCCCTTTCACCTGAGGTGATCGCAAGTGAGGCCTGCTCTAATCAAGGAGGCATAAACCAACCCTCTGTGTGTTAGTCAGGGGGAAGGAAAGGCTGAGGAGGCCTGACAGTGAGAGAGAAAAGCTGAGGAAGCCTGATTTTGGGGGACCTAGCGATGCCTGCGGAGAGAGGGTTGCACGGCCAGAGTCAGACGGACTTCTGGACCATCTCCCCCCAAAGGTACTGATGTTGCTGTAGTCACAGCCTGGAGGCTGCTGGACTGTTTGGACTGAGAAAGCTGCATCTGATCACCTGTGTGAACTGTGTTCTTTAGAGGTGATCAAGGAAAATCCCAGCAGTCGTGTCTTGGATATTCGTGATATTTTATTGCATCAAATCAAAATGTCCTCAATCCAGGACGCGTTTTGGCAAGCATGCCTTTATCAACAGGTACAAGTATACTGAAATAACCAGGTATATATAATAGAATGACTCCTCCCTTTATGACGTCATGACCACCTCCCATCCACTCAATAGGCGGAGGATGGGATGGACAAAAAAACTAAGTATCAACCCATTTGTGTTAGGTGCTTACGGTAGTACAGTGAAGAGCCCTGGGATGCAGGGAAAGAAATGCAGTCGGTTGTGGTGTGCCGAAACCGAGGATGAGGTAGGCCTAAGAAAGAAGAGGGCCCACCCAAGGAAAATACATAAAAGAAATGAGTTGTAAATGAGTGGAGTGGTTGGAGGGACAAAGCTCAGACCTCAGACGGTGCAGGAGCCAGGTAAGGGGGGTGCCCTAAATAGGCTGGAGGCGGACCTCAGCCCCTCCCACAAATCCAGGCAAATGCCTTAATAAATATCAGAAGCCGACAAACAAAGTACATGTCTCAAATTGTTTCAAAATGCATCAAAAGTATATATATATATTGTGGGGATGTGCTCGTGGTAGGCTACGGTAGCGGCGGCAGTATTGAGGCAATCACAGACAGTCTTTGTGGTACACCGTGACTTTATTTACACGAAAGGCATAACAGGCAATGTGCAGACCACACAGGTGCATATCCACATAGTGCATAAAACAAAAGTCCTTCCATAGAAAATAAACAGCAGGTTTGAGTCACCTTGTTTTGGACAGACCACAGCAGTTCTGCAGGCTTGTAAGCTACCTGCCTTTGTCTCCCTCAGGCCAGAGCCCCTTCGGCTCGTAGCACCACAGGTCACAGGACTATCCTTCAATGTGTGTTGCGCCCAGACTCTCCTTCACCAGCACTGACTCTGTCTGTGGAAATCTCCAGCACAGCAAGACACACCCCACCCCCATCATCAGCAGGCTGGGTTCTTTAAAGGCCCAGCTCCACCAAAAACCTGGGCTGGCCGTGGGGAACAGGCACCCCCCAGCTCTTTACCTGTTCCCAGTAAAAACCGGCCCGGACATGCTGCGCCAGCAGCATTCGCCGCTGTAACCGCAATGATCCGGTTCTTACTCCACCGATGCCAGGACCTCTGGTGGCACGTATCGTCCGTCCATTATTATTGCGGGGACTCTTACAATATATATATATATATATATATATATATGCATATACAGTTGCAAGAAAAAGTATGTGAACCCATTGGAATTATATGGATTTCTGCACAAATTGGTCATAAAATGTGATCTGATCTTCATCTAAGTCACAACAATAGACAATTACAATCTGCCTAAACTAATAACACACAAATAATTAAATGTTACCATGTTTTTATTGAACACACCATGTAAACATTCACAGTGCAGGTGGAAAAAGTATGTGAACCCTTGGATTTAATAACTGGTTGAACCTCCTTTGGCAGCAATAACTTGAACCAAACGTTTCCTGTAGTTGCAGATCAGACGGGCACAACGGTCAGGAGTAATTCTTGACCATTCCTCTTTACAGAACGGTTTCAGTTCAGCAATATTCTTGGGATGTCTGGTGTGAATCGCTTTCTTGAGGTCATGCCACAGCATCTCAATCGGGTTGAGGTCAGGACTCTGACTGGGCCACTCCAGAAGGTGTATTTTCTTCTCTTTAAGCCATTCTGTTGTTGATTTACTTTTATGCTTTGGGTCTTTGTCTTGTTGCAACACCTATCTTCTGTTGAGCTTCAGCTGGTGGACAGATGGCCTTAAGTTCTCCTGCAAAATGTCTTGATAAACTTGGGAATTCATTTTTCCTTCGATGATAGCAATCCGTCCAGGCCCTGACGCAGCAAAGCAGCCCCAAACCATGATGCCCCCACCACCATACTTCACAGTTGGGATGAGGTTTTGATATTGGTGTGCTGTGCCTCTTTTTCTCCACACATAGTGTTGTGTGTTTCTTCCAAACAGCTCAACTTTGGTTTCATCTGTCCACAGAATATTTTGCCAGTACTGCTGTGGAACATCCAGGTGCTCTTGTGCAAACTGTAAATGTGCAGCAATGTTTTTTTTGGACAGCAGTGGCTTCCTCTGTGGTATGCTCCCATGAAATCCATTCTTGTTTAGTGTTTTACGTATCTTAGATTCACTAACAGGGATGTTAGCATATGCCAGAGACTTTTGTAAGTCTTTAGCTGACACTCTAGGATTCTTCTTCACCTTATTGAGCAGGACGGCCACTCCTAGGGAGAGTAGCAGCAGTGCTGAACTTTCTCCATTTATAGACAATTTGTCTTACCGTGGACTGATGAACAGCAAGGCTTTTGGAGATACTTTTATAACCCTTTCCAGCTTTATGCAAGTCAACAATTCTTAATCGTAAGTCTTCTGAGAGCTCTTTTGTGCGAGGCATCATTCACATCAGGCAATGCTTCTTGTGAAATGCAAACCCAGAACTGGTGTGTGTTTTTTATAGGGCAGGGCATCTGTAACCAACACTTCCAATCTCATCTCATTGGTTAGACTCCAATTGGCTGACACCTCACTCCAATTAGCTCTTGGAGATGTCATTAGTCTAGGGGTTCACATACTTTTTCCACCTGCACTGTGAATGTTTACATGGTGTGTTCAATAAAAACATGGTAACATTTAATTATTTGTGTGTTATTAGTTTAAGCAGACTGTGATTGTCTATTGTTGTGACTTAGATCAAGATCAGATCACATTTTATGACCAATTTGTGCAGAAATCTATATCATTCCAAAGGGTTCACATACTTTTTCTTGCAACTGTATATATAACTATAACAGACCATTTTTCCAGGTGTATGTGATCCCTCAATGGATAATAAAATAATAAAAATATGAATAAATCACATGTCAAATATGTATAATCTCATAATCCCTGTTGAGGCCCCTCGGATGCAAAGTATCCAACGTATGAATCCTATAGGCCTCTCTACGCAATAACAGTTTCTTCATATCCCCTCCTCTCCTAGGTCTTTTCACCTGTTCCAGTACCTGGAACCTAAGCTGGGCTATCCCATGTTTGCACTGATCAAAATGAAATGGAATAGGTAACATCAAATTCTTTGTTCTGATAGTAGATTTATGTTTTCCAATACGGTCCCTAATTGTTTGTGTGGTCTCTCCAATATATAATAGACCGCAAGGACATTTTATCAAATAAATCACATTAGTGGATTCACACGTGAAAAAGCCTTCAATTGAAAAAGGTCGCCCACTATGTGGATGATAAAATGTAGAGCCTCTAATTATATGGGAACATTGAGAACAGTGCAAACATGGGAAAGTGCCCTTACGTTGAGTAGCTAACACCATCTGTTTTAATGTCTTTTTTGTACTCCCAATGTCAGAGTGCACAAGTTTATCCCTATAACTGGAATTTCTTTTATTACATATCAAGGGAGGATTCTTAAATTCTTCAATCATGGGATACGCCTTCTCCAACAAATGCCAATGTCTACGTATGATATTATCCAGTTTCTGGTTATAGGGATGAAACTTGTGCACCAGTGCCACTCTAAGTGATTTAGTTGCCCCTAATTTACCAGGATTATCAAGTTCCCTTCTCGTTTTACTCAAAATCAAAGGAGGGTAAACCCTTTCCTCAAATCTATTAGTCATCTCGTTGATCCTGGTAAGTTGTATATCTGGATCGGATACAATTCTTTGCACCCGCTGATATTGGGATTTAGGAATAGCCCTCTTAAGTGCTAGTGGATGAGCGCTTAAAAAAAAGAATAATACTGTTCCTATCAGTATCCTTTCTAAAGAGATCAGTACCACAACGGTCCTTATTCACCATGGTATCAAGAAAGCTCACCTGATGATTGTCACAGACTAATGTAAATTGTAACCCTTCATGTGCATGGTTCAAATGATCAAGGAAGGACAATAGGGTTTCATGTGGCCCTGCCCATATGCAAAAAATGTCATCAATAAATCTTTTCCAAATGAGGACATTATTCTGATACCTACTGGTATTATATACATGTAAGTCCTCAAAGTCTGACATATACGCATTTGCATAGGGCAGGGCCACATACGACCCCATCGCGGCCCCACGCCGCTGCAGGTAGAAGTCATCTTCAAACATGAAGTAATTTTCATATAGTACAAGTTTTAAAAGGTGTAAGAAAAATTCCTGTTCTTCCCTAATGTACTTACTTCTACCTAGTAAAGATCTAACCGCTTCAATACCTGTTATATGGTCAATAGAGGTATATAAACTAACCACGTCAATGGTTACCAAGAGACTATCAGGAGGAATGGATTTTAAACTGGCAATTGTATTGAGAAAATGTTGTGTATCAGACAAAAAATATTTTGTATCCTTAATTAACCACCTCAACTCCCCTAGCTTAAACCCCCTTAATGACCAGACCACTTTTTACAATTCTGCACTACACTACTTTCACGGTTTATTGCTTACCACCCAAATGAATTTTACCTCCTTTTCTTCTCACTAATAGAGCTTTCATTTGATGGTATTTCATTGCTGCTGACATTTTTACTTTTTTTGTTATTAATCGAAATTTACTGCAATAAGTGTATATTTATTGGTTTGCGCAAAAGTTATAGCGTTTACAAACTATGGTACAAAAATGTGAATTTCCGCATTTTGAAGCAGCTCTGACTTTCTGAGCACCTGTCATGTTTCCTGATGTTCTACAATGCCCAGACAGTAAAAACACCCCACAAATGACCCCATTTTGGAAAGTAGACACCCTAAGGTATTCAATGATGGGCATAGTGATTTCATAGAAGTTTTTATTTTTTGTCACAAGTTAGCAGAAAATGATGATTTATTTTAATTTTATTTTTTCTTACAAAGTCTCATATTCCACTAACTTGTGACAAAAAATAAAAACTTCCATGAACACACTATGCCCATCATGAATTACCTTGGGGTGTCTTCTTTCCAAAATGGGGTCACTTGTGGGGTATTTATACTGCCCTGGCATTTTAGGGGCTCTAAAGCGTGAGAAGAAGTCTGGAATCCAAATGCGTAAAAAATGCCCTGTGAAATCGTAAAGATACTCTTTGGAATTTGGGCCCCTTTCCGCACCTAGGCTGCAAAAAAGTGTCACACATGTGGTATCGCCGTACTCAGGAGAAGTAGTGAAATGTGTTTTGGGGTTTTTACATATACCCATGCTGGGTAAGAGAAATATCTTTGTAAAAGTGGATCCGCGGTGTCCGTGTTTTGCGGATCCTTGGATCCTTGGATCCGCAAAACACATACTGGCGTCTGAATGGATCCTTACAGGGGAGTGATCAATGACAGGGGGGTGATCAATGACAGGGGGGTGATCAGGGAGTCTATATGGGGTGATCAACCCCCTTTAAGGCTCCATTCAGACATCCGTATGTGTTTTGCGGATCCATAAAACACATACGGACGTCTATATGGGGTGATCACCCCCCTCGAAGGCTCCATTCAGACGTCCGAATGTGTTTTGCGGATCCGCGGATCCGCAAAACACATACGGACGTCTGAATGGAGCCTTACCGGGGGGTGATAAATGACCGGGGGGTGATCAGGGAGTCTATATGGGGTGATCACCCCCCTGTCATTGATCACCCCCCTCGAAGGCTCCATTCAGACGTCCGAATGTGTTTTGCGGATCCCCGGATCCGCAAAACACATACGGATGTCTGAATGGAGCCTTACAGGGGGGTGATCAATGACAGGGGGGTGATCAGGGAGTCTAATATGGGGTGACCAGGGGTTAATAAGGGGTTAATAAGTGACAGGGGGGGTGTAGTGTAGTGTTGTTTGGTGCTACTTTACAGAGCTGCCTGTGTCCTCTGGTTGTCTATCCAAGCAAAAGGGACCACCAGAGGACCAGGTAGAAGGTATATTAGACGCTGTTAACAAAACAGCGTCTAATATACCTTTCAGGGGTTAAAAAAAATCGGATCTACAGCCTGCCAGCGAATGATCGCCGCTGGCAGGCTGTAGATGAGCTTGTTTACCTGCAGTTCCTATGAACGCACGCTCCTGTGTGCGTGCGTTCACAGGAAATCTCGCGTCTCGCGAGATGACTCGCCGGCGCGTCAAGGAGGAATGAATCAGCTGCCTCCGGAACGCGATCCTGCGTTAGGCGGTCCGGAGGCGGTTAAAGGAGTCAATACCTTTTCCAATACAATTGCCAGGGGTGATAATATTGACCCTACAGAGGCCACAATAGGTCGCCCCGGGGGGGCCACTAAGGTCTTGTGCATCTTGGGCAGAATATAGAAGACCGGGGTAATAGGTGTATGATTAACCAAGAAGGTATATAATTTCCCATCAATAACCCCCAAGGATAAGAAGTGATTAATTGTTTGCACAATTGTTTCTTTGATTCAAAAAATCGGTGAGTCAAGGAATTAATTATGTATTAGGTAGTGCCTAGACAGGCAGGAATTATTAGGTTTCTGTATTGTGCTAAAGTGCTAGAAAATAAAGCATTGTTTGGACTTCAATCCGGTTGTCTGCAAGAAATCTGTGATTGAGACCCCCTGAGAGAGAGCGATCCCTTACAATATATATATTTACAGTGGAATGCGAAAGTTTGGGCAACCTTGTTAATCGTCATGATTTTCCTGTATAAATCGTTGGTTGTTACAATAAAAAATGTCAGTTAAAGAGGACCTTTCACCGATTCTTACCCTATGAACTAAGTATACATACATGTGGAGCGGCGCCCGGGGATCTCTCTGCACTTACTATTATCCCCGGGCGCCGCTCCGTTCTCCTGCTATGTCCTCCGGTATCTCCGTTCCCTAAGTTATGGTAGGCGGAGTCTGCCCTAGCGCTGGCCAATCGCATTGCAGAGCTCACAGCCTGGGAGAAAATAACCTCCCAGGCTGTGAGCTCTGCGCTGCGATTGGCCAGCGCTAGGGCAGACTCCGCCTACCATAACTTAGGGACTGGTATCTCCGCCTACTATAACTTAGTGAGCGGAGATACCGGAGGGCATAGCAGGAGAACGGAGCGGCGCCCGGGGATAACAGTAAGTGCAGTGAGATCCCCGGGCGCCGCTCTACATATCTGTATAGTTAGTTCATAGGGTAAGAATCGGTGAAAGGTCCTCTTTAAATATATCATATAGGAGACACACACAGTGATATTTGAGAAGTGAAATGAAATTTATTGGATTTACAGAAAGTGTGCTATAATTGTTTTAACAAAATTAGGCAGGTGCATAAATTTGGGCACCACAAAAAAGAAATGAGTTCAATATTTAGTAGATCCTCCTTTTGCAGAAATTAAAGCCTCTAAACGCTTCCTGTAGGTTCCAATGAGTGTCTGGATTCTGGTTGAAGGTATTTTGGACCATTCCTCTTTACAAAACATCTTTAGTTCATTCAGGTTTGATGGCTTCCGAGCATATTATATTCAGGTCTGGGGACTGAGATGGCCATTCCAGAACATTGTACTTGTTCCTCTGCATAAATGCCTTAGTGGATTTTGAGCAGTGTTTAGGGTCGTTGTCTTGTTGAAAGATCCAGCCCCGGCGCAGCTTCAGCTTTGTCACTGATTCCTGGACATTGGTCTCCAGAATCTGCTGATACTGAGTGGAATCCATGCGTCCCTCAACTTTGACAAGATTCCCAGTCCCTGCACTGGCCACACAGCCCCACAGCATGATGGAACCACCACCATATTTTACTGTAGGTAGCAGGTGTTTTTCTTGGAATGCTGTGTTGATTTTTCCTCTATGCATAACGCCCCTTGCTATGGGCAAATAACTCAATTTTAGTTTCATCAGTCCACAGCACCTTATTCCAAAATGAAGCTGGCTTGTCCAAATGTGCTTTAGCCCACCTCAAGCGGCACTTTTTGTGCTGTGGGCGGAGAAAAGGCTTCCTCTGCATCACTCTCGCATACAGCATCTCCTTGGGTAAAGTGCGCCGAATGGTTGAACGATGCACAGTGACTCAATCTGCAGCAAGATGATGTTGTAGGTCTTTGGTGCTGGTCTGTGGGTTGACTCTGACTGTTCTCACCATTCGTCGCTTCTGTCTATCCGAGATTTTTCTTGGTCTGCCACTTCGAGCCCAGTGGCGTCTCTAGCTTTCAAATTTTGGGGGGGCACACTGGGGGCCAGGACAAAAGTAGGGGGGCAGCTATAACAACGATACATATACACAAGTACGCTTAGAAATGCTGCAATACTTTACCCAATACCTAAAACCGCAACAGGGAAGAAAAGTCCAGCTGTCTGTGGATGACACTTTTATAGAGAGGGGGATTTGTGGATGACACTGCTATGGGGGGGATCTGTGGATGCCACATACCGTATATAGCATCTTATGCTACATGTGTCATTCACAGATCCACCTCATGACAGTGTCATCCCCATTTCACCCTTTCCATAATAGTGTCATCCACAGATCTCCCTCCCCGCCTCTCACAGGAGTGTACATATATAAAATAAACATATTTCACATGATCACTTACAGTTACTTGGCTTGGCCCTTGGGGATCTCGGACGCCACTTCAACACTTGGCCGGCGGAGCTGATGTTGTGTTTTATCCTAATGAGAAAGATTTCATAATAAGGATTTGGAGAAGGGGCAGAGGGCTAGCAGAGCAGGGAGAGGCTGGTGCTGCTACTAGGGGGTCATACCATGGGGGAGTAATAAAACCCATCATAATGCCCCCCAGTAGAAATAATTCTCCTTATAATGTGCAAAACATACCCCCTTATGCCCCCAGTTGAGCTAATGTCCCCCTTAATGTGCCAGTATAAAATACCCCTATATAGTGCCCCAGTAAATGCCCCCATAGTGCTCCTCTCCCCCCTTCCTGCTAGTGCCCCCCATAATGTACCAGTATAAAATGCCCCATATATCGTGCCCCAGTAGATGCCCTCAGTGTCCCCCATAATTTGCAAGTATAAAATACCCCTTCTTAGTGCCCCCCGTAGATGACTCCATAGTACTCCTGTCTCCCCTTCTCCATAGTACCCACCATAATGTGTCCCAGTATAAAATGCTACTGTACAGAGCCCCCCATATAAAACACCCCTTCTTTGTGGCTTCAGTAGATGCTCCTATAGTGCCCACCAATAATGTGCCAGTAATAAGTGCCCTCAATAACGTGCCACTGCCAGTAACAAGAGCCCCCCAATGTGCCAGTAATAAGCCCCCCATCACGTGCCAGTAATAAGCCCCCCAATGTGCCAGTAATAAGCCCCCCATCACGTGCCAGTAATAAGCCCCCCATTACGTGCTAGTAATAAGCCCCCCCATTACGTGCCAGTAATAAGCCCCCATCACGTGCCAGTAATAAGCCCCCATCACGTGCCAGTAATAAGCCCCCCATCACGTGCCAGTAATAAGCCCCCCAATGTGCCAGTAATAAGCCCCCCATCACGTGCCAGTATTAAGTCCCCCCCATAATCATGTGCCAGTATTAAGTCCCCCCCCATCATGTGCCAGTATTAAGTCCCCCCCATCATCATGTGCCAGTATTAAGTCCCCCCATCATCATGTGAAAGTATTAAGTCCCCCCATCATCATGTGCCAGTTTTAAGTCCCCCCCATCATGTGCCAGTATTAAGTCCCCCCCATTATAATAAGCCCCCCCCAATGTGCCAGTAACACTATTGTAAAAAAAAAAAAAACACTTATTTTTACCTCAGTGTCAGCGATGCGATGCAGACTCTTCCTGTGTCCCGCGCTGTAAGGCTCAGGCGGCGCGATGATGTCATTGCGCCGCCTGCGTCGGCCTCTGATAGGCTGCCGGCCTAGTGCTTGCAGCCTATCAGAGGAAGGGGAAGGGACACGCCTCTCCCTCCCCTGCACCTCCGCTGGCACAGGCAGATTACAATGCAGATGAGCGCAATGGAAGCGCTCATCTCCCTGTGCCCGGCGGCGGCTCACTTGGGGGGGGGGGGCATTTTAGTTGGGGGGGCACATGGGGGGGCACAGCATGATGTAGGGGGGGCCGTGGCCCCCTCTGGCCCCCCCCTGGCGATGCCACTGTTCAAGCCTTAACTTGAACTGAGCCTGTGGTCTTCAATTTCCTCAATATGTTCCTAACTGTGGAAACAGACAGCTGAAATCTCTGAGACAGCTTTCTGTATCCTTCCCCTAAACCATGATGGTGAACAATCTTTGTCTTCAGGTCATTTGAGAGTTGTTTTGAGACCCCCATGTTGCTACTCTTCAGAGAAAATTAAAAGAGGAGGGGAACTTACATTGACCCCCTTAAATACTCTTTCTCATAATTGGATTCACCTGTGTAGGTAGGTCAGGGGTCACTGAGCTTACCAAGACAATTTGAGTTCCAATAATTAGTTCTAAAGGTTTTGGAATCAATAAAATGACAATAGTGCCCAAATTTATGCACCTGCCCAGGGGAGGGCTGGCAGCCTTAGTCCTGGGGGGCAAATCCAGTCAAGTGGCCCATTTTTAGCCCCGCCCATTATTAAAAGCCCCTCCTACATATAATAGGCCACTCCCAACACACACTGTACAGCTGACATTCTATAGTTGAGGCCTGTCTACACATCATACGGAGAGGGGAGGGTCTGTCCTGGCTGCACTGCCTGCTTATATAACAAGCTACAGCCAGGAAGCTCCTCCGCTCTCCTCCTTCCCCAGATCCTGCTCAAGGCTTGTGGTTCCCCCCACCATCTGCCACCTGCCCGTGGCCTGCTGCCCCCTTTCGTCGTCCTCACCCAGCTCTGAATCCTCCTTCTGCAAATGGCAGGGGGAGGAGCCGGAGCATCTCCTCTTCTACATAGCACCACATACCTCTTACATCCAGTGATGTCACCTTTGATGTAGACGTTCTCTTTCCTCATCTTCTCCATTCAGACCAGACCGCCATGATGATTTTTCTGCCATCTCCCGTCTCTGCAGAGATTGAGAAACAGACATTAGTTTCCTGCCGCCCCCAATACTATACTGCAGAAACAGTCCCCCTGGAAATACTACTACCACACAGATAGTGCCCCCTTAAACAATTATTGACACACAGTGCTCTAAAAAATAACTGCGCCCAGACACTAATAGTATAAAGATAATGTCCCCCAAAAATAATTGTGCTAAGCTGATACTATGCCAGGGTGCCCCCAAAGTAACAGTGCTCCCCAAAATCCCACCAATAGAAATAATTCTCTGCCAGAGCTCACTTAGTAGTAATAATGCCCCTATAGTGCCCTAGTAATCATGTTCCTCATAGCCCCCCAGTAGTAGTAAAGCTCCCCATAATACCCCCTAGTAGTACTAATATTCCCTATAATTGTCACGGCGGGCGTGCACTCAGTGTGACAGATAACGAACCAACCAGGCTCTGGGCGAGAGACAGGGAAGGGTCACCTCCTAGCTAATCCCTGACCTCTTTCTCTGCACTGCTCAGCCCATCTACAGATCTTGAAGATAGATCTGAGATGTCCCCGTGCCTGGGCTGACAAAACCCTGAATTCCCTGAGATGGTGAAGTGGGAAATAGGAGCAGCCTGCTCGCACAGAACCTGGATGGGAAAGATGACACAAAACAACCAACTAGAAACAACACTTATCTTCCTGAGCTGGAGCAGACAGCCAACCTTCCTTCCTAGCTTCCAAGATCACAATAATGAATATAATCCGCTCAGGGCACTGGGCAGAGGAGCTATTTAAACTAATGACTCCACCCAGTGCACCTGATGAGGGGCGGATCCAGCACGACTCCAAAACAAACACTAAACTCGTGCTGCAATCCTGGCCGACCTCCGCACATCGTCAGAGTGGGGCATGACAATAATATGACAGTACATGAAATACCCCCGCTTAGTGCCCGCAGTTGAGCTAATGTCCCCATAATGTATGCCAGTATAAAATACCCCTATATAGTGCCCCAGTAAATGCCCTCATACTGCTCCTCTCCCCCTTCCCCATAGTGTCCCCCATAATATGTCAGTAAAAAAATGCCCCTTAGTGCCCCCAGCAGATGCCCCTATAGTGCTCCTCTCCCCCACAATGTGCCAGTAAAAAAATGCCCCTTCTTAGTGCCACCATATGCCCCAATAGTGCTCCACTCCCCCATAGTGCCCCCAAATAATGCCCCATAGTGCCGCTCTCCCCTATAGTGCCTCCCATAATATGCCAGTAAAAAATGCCCCCTTAGTGCTACCAAATGCCATAGTGCCCCCCATAATGTTCCAATACAAAAGGCCCCTTTAGAGCCCCCACTTCCCCATAGTGCCCCCAAATAATGCCCCTATAGTAACACCGGATGCCCCATAGTGCTGCTCTCCCCTATAGTGCCCCCCAGAATGTGACAATAATTTAAAAAAGCCCCTTTAGAGCCCCCAGATACCCCCATAGTGCTCCTCTCCCCCATGGTGCCCCCCCATAATGTGCCAGTAAGAAATGCCCTCATAGTGCCAGCTCCCGTCATAGTGCCAGCTCCCCCCATAGTGCCAGCTCCCCCCCATAGTGCCAGCCTCCCCCATAGTGCCAGCCCCCCCCATAGTGCCAGCCCCCCATAGTGCCAGCCCCCCATAGTGCCAGCTCCCCCTATAGTGCCAGCCCCCCCATAGTGCCAGCCCCCCTATAGTGCTAGCTCCCCTATAGTGCCAGCTCCCCCCATAGTGCCAGCCCCCCCCCATAGTGCCAGCTCCCCCCATAGTGCCAGATCCCCCCCCATAGTGCCAGATCCCCCTATAGTGCCAGCTCCCACCCATATTGCCAGATCCCCCCCATAGTGCCAGATCCCCCCCATAGTGCCAGATCCCCCCAATAGTGCCAGCCCCCCCTATAGTGCAAGCCCCCCCTATAGTGCCAGATCCCCCCAGAGTGTTGGCCCGCGATGCGCATGCGCGGGCCGGCTTTGAGCGAAATCTCGCGTCTCGCGAGATGACGCGTATATTGCGTGACTCTGCGCAGGGCTGACGCCTCCGGAACGCGATCCTGCGTTAGGCGGTCCGGAGGCGTTTAAGAAATGAAGGTCAGTCAGTCAGCCCTTACTTGGCCTCCACAGTCACCGCACCTGTACCCAATCAAGATGGTTTGGGGTGAGCTGGACCGCAGAGTGAAGGCAAAAGGGCCAACAAGTGCTAAGCATCTCTAGGAACTCCTTCAAGACTGTTAGAAGACCATTTCAGGGGACTACCTCTTGAAGCTCATCAAGAGAATGCCAAGAGTGTGCAAAGCAGTAATCAAAGCAAAAGGTGGCTACTTTGAAGAACCTAGAATATGATATATTTTCAGTTGTTTCACACTTGTTTGTTATGTATATAATTCCACATGTGTTAATTCATAGTTTTGATGCCTTCATAGTCATGAAAATAAAGAAAACTCTTTGAATGAGAAGGTGTGTCCAAACTTTTGGTCTGTACTGTATATATAGAGAGAGTGAGATTAATCACCCATGGACGCATACAACAGGAGGCGAAAATCATTAGCAATCAAGTATACAAGTGTATATGGAGAACTGGACAATATCCCAAGTGTGCACAATATCCTAAGTAGGGGCTCATTTTTTGCGGGATGAGGTGACGGTTTTATTGGTACCATTTTGTGGGACATATACCTTTTTGATCACTTGGTGTTGCACTTTTTGTGATGTAAGGTAACAAAAATGGCTATTTTGACAGCTAAAAAAAAAAATATTATGGTGTCTATCGGAGAGGGGGGATCATATGATCCGGACGTCACGGACGTGGCAATACCAAATATGTCTTTATTTATTTTTATAAAAAAAAATAATGTAATTAATACATATTTTTTATTTTTTTTTACATGTGAAACTTTTTTTTTATTTTTTATAAAACACTTAATTTTTATTTTTTTTATTTTACACTTTGCGTCCCCCATACGGTCATACAAGACCTCTGGGGGACATTTGACTTCACTTTTTTTTTCCTTTTACTATTGATTTCTCCTGTAACTGGGGCTGACATAGTAGTCCCAGTTACAGGGGAAATACACCCCCCAGAGAGGCTGTACAGCAGAATACAGTGCTGTACAGCCTTAATGCAGGGCTGATCGAGGTCTCTGAAAGACCTCACAGCTCCTGCACTCTCCCGGCCTCGGTGGTCACATGATCACTGGGCCAGGACAGGAAGCGCATAGCTTATGTATACAGCGATCTAGAAGGCAGGGACACCTGGGAATTGTCCCTGCCTTCTCTCTGGGATGCCCTGCTGTCACTGACAGCGGGCCCCCTGCTCTGCAGCTGCACGATTAGCGTGCAGCTGCGATCTCTGAATGGACATTCTAAAACGTCCATTCAGAGATAAACAACCGCCCATAGGATGTTTATAGTCTATGGGCGGTCATGAAGTCGTTAAGAAATGGCATTTGAATTACTGCTACTGGGCTGAAGAGAAGACAAAGCTCTGGTCCATGCCCCAGGCAAGTGTGACAACTGCAAACACAGGAGACTCCAAGCCAAAACATCTAAGGCCTAATGGCTTAACAGTGCCCCTGGACCAAGGAGCACGCTTTTCCATTGGTGCTAGCAAATAGTATTATGGACTATACTGTATATATGGACTGTAAACAATTTATGTGCCACCATCTGCTTTTTTTTTTTCACTCCATCAAAAGAACATCCAAGGTGCCTCCTCCTTCTCCATGCAGCTTAGAGTATGAAATCACAAATTTTCCCCATGTTCAGGCAGTACTTGGCCCCAGAAAGAGTACAGTGTAAAATTAGTGATGAGCGAACCTGGACCCCACATTCGGTGTCCGTGTACCAAACCCGAACATGGATTTTGACGCCAAAGTCCGGGTTTGCCAATCAACAAGCGTTTAAGCTGTGGGCACTTGGAAGCCATCACAGTCATGCCTAGTATTGGCATGGCTGTGATAGACCGGCGCACCATGTGACCATGCATGCATAAATGCAGGACCACATGGTGCGCCGCAATTCTGCTCTATCTTGTGTAGGGACAGGGCGCTGCTGCAGGCAGGGAGAGTGTTAAGCCTTCATTAGTTTTAAAAAGTGTGCTGGTGACCTGTAGGCATTATTGATCGGTGCAAAACACCTCCTTTGCACCAGTGAGACAGAAATACCATACTTAATCCTGCTGTGCAGTCTGAGGGTGACCTGTTAGCATTTTTTCAGTGCATTCCTACTCCTTTGCACCAGTGACAGGAAAATTTTATAGTTAATCAGTCTGTTAATTGTGTGGGTGAGACATACCTACAGGGAGTGCAGAATTATTAGGCAAGTTGTATTTTTGAGGATTAATTTTATTATTGAACAACAACCATGTTCTCAATGAACCCAAAAAACTCATTAATATCAAAGCTGAATATTTTTGGAAGTAGTTTTTAGTTTGTTTTTAGTTTTAGCTATTTTAGGGGGATATCTGTGTGTGCAGGTGACTATTACTGTGCATAATTATTAGGCAACTTAACAAAAAACAAATATATACCCATTTCAATTATTTATTTTTACCAGTGAAACCAATATAACATCTCAACATTCACAAATATACATTTCTGACATTCAAAAACAAAACAAAAACAAATCAGTGACCAATATAGCCACCTTTCTTTGCAAGGACACTCAAAAGCCTGCCATCCATGGATTCTGTCAGTGTTTTGATCTGTTCACCATCAACATTGCGTGCAGCAGCAACCACAGCCTCCCAGACACTGTTCAGAGAGGTGTACTGTTTTCCCTCCTTGTAAATCTCACATTTGATGATGGACCACAGGTTCTCAATGGGGTTCAGATCAGGTGAACAAGGAGGCCATGTCATTAGATTTTCTTCTTTTATACCCTTTCTTGCCAGCCACGCTGTGGAGTACTTGGACGCGTGTGATGGAGCATTGTCCTGCATGAAAATCATGTTTTTCTTGAAGGATGCAGACTTCTTCCTGTACCACTGCTTGAAGAAGGTGTCTTCCAGAAACTGGCAGTAGGACTGGGAGTTGAGCTTGACTCCATCCTCAACCCGAAAAGGCCCCACAAGCTCATCTTTGATGATACCAGCCCAAACCAGTACTCCACCTCCACCTTGCTGGCGTCTGAATCGGACTGGAGCTCTCTGCCCTTTACCAATCCAGCCACGGGCCCATCCATCTGGCCCATCAAGACTCACTCTCATTTCATCAGTCCATAAAACCTTAGAAAAATCAGTCTTGAGATATTTCTTGGCCCAGTCTTGACGTTTCAGCTTGTGTGTCTTGTTCAGTGGTGGTCGTCTTTCAGCCTTTCTTACCTTGGCCATGTCTCTGAGTATTGCACACCTTGTGCTTTTGGGCACTCCAGTGATGTTGCAGCTCTGAAATATGGCCAAACTGGTGGCAAGTGGCATCTTGGCAGCTGCACGCTTGACTTTTCTCAGTTCATGGGCAGTTATTTTGCGCCTTGGTTTTTCCACACGCTTCTTGCGACCCTGTTGACTATTTTGAATGAAACGATTGATTGTTCGATGATCACGCTTCAGAAGCTTTGCAATTTTAAGAGTGCTTCATCCCTCTGCAAGATATCTCACTATTTTTGACTTTTCTGAGCCTGTCAAGTCCTTCTTTTGACCCATTTTGCCAAAGGAAAGGAAGTTGCCTAATAATTATGCACACCTAATATAGGGTGTTGATGTCATTAGACCACACCCCTTCTCATTACAGAGATGCACATCACCTAATATGCTTAATTGGTAGTAGGCTTTCGAGCTTATACAGCTTGGAGTAAGACAACATGCATAAAGAGGATGATGTGGTCAAAATACTCATTTGCCTAATAATTCTGCACTCCCTGTATTTTTTTGGTGAAAAAGCCTTTACTTTTTTGATAAATAAAAACTGTACTTGCCATTGACACAGGGATATATAAAAATAATAGTTAATCAAACGGTTAATTGGGTCGGTGAGACCTACCTATTTTTGGTGTTTAAAACACTGTACCTGCCACCATCACAGGGATATATAATAGATAATCAGTTTAAAGAAGAACTCAAATTATGGACGAGCACACTCCATTTGGACTTAATAGGTAAGTAAAATTTAATTAAATCACAATATTTGTAAATGGACACGTGTACAATATGATAAAATGTAATCAAACAATATACGATAAAATACAATAAAATCTGATAAAATACACTTCATACATTTCTAAAATCTGACAAAATCCACAGAAATTGCATGCGTTAGTGGGAAAAGTTCCTTAATTGCACAGCGCACGTTGCGGTATCTAGCTGGCTGTGTTATACCGGAATGTTCTATATTAATTGCAATCCCATGGAAATATGAGTCCACATATAGGTAGAATGTATATTCAAAGTCTTGCTGTATGGGAGATTTCCGGTAATGCTAGTGCTATCCAAATATTGTGCGTCGGTCTTATGCACTAGTACAATCGCTTTAGTTCCATATCGATTATGACAAACACATTCATACGCAGAGTCTTCTTACCTTCCTTAATGTTGGCGGCTTGTTTCAGCACGGATCGAGCGGCGCGGGACACTGCCGGCGTCTCTCTACGTCCGCCCCCAGCCAACTTACCCGAGATCTCACGGGAGTTCGGACGGGATTTAGATTTTGCTTAGTCCAGCTTAATATCGTCCGGCACAGTAGGAAGGTGAATTATTTTCGATTTATTAATCGTAATTTTGATGAAAGTACCAGCAGAAACAGACAACAGAGGTAGTGGAACCCAAACAAACTTAGGACATGGAACAGAAGACAATACAAACAGGTACCAGCACAGAAGCAGATGCCTGGAACCCCAAGCGGCATGGAAGCAGGGTGGTCTCAGGCAAAGCTGGACACAGACTAGAGATCCTTCCTCTGGAGAACCCAGGAGCCCTCTCCCGAAGGCAGAACATACACAGGACAGGAACATAAGCAGTAAGGCACTGCCAGGCAAGACATGGAGCAAACTGGATCAGAAGCAGTAGGCACAGCCAGAGTGGACACAGAACAGACAGGATCAGAAGCAGTTTAGCACTGCCAAGCTATCAGATGCAGTTAGAGCACTGCTAGGCTAAACGTGGAACAGAGTGGATCCAGACACAGAACAAGTACATAAGATCAGGCAAGGTTATATCATCAACAACACCAATGCTTTACCAGGTGACACCACACAGAAGGGCAGATGGCAAAACCCTGTGGATCAGCAGCAAGGGGCTACATCCAGCAAGACACAAGACAGACTGACCCCAAGACCCACAGCTCTCAGATAGAAATAGCTGCATAAGGAGGGCACCTGATAAGCAACACCCAGGCCCAGACCTGGGAATGTTAACCCTGTGAGAGGGGGAAACAGCTCTCCTTTTCTGAACACTGTTTGGGTAATTAAATTAAATGTTCTGGACTGACATTCTGCTGTTTGGCCACAAGATGCCGCTATTTCCTAACAGAGCTACAGACTGCACATATATCTCCATATTCATGAGAAAGGTGGGGTTTTACACAGAGTCTGGGGAGAGGAGAAGGAAGGCAGCGGCCATCTTAGAGTGAGGCTGTGAGAGACACTGAGGAACTGTCTGAGCAGAGAGCCCGACAGCATCCAGGTGTGAGAGCATCCCTCAGTGACCAGAGCTGCAGCTAGATGAAGCTTATTGTGCCCAGGACCCTGAATCTGTCCAGAGGAAGGGAGATTGCTGCCAGGAACGCTGATGAGAGCAGAGGAACAGGGCAACATATACTGCTTGTTGGAGAGACATTTGTTCTGTTCAGAGTCACCAGCGGATGCAAAGCATACCCGGGTTGGTAAGATTGTGCACGCACTTCATCACAGTGTTGGTGCCTAGAGACTGAGACCAGGCCTGTAGTTAGATTAGTTAGAGTTTATGTTTGTGTCAGGCCACAAGTGTTAATACTGTTCATTGCAAGGACTCCATAACTTAAAGGGATTCTGTCATCAAATTTAACCCCTCTAACCTAAACATATGCTCATGTCCAGACTAAGCTGGCCTTATTAAACCTCACTGTGGCTCTATTTGCCCAAAAAACTGGTTTTTATAACCTGTCAATCACTTACTTAAGGTGCCCAAGGGGAGGTCTATTAATACACGGTGCCTGGTGCCCAGCACCGCCTTACCTGTCTTCAGCACCTCCTTCCCTGTCTTCAGCGCCCTCTGCCAAATCCCGTGCATTCGTTGAGTGGAGTGCGCATGCGCCGGCCTGATGCGCACTTTGCTCAACAAAGCCGCTACCAGGAGTCCGCACGGGCGCATCAAGCTGAGCCTAGTGCACAGGCGCGGGATCTGGCAGAGGGACGGGAGGATTGTGGAGGCGGCGCTGAAGACAGGGAAGGCAGCACTGAAGACAGGGAAGGTTGCGCTGAAGACAGGGAAGGCGGCGCAGGGCACCGGACGTCAAAGGGGGCGGCCGGGCACCCTGTATTAACGGACCTCCCCTTGGGCACCTTAAGTAAGTGATTGACAGGTTATAAAAAACAGTTTTTTGGGCAAATAGAGCCACAGTGAGGTTCAATAAGGCCAGCTTAGGATTCTTCTTATTAGTCTGGACATGAGCATATGTTTAGGTTAGAGGGGTTAAATCTGATGACAGAATCCCTTTAAAGGGACATTTCACTTCGGAAAGCTGATAAATCCCCACAAACTCAAGCCAGGCTGGCATTTTGTTTCTTAGAAGAAATACTCAGGCACGTGCTACAGGACCAGTTATGGGAGGGGAAATACTGTAGATCTGTGTAAGATTGTAAACTGTTGTGCTGCACCGCAGGTTAGCCTGTACCACACACCCATACAGTGATTCTTATTTTAGTGTAAGGTGTGGCAGTTTAGTTGTGCTTGCCAGTAGGTAAATTACTGCTCTTTCCTCCTGTATCCATCGGAAGGTGCCATGCTGTGCAGCACAAGGATCTCAGCCTTCAGGCTGGGTGTATGTAAATTTATTGTATGTTCTCACCATTTGTGGTTGTGTTTATTGCCACATTTAACTAAAATTCTGTTTTGGCAAAAGCTGGTGTTGGGGTTGCTTTCCTCATTCGTGACTTCACTGTATCGTGGGGAGCCCACCCTGATACATGGCTTACAACCCCACCAGAACCAAGAGTACCCAGAACCACAGAACATACAATCACAAGTGTCAGTTCACACCAGTCACAGAATACTGCAGCCAGCACGCCCCAAACGACAACCAGCATACACAGGACAACTGTAGCCACTATGAGGTTACAGGCAGCCACCTACACAGCAACAAGCCGTGACAGAACCGCACAGTGACACAAACAGAAATACTCAGAACATGTTCACACACACCGCCGCAGCCAGTACACATCACAGAACCAGCATACATGGGAACACTCACAGCCAGTACACAAAGTGCATGCAGCCAGCCTGCACGACACCAGTGACAGGAACCACAGAGATATGGACAAGGGGAGACACAAACACAGGCAACAGTTCACACACAAAACTGCAGCCAGCATACAGCCCCAAGCAACCAGCATACACAGGTGTCATCCTACATCCAGTACGCGAGAGAGCATGCAGCCAGCCTGCACGGCCACAACTGTCACAGTGAACCGCACCGTGACAATACAATAGTTATTCAGCCAGTTAATTGTGTTGGTGAGACCTACCTATTTATTTATTTTTGTGAAAAAAACAAAAAACTGTACTTGTCATTGTCACAGGGATATATAATAGATAATCAGCCGTATAATTGGGTCGGTGAGACCTACCTATTTTTTTTTTGTAAAAAAAAACTGTACTTGCCATTGTCACAGGGATAAATAATAGTTAATCAGCCATTTAATTGGGTCGGTGAGACCTACCTATTTTTGGTGTTTAAATCACTGTCGTTTCTACTGTCACAGGGATATATAATAGATAATCAGCTGGTTAATTGGGTCTGTGAGACCTACCTATTTTTTGTTTGCTGAAAAAACAATGTACTTGCCACCATCACAGGGATATATAATAGTTTATCAGCCGGTTAATTGGGTTGGTGAGACCTACCTATTTTTTGGGTGAAAAAAGACTGTACTTGCCACCATTACAGGGATATATAATAGTTAATCAGCCGTTTAATAGGGTCGGTGAGATCTACTATTTTTTGGTGTTTAAATCATTGTACTTGCCACCGTCACAGGGATATATAATAGATAATCAGCAGGTGAGACCTACCTATTTTATTGGGTGAAAAAAACCTGTACTTGCCACTGTCACAGGGATATACAATAGTTATTCAGCTGGTTAATTGGGTCAGTGAGACCTACCTATTTTTTTGGTGTAAAACACTGTAATTGCCACAGTCACAGGGAGATATAATAGTTAATCAGCTGGTTAATTGGGTCGGTGAGACCTACCAATTTTTTTTGTGCTAAACACCTCTTGTGGGTGACTGTAACAAAACAAAATGACTGTAACAAAATAAGGAGAGCATCAACTATGGGACATGGCTGTGTTGCTGCTAGTGTTGGTGGTGGTAGAGCTCCTGCTGCCAGGTATGCACCCAAATGAAACACCTTATTCTGGTGCACGCAGGCGACAGGATGTTTTGCGACATTTTGTAGGCCCAAATACCACTCTAAAAATGGTGAGGCCAGAACAAGTAGAGGCGGTAGTAGATTAGATGGCTGAGAGTGCCTCCTTATCCTTCACATTGTCTTCCACCCTGTGTACTGCTGAAATTGCAAAGTTGGCACCGGCAGCCCATGGGCATCCGTCTTCCACCTCAACCCCTTACACATCAGCCAGGCAGTCTGAGCCCCAAGTCATGCAGCAGTTACTTATGCTTTTTAATGACTCTGCTGGCGGGGATTTCATGGGTCATCCACTTAGTCCTGCCCCAGAAGTGATAGAGATTGAGTGCACTGATGCCCAACCACTTATGTTTGAGGATGAGGATGTGGGAGAACCACTGCAGCACGTCTATGATGACGATGATGAAACACAGCTTGTCGTTGCCACTGGGCAGCCTGGCACAAATGAGCGACTACATGCTGCAGTGCCTGCGCAACGACCGACGAGTTGCCCACATTCTAAACAGTGATGATTACTGGGTGGCCACTCTGCTGGATCCCCTCTACAAGGACAACGTGCTTACTTCTGTCACTGGAGCGTGGATGGAAGATGCACGAGTACAAGCGAACGTTGGTAGAGGCACCACTGATGGCATTCCCACCTGACAGTGGGGACTCAGTGGAAGCAGGGGGTGGAGATGGAGGAGGAGGAAGGCCGTATTTCTGGCCTAAATGTGACAGTCACTTATGCTTGTCTAATCCCAGATGTGCAGTATATTAGAGGGTTTTTTCACCCCAGTAACCAAAAAGCCGTATTTCTGGCCTAAATGTGACAATCACTTATGCACGTGTAATCCCAAATGTGCAGCATATTAGAGGTTTTTTTCACCCCAGTAACCAAAAAGCCGTATTTCTGGCCAAAATGTGACAGTCACTTATGCTTGTCTAATCCCAGATGTGCAGTATATTAGAGGGTTTTTTCACCCCAGTAACCAAAAAGCCGTATTTCTGGCCTAAATTTGACAGTCACTTATGCACGTCTTATCCCAGATGTGCAGTATATTAGAGGGTTTTTTCACTCCAGTAACCAAAAAGCCGTATTTCTGGCCTAAATGTGACACTCACTTATGCTTGTCTAATCCCAGATGTGCAGTATATTAGAGGGTTTTTTCACCCCAGTAACCAAAAAGCCATATTTCTGGCCTAAATGTGACAATCACTTATGAACGTGTAATCCCAGATGTGCAGTATATCAGAGGGTTTTTTCACCACAGTATGCCAAAGCCATATTTCTGGCCTAAATGTGACAATCCCTTATGCACATGTAATCCCAAATGTGCAGTATATAAGAGCCTTTTTTCACCCCAGTATGCCAAAGCCGTATTTCTGGCCTAAATGTGACAATCACTTATGCATGTGTAATCCCAGATGTGCACTATATTTAACAGATGTATTTTTTTAACCCCAGTAAGCAAAAAGCTCTATTTCTGGACGTGCAGACAAGCAGATAGCCTGTGCTGGTGCACTATCGTTGCATAAAATGGCTGCCGATTATGTATTGATATTGACTAACTGAATAAAAAAAAGTTTGTTTTCAGTAGTAGTTGACTCAGGGCAGGCTTAAAAAAATTGTGCACTGCACCCACAAAACACATTTTCTGTAGATCGCTAAGTACAAAAAACAGTTCTTGATAAGATTTCTCCCTGATCTCTCCCTCACAGCAGCTGCAGCCTCTCCTTACACTGATCCGAGCAGAGTGACGGGCGGCGCTACGTGACTCCAGCTTAAATAGAGGCTGGGTCACATGCTGCAGTTGGCCAATCACAGCCATTCCAATAGTAGGCTTGGCTGTGATGGCCTTTTGGGGCAAGTAGTATGACGCTTGTTGATTGGCTGCTTTGCAGCCTTTCAAAAAGCGCCATAAAAATCGCCGAACCCGAACTTTTACGTAAATGTTCGGGTTCGGGTCCGGGTGCCGAAAACCCTAAAGTTCGGTACGAACCTGAACTTTACAGTTCGGTTTCGCTTAACTCTACTTTTAAACAATTAATCCCCAGGTTACTCTCACTCTCAGTAGTTTTGGATTCATGGTAGCAATATAGTAGTAGTTAATGAAGTCCAATATCATGGAAAAGTCAGAAGCAGGACTACCAGGGGTGAAGAAAATAAAGACCAAAGTACATGTAATATGGTTTTAGAATTGTGGAACCACAAATATAAGCAATTCATGGGTAGAGAGAGTAACCACATGTTGGCAGAGTTAAAGAAGCAATAAACAGGTCACCGAGAAATCCAAAAGTCAGCAACAATGATGTATCAGGAAACATCTGGGCTTAACAGAGAACTACCTTCACTAAACCCATAATCAGGAAAAGTCTGCAGACTAATACGTTGTTATAAACCTGCCACCCATGACATCATCTTAAGGCATTGGTTGCCCTGACATCCCACTAGAGCTAGACCAGAGGCAGGTGCTGGCAGAAGATGTAGTAGAGCTGGCTTGGAACCTGGTCAGATGATTTACAGCCACACACATGACATATGCCACACAAACACAGCTTGTACATTAGACAAAGGCCATATAAACACAACTAACACACACACACACACACACACATCACTCACACATTAGATTCCTGCTGCAAATATGGGACACAGAGGTTTTCCAGGCTCTTAACCCCTTAAGGACCGGGCTCATTTTCACCTTAAGGACCAGGCCATTTTTTGGAAATCTGACCAGTGTCACTTTAAGTGCTAATAACTTTAAAACGCTTTGACTTATCAAGGCCATTCTGAGATTGTTTTTTCGTCACATATTGTACTTCATGACACTGGTAAAATGAAGTCAAAAAAATTATTTTTTTTGCACAAAAAAATACCTAATTTACCAAAAATTTGGAAAAATTTGCAAATTTCAAAGTTTCAGTTTCTCTACTTCTGTAATACATAGTAATACCCCAAAAAATTGTGATGACTTTACATTCCCCATATGTCTACTTCATGCTTGAATTGTTTTGGGAATGATATTTTATTTTTTGGGGATGTTATAAGGCTTAGAAGTTTAGAAGCAAATCTTGAAATTTTTCCGAAATTTACAAAAACTCAATTTTTAGGGACCAGTTCAGGTTTGAAGTCACTTTGCGAGGCTTACATAATAGAAACCACCCAAAAATGACCCCATCTAAGAAACTACACCCCTCAAGGTATTCAAAACTGATTTTGCATACATTGTTAACCCTTTAGGTGTTGCACAAGAGTTATTGGCAAATGGGGAGGAAATTTGAGAATTTGATTTTTTTGTCTAATTTTTCATTTTAACCCATTTTTTCCACTAACAAAGCAAGGGTTAACAGCCAAACAAGACTGTATCTTTATTGCCCTGACTCTGCTGTTTACAGAAATACCCAATATGTGGCCGTAAACTACTGTACGGCCTCACAGCGGGGCGTAGAGTGAAAGGTGCGCCGTTTGGTTTTTGGAAGGCTGATTTTTATGGACTGGTTTATTTACACCATGTCCCATTTGAAGCCCCCTGATGCACCCCTAGAGGAGAAACTCCCTAAAAGTGACCCCATCTAAGAAACTACACCCCTCAAGGTATTCAAAACTGATTTTACATACGTCGTTAACCCTTTAGGTGTTGCACAAGAGTTATTGGCAAATGGAGATGAAATTTGAGAATTTCATTTTTTTGCCTAATTTTCAATTTTAACCCATTTTTTTCACTAACAAAGCAAGGGTTAACAGCCAAACAAAACTGTATCTTTATTGCCCTGACTCTGCTGTTCACAGAAACACCCCATATGTGGCTGTAAACTACTGTACGGCCACACAGCGGGGCGTAGAGTGAAAGGTGCGCCGACTGTTTTTTTGACACCATGTCCCATTTGAAGCCCCCCTGATGCACCCCTAGAGTAGAAACTCCATAAAAGTGACCCCATCTAAGAAACTACACCCCTCAAGGTATTCAAAACTGATTTTACTAACTTTGTTAACCCTTTAGGTGTTGCACAAGATTTAATGGAAAATAGAGACACAATTTCAAAATTTCACATTTTTGGCAGATTTTCCATTTTAATATTTTTTTTCTAGTTACAAAGCAAGGGTTAACAGCCAAACAAAACTCATTATTTATGGCCCTGATTCTGTAGTTTACAGAAACACCCCATATGTGGTCGTAAACCGCTGTACGGGCACACGGCAGGGCGCAGAAGGAAAGGAATGCCATACGGTTTTTGGAAGGCAGGTTTTGCTGGACTGTTTTTTTGACACCATGTCCCATTTGAAGCCCCCCTGATGCACCCCTAGAGTAGAAACTCCAGAAAAGTGACCCCATTTTAGAAACTACGGGATAGGGTGGCAGTATTGTTGGTACTAGTTTAGGGTACATATGATTTTTGGTTGCTCTATATTACACTTTTTGTGCGGCAAGGTAACAAGAATTAGCTTTTTTGGCACCGTTTTTTTTTTTTGTTATTTACAACATTCATCTGACAGGTTAGATCATGTGGTAATTTCATAGAGCAGGTTGTCACGGACGCGGCGATACCTAATATGTATTACATTTTTTTAATTTATGTAAGTTTTACCCAATGATTTCATTTTTAAAACAAAAAAAAGTTTTAGTGTCTCCATAGTCTAAGAGTCATAGTTTTTTCAGTTTTTGGGCGATTATCTTAAGTAGGGTCTCATTTTTTGCGGGAGGAGATGACGGTTTGATTGGCACTATTTTGGGGTGCATATGACTTTTTGATCGCTTGCTATTACACTTTTTGTGACGTAAGATGACAAAAAATTGCTTTTTTTACACAGTTTTTTTTTTTTTTTTTTTTACGGTGGTCACCTGAGGGGTTAGGTCATGTGATATTTTTATAGAGTCGGTCGATACGGACGCGGCAATACCTAATATGTATACTTTTTTTTTATTTATGTAAGTTTTACACAATGATTTCATTTTTGAAACAAAAAAAATTATGTTTTAGTGTCTCCATAGTCTAAGAGCCATAGTTTTTTCAGTTTTTGGGTGATTATCTTAAGTAGGGTCTCATTTTTTGCGGGATGAGATGACGATTTGATTGTTACAATTTTGGCGTACATGCGACTTTTTCGATCACTTTTATTACCTTTTTTTGAGAAGTAAGGTGAGCAAAATTTCAATTTCATCATAGTTTTTTATTTTTTATTTTTATGGCGTTCACCGTTCGGGTAAAGTAACATGACCGTTTTATAGATCAGGTCGTTACGGACGCGACAATACCAAACATGTGTAGGGAATGTTATTTTTTTTATTTTTAATCAGTGATAAATGTGTTTTTTGATTTTTACATTTTTTTCACTTTTTTTCACTTTTTTTTTTACCCAGACCCACTTGGTTCTTGAAGATCCAGTGGGTCTGATGTCTGTATAATACAGTACAGTACAATATATATTGTTCTGTACTGTATTTTACTTACACTGAACAGATCTATGCTTTCAGCACAGATCTGTTCAGCACCATGGACAGCAGGACGCCTGAGAGGCGTCCTGTTGCCATGGGAACCTTCCCCGTCGGCTCAGAACTGCGCAGACGGGGAAGGGTAAGGATGGGATCTGGCGGGGGGCTGTCTGGGAGCTCTCTCCCTCTCCATCGGGGGGCTGCAAAGGCACAGCAGCCCCCCGATCGGAGAGGGAGGGAGCTCCCTCTTACTGTTAACTTTTTCCATACAGCGGTCCGTACGGACCGCTGTATGGAAAGGGTTAAACGGCTGACATCGCATCACCGATGTCAGCCGTTTATACCAGGGTGCCAGCAATGTGCTGGCACCCTGGTATACCCACTCTACACCAACGATTATTCAATGGGAGGCGGGCGGAGGATCGCGATCCCGCCTGCCGCACCGCCCGCCTCCCGCACCGCCCCCACCGCCCGCAACACCCCCCCTGCACCTCCCACCGGGCTAAAATCATTCAGAGGTGCAGGGGGGGTGATAAAAATATATTTTCGGCACACTAAAGTTTCTGATCGCCGCGGTCAGGGACCGCAGCGATCAGAAACTGCAGAAAGCGCAACAAACCGCAGGTCTGAATTGACCTGCGGTTTGTTGCGATCGCGGACATGGGGGGGTCACGGGACCCCCCCGCGCATTTAGCCGAGGTGCCTGCTCAATGATTTGAGCAGGCACCTTGTTCCGATCACAGCTGGCCGGGCGGCAGTGATCGGAACAACACATGACGTACCGGTACGTCATGTGTCCTTAAGGACTCGGGAAACATGCCGTACCGATACGTCATGTGTCCTTAAGGGGTTAATATTGATGACCTATCTTCAGTATACAGCATACAGATCACACAAAAGCTATACACGCATATACAATACAGTAGTATTTACCTGTGTTTTTTGCGCTGCCACTGATCTAGTGGTTTTAAAAACATTTTAAAATAGGAATCCGATTTGGGCTTTGGTACTGACTGGTACCTTGGTACCAAAGCCAACTTCGGATTCCTATTTTAAAATGTTTTTAAATACACAGATAGAAATACAGTAGTCATTCACTGAAGTCTCCCAAAACTTAGGCCAACATGAATTTCTCTTCGCGGAGCTCATATATTTTAATGCAGTTTAATACATTTTAACAAATCGACTTTGGATCTATGATCCGAAGCTTGATTTACTCAAGCCTAGTTTTTATTAAATTAGGCTGAAGGCTCAACCAGGTTCTGCCTACCAGAGGGGCTGCCCCCCAGGGGGCGATCGGGTCCCAGTGTTTAGAAATGCAGAGTGGTGATGCAGACTTAATAGTTTGTGTCATGGTGCTCCTACCTGGATACTGTCGCTCCCCGGGGTTAGGCTCCGTAGCAACAAAGGAGTTGTAGTTGGTGGAGTAAGTAGAGTCCAGACTTGGTAAAGTTCAACAGTTTTTACTTGAATAAACTTTTGTCAACCAAACAATCCTTTATCTTTCTCTTGGCTCCAGCAGGCTAATGGTAAAGTGGCAGGTAAACTTGAATACTTTGCTTCATCTCTCTGATGCTGTGCTAATCTTTGGCTTTAGTCTTGTTCCTATCAGCTTCGGTTGCTGTGTCTTATAAGAGTGAGGTGCTGAGTAGGGTGGCTTTGGCTCCGTGGGCTGCTCTCTGAGCTACTTTCCCAAGCTCCTGCAGCAGTGAGGGGAAAACGGTCCCTCACCACATAATGCTGCTTCACTCTCTCGCTACAGCTCTCAAATCCACTACTCAACTCTCTCCAACTAAAACTACACTTTCCTGCAACCTCTCCCTTGCTAAGAAACAGGACTAGGCCACTTCTGGCCAAAAGTAGGGAGAATGGAATGGTAAGTTCCATTCTAACTAAAGATCTCTGCCAGGTACACTGCCACCTGCTGGTAAACCAGACACAGTGCATGAAATACAATACATAACAGGTACTTAGCATTTAACCCCTTCAGTACCAAGCCACTTTTCACCTTAAATCACAGGCCGATGTTTGCAAATCTGACGAGTCACTTTATGTGGTAATAACTTTGGAACATTTTTACTTATCCAAGCCATTCTGAGATTATATTTTTGTGACACATTGTACTTCATGACAGTGGTAAATTTGAGTCGACATAATTCACCTTTATTTATAAAATAATCCAAAATTTACCAAAAATTTGGAAAATTCACAATTTTCTCAATTTGAATTTTTCTACTTTAGATAGTAATTCCTCATAAAATTGTTATCAATCAAAATTCCCCATATGTCTGCTTTATGTTGGCATCTCTTTGTAAATGTCATTTTATTTTTTTAGGACGTTAGAAAGCTTAGTAGTTTAGAAGCCATTTTTCAAATTTTCACCAAAATTTCGCCGGCAAACCAACATCTTCAGGGGATCGGGCAGGTATGTTTGTGGGGGCGGGGACCACCTTTTATTAGGTAGGTTAGTGACGCAAGAATGCGGAGGACCTATGCGGTGGAATCTTTTAATTATCTGCAGCTCAGGTAAGTGTACTGCTTGTGATGGTTGGCCACCTCCTCTCTATACACCGCCTATCTCGCTGCCTGTAATACCTTTGCTCCGGCCTCTTCTTCTCTATTCAACATCTCTCTGCAGCATTGCTACTATTAATTAATTATTGTTTCATTGAATATTATAATCATGGATATACTATTACCAACTGATGTTAATCATGGTTTTATAATATCATTATTGTATTTATATGAATATATCATGTTTCACATAAAAAGAATGGAATAGATGAAATGAAAAAATTGAATCAAAATAAAATTAAAATAAGTAACTTTGCTCTAAACATATTACATATATATTTGATTGATCATAATTGAATAAATTCATGATTATATTTTAATTTTAGATTATTCTGATATTATACATCATACTTTAAATAATAATGGAAATATATTAAATTAATGATGGAATTATATTTATATAATATTTTTAAAAGAGGGGAAGAGTTACATTTTATCTTTTTAGTTATTCATTGTTATCAATTAATTTGGTTATTGTTAGGGTCTAAATCGCTAGTGAGGATCAATAAAATACCAAATGTTATCTTTTTTAGGAATTGTTGCATACTTGATTTGTATTATTTACACATCCAATTATTATACGTTCACTACTATTAAATACATCACCTTGCTAACATTCAACATATTGCACCAATAATATTATTAGATTTATTGACCTAAGCATGAGACCCAACAACAATGTGCATATAAATCATAAAAACCTACAACAACCTCATACTGTCAAGCACTACCCCTAGATCAAAACAACAACCAAATCCCAAACACAAAAAGATCAAGTGGGACTATATGTTCTAAAAATATACAGTATATAATAATCTTTATTAGTCAAAGTTCATTACTACACATGAAATAATAGGAAAGAAGTAGATACAGAAAGAATTGCTGAGGCACATACATCAGATAAAGCACTCCATATAAAAAAGTATTATAACAAGGTGTAACCCTGGGAGATAATTGCATCTATCAAAAAGAACCCCCGATATAAATATATCCAAAATCCAAAATAAATGATATAGAAGGCTCTAATTACTACAAACTACCAGGGAAAGAGATTATATCATCAACAACATGTGCGCTGTATCACTCCTATAATAGGTCACCATAAAGAATATATACACAGTTGTACCAGAAAAAATTACTACATATCTGGGAAGAGTAGCCAAAATAAGGCTAAAAAGACCTACCCACAGACGTGGTGTGCAATAAACTGGAAAACCGCCGCACTGACACCACGCACTGGGGGTCTGGAGGTCTAATGGGGGTCTGGAGGTCTGATATGGGGGGCTGGTCTGAGGTCTGATATGTGGGTCTGAAGGTCTGATATGGGGGTCTGGAGGTCTACTGGGAGTCTTATCTCAGATCTGATATTGGGTCTAAAGGGGTTTTGGTTTGAGATGGGGGGATCTCATTTAGGGTTTTATATGGGGTCTGAGCTGAAAGGAAGAGGGGATTTTGTTTGTACTAGCACACAAAATAAAGGGATGTTTTTGTACTGACGCACTATCTTTATGGTACCAGTATTTTCAGGGGGACTGTTTCTGCAGGAAAGTATTGGGGAGCACAGTGGACACAGTATTGGGGGTGGCAGTATGGGATGTTGAGAAGATGGGAGGATGATGGAGAAGTAAGAAAATAAGATGTCTGTTTGTTAAACTCTGCAGAGACGAGGCGCGGCTGAAAGAAGTCACCATGGTGGTGTGGTCTAATAGGAGAAGAAGAGGAAATAGAATATCTACATCAGAGAAGAGAAGTCACTGGATGTAAGAGGTATGTGGCACTGTATTATCGTGTAGCGCTGTATGTAATGTTTTCCAAGTAGGTCTTTAAAGGGGTTGTCCGCTTTTTTTTGTATGAGCGCTGCCTTCTCTGCTCTGTTTACCTGCTCATCACTGCAAATGCTACGGCGAGCAGGTGAACAGAACAGAGAAAGCAGCTCTCATATGAGCGCTGCCATCTCTCCAAACAGCTGGGGGCTGGGGGCACAAAGGGCATTACTACTATGGAGGGGGCACAGAGGGCATTACTAATGTCAAGGGGGCACAATGGGCATTTCTACTATGGAGGGGGCACAGAGCCAGAGAGCATTACTACAATGAAGGGGGCACAGTGGGCATTACTACTGTGAAGGGGCACAGTGGGCATTATTACTGTGAAGGGGGCACAGTAGACATTATTACTGTGAAGAGGGCACAATGGGGATTTCTACTATGGAGGGGGCACAGAGGCCATTACTAGTACAGTGGGAATTACTACTATTAAGGGGCACAATGGGCATTATTACTGTGAAGGGGGCACAATGGGCGTTCTTACTATGAAGGGGACACAATGGGGATTATTACTGTGAAGGGGCACAATGGGTATTATTACTATGAAGGGGGCACATTGGGGATCATTACTGTAAAGGGGGCACAATGAGAGCAATACTACTGTAAAGGGGTACAATTTTTTTAAAGTATTGGGCGAGAGTGCCAGAGAAAGGACCCGCCCCGGGTTAAAATACCCTAGGCATGCCACTGCCCCGCTCTCTAGACATGTAAGAAACCACCATCAAGGAAATTCTTCTAGTTTGAAAGTATGGGGAATACAGAGAGTTAAAATAGGCCCAAGACAAGGAGACATTGATAAAAAATTACAACAAGAGGAAACCAAATTGATCTATCGCCCAAAATCCCTGTCACCGTCAGGACTTAATAAAGGCTTTACATATTCATCTTTTTATAATAATTTTTGCTTTAATTGTTTTTATCTATTAGGAATTGAAATAAACTGACACCAATTATAGGTGTCACAATAAAATGAGAAGAATTCAGTAAAGTGATATCATAAATATAATGGAGTGAGACAAATACCACCTTTTAATAATTGATTTTAAATTATGTTTAAGTGACCTATCAGCATGAAAAGCCCTACAAATAGTATATGCATAAACATTTAAAACAAGAACCATGAATGTTAGACTCTTATGGTTTTGAATACCAAATGGGAGAGTATTAATAATGAATTATGCCTATTTAGGGTATATGCACACTGTTGTTGGGTCTTGTCACGCCTTGCCCTGTGAATGTGCGGAGGTCTGTCAGACTAGCTGGACGTGTCTGACTTCTCTGTTTGTTTTGATTTGGGTTTGAGCTGGATACACCTTCCCTCAGGTGTACTGGGTTTCATTATTAGTGAGGCTATTTATCCCTCCTTCCCCCAGTGGCCTGTGCGGGTTATAGTTCTTTTCTGGGAGCTCTTGATGTGTGGTGGATTGTCTGCTCCAGCTCTGCTCAAGATAAGTCCTCTATTTTATTTACCTTTTGTGTGTTTTATATAGGCCTCTAGGGAGACGCTTGCTTCCTCTTAGTTTGAAGAAGCAGGTTGCCTCTTCCCTTTTCCCTGCTGCTTAGGGTTTTCCCAGGGTGTTTAGGTTTAGGTGTGAGATTGTGAAACTGATATTTCTGCATAATGTATGTACTTAAACTGTCATTTGGCATTCCAAGCACTAGAGGCCACTGTTTTGCAGCTTACAGCCAGCACACTCTGAGATTTGAATATGCAAATCAGATGATGACTCATGCTGATGACTCATGCTGCTGCCTGTGAGTGAACCAGGAAGTGTGTTGATCTGGCATAGTGGTGGAAGGATTGTGCTGTGAGGGACTGAATCCGATTCCATCCTGGCTTGCAGATGTCTGGCAGTTAATGGACACTCAGAAGAAGGAGAGTAGCTGTTATACCCTGACTGAATCCAGCTCTTCTGAAAGAGAGGTTGTCCCAGGAAGACCAGTTCAGTGTGTGGACAGAAGGCCTCATCATCAAGCAAGGCCGCACAGTTGCTAAGAGGTTGGTGGCCATCCCTGATAGGCTGCATCCTCGGGCCCAGAACGAACGCAGGTCAGTACACCTGGTTACTGATTGTTACATTGTGTGGCGCCTGAAGATACAGAGACTAGCCTAGGCCTAGCATTAGGTAGTTAGTTAGGATTAGATCGTTTTGCTAGGCTGTACTGTACTGGACTGCAGCGCAATTATTGACTTGCAGGCTCTGCTGCGTTTGCCATCGGCTAGGGGTGTCCTCTGTAGCGGCACAGCACGACTTGCAGGCTCTGCTGTGTCCACCCTCGGCTAGGCCTGTCCAGTGGGCAGGGACATTGACTGTGGGTCCTGGGAGATAGCGTTTTCTATGCATGTTTGTATTGTTCTTATGTTATCACTCGTCTAAGTAAAGTTTCTGTTCTAGCATAATAAGCTGGTGTCAGTGTCGCTTTCCTTGTCTGTGACTTCGCTGTATTCTGGGGAGCCCACACCGGTACACGGCTTACATAGGCACGAGGGCATGTGCATATCCACCATAAGGGTATGCACATGGGCACAGCAGTCTAGGGAAAGCTTTTAGGGATCGCTAAGAGGTGACTCTTGTCTCCCTAGCTTTTGGGTCTAGTCGTTTGTTCTGTTTGTTTTCCTGTGTTTGGCTATTTCCCCGCTTACCTACCTATCGTGACATTAAAACCCGCCCCCAAAAAAAACTGTCATATCCCTGCTGTTTGTGAAATGGAGGCTATGGATACCTTGGTTGATCGCATGCAGGGATAATCGCTGAAGGTTGCTTATCTCCGCAGTTATGTTGCACGGTGTCAGAATGCTCTGGTGTCTGGTGCCGTTGGAGGAAATCAGGTCTGCTTAGAGCCTAAAGTCGCTCTCCCTGATAGGTTCTCAGGGGGTGGTGATGACTTTATTCGGTTCAGGGAGTCCTGCAGGTTGTATTTTCGTCTGCGGCCGATGTCATCTGGTGACGAAAATCAAAGAGTGGGGATCATTATATCTTTGCTCAAAGGAGACGTGCAGTCCTGGGCTTTTTCCCTGCAACCGGTTCACCATCCCTCTGGTCGGTGGATGAATTTTTTAGAGCCTTCGGCTTGATTTATGATGACCCAGACCGGGTCTCTATGGTTGAATCTAAGCTGAGCAGTTTGTTACAGGGAGAACGTACTGCAGAGTCGTATTGTGCAGAATTTAGAAGATGGGCAACTGACTCGGGGTGGAATGATCCTGCACTCCGGAGTCAATTTGTTCAGGGGCTATCTGAGAGGTTGAAAGATGCCCTTGCTTTTCATGAGTATCCCGATTCATTGGAGACGGCCATGTCTTTGGAGGTGCGGTTTGATAGATGTCTCAGAGAGAGGTATAAGATTCCTCTCGAGCGGGGGATCCCGTCTGTAAGTGGATCCGTCCCACCTAGTCCCCGGTGTAATATGACTTTTGAATATGGGGCAGGAGAGGAGTCTATGCAGTTGGGCCAGGTTTCCTTTCGCTCAGGTGATAGAGATTTTAGAAAGCTGAAAAGGCTATGTTACTTCTGTGGAAAAGAAGGTCATTTTGTTTGTGCGTGTCCTTTTGTTAAACCTCAAAGCGGTAATGAAAAACAATGGAGGTATTCACATAAAGAGGAAAACAAACTTCCCTGACTCTTGGTAGTGTGAATGGGGAGTCTGAGCAAGCAAATATGCATTCTCCCTACAATACCCGTTTCCTCCTGCCTGCCATGGTGGCGCTAGACGCAGTAAATTTTGATTTTGAGGTATTTGTTGACAGTAGTGCGCGGGTAACCCTTATTGATTTTCAGTTCCTCCAAAATCTTGGTTTTAGAACTAGCACTTTAGATAAAGAGATACCAGTGTTTGCTATTGATTCCTCCCCTCTCTCACAAAAGAGTCTTACTCATATTGTTCATGACATTCAGTTAAGGGTGGGTTATTCACATGTTGAGTCAATTTCTTGTTTTGTTATGAAGGGCTTGCCTGCTCCGATGGTTCTGGGTTTACCATGGTTGATAAAGCATAACCCTACTTTTGACTGGCAAACAAGACAAATCCGTAGCTGGAGTGAATTTTGTTCGGACAACTGTCTTTGTGCTTCTATCTCAGGGGTTTCAACTATGGTCCTACCTCAGTTTCTCTCTGATTTTGCGTACGTATTCTCGGAGGGTGGAGCTCAGGAGCTGCCCCCCCCATCGAGAATATGATTGTCCGGTCAATCTCATCCCTGGAGCTAAACTGGCAAAATCTCGACTATACAACCTTTCCCAACCCGAAAGAGAAGCTATGTGGAAGTATATTGCAGAGAGTTTGGCAAAGGGATATATTAGGCCATCTAATTCCCCTGTGGCCGCCGGCTTCTTTTTTGTAAAAAAGAAAGACGGATCACTTAGACATGTTTAGATTTCCGGGAATTGAATCTCATTACGGTCTGTGATCCGTATCCCCTTCCTTTGATTTCTGACCTATTTGATCAAATTGTCGGAGCCAAGGTGTTCTCCAAGTTGGATTTAGGAGGAGCTTATAATCTGATCAGAATTAAGGAAAGAGATGAGTGTAAAACGGCCTTCAATACACCCGAAGGTCATTTCGAGAATCTTGTCATGCCCTTTGGCTTAACTAATGCGCCAGCGGTCTTTCAGCGATTTGTCAATTATATTTTCCATCATTTAATGGGAAGGTTCATTGTTAACCTGATGTTAAAATGTTACATTGATGATATACTAATTTACTCACCCGATTTGGCAATCCATCAGCATCATGTGAGACAGATCCTTCGGGAGAATAAATTGTATGCAAAATTGGAAAAATGTGTATTTGCTGTCCAGGAGCTACCGTTTTTAGGATGCCTGCTTTCTGACTCTGGTTTTCGTATGGACCCCGAAAAGGTCCGGCTGGTACTGGAATGGGACCAGCCTGAGAATCAGAAAGCTCTGATGAGGTTTTTGGGTTTTACCAATTACTACAGAAAATTCACCTTGAATTATTCCACCATTGTAAAACCTTTGACAGATATGACTAAAAAAGGCGGCAACTTTTCTGTCTGGTCGGATGAGGCATTACAGGCCTTTTCTGCTATTAAGAAATGTTTTGCGTCTGCTCCCATTCTGATGCAACCTGATGTGTCTCAACCGTTCATCGTGGAGGTTGATGCATCAGAAGTGGGGGTCGGAGCAGTTCTGTCGCAGGGTCCATCCCCTAGCAAATGGCGTCCGTGTGCTTTTTTCTTCAAAATCTCTCGGTCGCTGAAAGAAATTATGATGTAGGAGATAGAGAGTTGCTGGCCATTAAATTGGCCTTTGAAGAATGGCGTCATTGGTTGGAGGGGGCTACTCATCCTATCACGGTATATACTGACCACAAGAATTTGGCTTACCTGCAGTCTACTAAGCGCCGGAATCCTAGACAGGCTAGATGGTCACTGTTTTTTACTAGGTTCAATTTTGTAGTCACCTTTCGCCCTGGGGTTAAAAATGTCAAGGCAGATGCGTTGGAGATGGAGGTGTTGGGGGCCCAGGGGGAGGTTCCTGATTCTTTTCCTACAGACAAGTTGTTTGTTCCTGCTGAACTGAGATGCAAAGTGTTCAAGGAACATCATGATATGGTCCTTGTGGGACATCCTGGAAGCAAATCCACCATAGATCTTATTTCCCAGAGATTCTGGTGGCCAGAGTTGCGCAAGGGTGTGGAAGGTTATGTGACAGCTTGTAAGACCTGTGCACGCGCGAAGGTGGCTCACACTCAGCCTTCAGGATCCCTTCTTCCTTTATCCATCCCGTCCCGTCCTTGGACGCATTTGTCCATGGACTTTATTACCAATTTACCGAGTTCCTCTGGGAAAACGGTGATTTTGGTGGTAGTGGACCGCTTCAGTAAGATGGCCCACTTAGCACCGTTACCTAGCTTGCCCAATGCTAAAACTCTTGCTCAGGTTTTTATCAATAACATTGTGAAACTACATGGCATTCCCTCTGATGTGGTGTCACGGATGGTGTTGCAGGCAACAATAAGTAACAGATAAAGATCCGACTGACTTGATCCCAAACTAAGGAACATAAGGGTGATCCCTGTAAAAGGCCTAGCGCTCTCCCTTACTGCTCAGCCCAAAGATCTCTATGATAGATAATTGCATGCCCTCATGCCTCGACTGTATGACACCTGAACACCCTATAATAGTGAGGGGACACGACCACCGGCTCCCTACACTTAATACGGAGGGAGTCAGGGTCACCTAGTATCAAGCCAACAGGAAAAACACAAATAAAGGAACAGACTTATCTGTAGAGGCAGCAGTTGCAACATCTAGCATGAGGAAAATCCAGGAAGTTGTATAAACCGCAAAGTGATGCAGTATGGGAGGGGATTTAAAGGGATGCAATAAGTGCAACTAGATGACAGCTGAGAGAGGGAAACAAGATGACAAAACAAAAGCAAAACAAAAGAACCTCAAGCAAGAGGTACTAAAGAACGTCTGTCAGAGCTTCTCAGACATCTGGCGGTGACAGTACCCCTCCTTCTACGAGTGGACTCCGGACACTCAGAGCCAGCCCACCTTCTCAGGATGGGACCTATGGAAAGCCCTGATGAGACGAGTGGCCTTAATGATCGTCACTGTGACCCACATCCTCTCCTCAGGACCATAACCCTCCCAATGAACGAGGTACTGGAGAGAACCGCGGACAATACGAGAGTCCACAATCCTAGAGACCTGAAATTTAAGATTACCATCAACCACAATCGGAGGAGGAGGCAAAGAGGAGGGTACAGTGGGTTGGACATAAGGTTTTAATAGGGACTTGTGAAAAACATTATAGATCTTCCAAGTCTGAGGAAGATCAAGACGGTAGGCAACGGGATTGATGACGGACAAGATTTTGTAAGGCTCGATAAACTTAGGACCCAACTTCCAGGTATGCACTTTGGGAAAGGACATACCTGTTTTTGCTATTGATTCCGCTCCACTTTCTCAAAAATCATTAAAGGGCATAGTTCACAATATCAACATCCAGCAATTTAGGATATAAGTCTAAATAATGGGTTAAAGGTCAGAGTTTGTGTGGTCCAGCTACAGCGTAACCCTTGCAAAAAAAAATATTAAACTTTATTACTACTTACAACAAAATAATATGCCCATTAGTGTCCAGGCGCATACCAGACCACCAAATAACGCTGGCCAGGATACGGGAATAAATAACCCTACTTACGTATCCTAAGACTAGGCCCCTAGCCCAGGGGCGACTCCTAATGGTGGAGGCCCCCTGTCCTCGAACCTGGCTAGCAACTCCTAGTTTACCCTAAAATACATGGGTTAAAAATCGTTACCATAGTGGTGGGCTGGTATGGGCGTGGACAGAGAGGATCAAATACAAAAATGCACAGTGTATACAGCCCTGTTGATATAATATACCAAAAGGTACACGGTGCAACCAACTACAGAAATAAAAGACACCTAATTACGATGACTATTAATGCCACAGAACATATGGATATGTTCTGTGGCATTAATAGTCATACAGCCCTGTTGATATAATATACCAAAAGGTACACGGTGCAGCCAACTACAGAAATAAAAGACACCTAATTACGATGACTATTAATGCCACAGAACATATGGATATGTTCTGTGGCATTAATAGTCATCGTAATTAGGTGTCTTTTATTTCTGTAGTTGGCTGCACCGTGTACCTTTTGGTATATTATATCAACAGGGCTGTATACACTGTGCATTTTTGTATTTGATCCTCTCTGTCCACGCCCATACCAGCCCACCACTATGGTAACGATTTTTAACCCATGTATTTTAGGGTAAACTAGGAGTTGCTAGCCAGGTTCGAGGACAGGGGGCCTCCACCATTAGGAGTCGCCCCTGGGCTAAGGGCCTAGTCTTAGGATACATAAGTAGGGTTATTTATTCCCATATCCTGGCCAGCGTTATTTGGTGGTCTGGTATGCGCCTGGACACTAATGGGCATATTATTTTGTTGTAAGTAGTAATAAAGTTTAATATATTTTTTTGCAAGGGTTACGCTGTAGCTGGACCACACAAACTCTGACCTTTAACCTATTATTTAGACTTATATCCTAAATTGCTGGATGTTGATATTGTGAACTATGCCCTTTAATGATTTTTGAGAAAGTGGAGCGGAATCAATAGCAAAAACAGGTATGTCCTTTCCCAAAGTGCATACCTGGAAACCATGTGTTATAGCAAATTGATTATCAATGAGATTGACAGCTGCTCCACTATCTACAAAAATCTCACAAACAATGATCTTGCTCTCTAGCGCCACCCTGGTAGGTAGGACAAAACGGGAACTACAAGCAAACGGAAAACCTTCAATTTCCGCATCAACCTTGCCAATAGTAACAGATGGCTTGTTTTTAGAGGACTTTTTTCTTTTTGTTTCTTTATTATTCTCTAAAAACACCCTGAATCTCCTAGAGGGACAAACATTTGCCAAATGATTTATACCTCCACAACAGAAACAAACCCTCCTCTGAGAGCTGAATCCTCTGTTGTTAGAGGCAAGCAAACCCAGCTGCATGGGCTCCTGCTCAAAGGGGATTGAGAGAGACTGAGACCCCTGCACACTGAATGAGACCGCCCCACTGTCTTTGGACTGAGTATGACAGGAAGGAGTGATCTCTCCTCTCTCTCTAAGATGCCTGTCAATACGAACAGCCTGAGACATGGCAGACTCCAAGGAGGTAGGTTTCTCATGAAAGGCAAATGCATCCTTCAATCCCTCTGAAAGACCATAGCAAAATTGACTTCGGAGTGCAGCATCATTCCAACCAGTATCAGCTGCCCATCTCCGAAATTCTGAACAGTATAATTCTGCGGATTGTTTACCCTGGCATAAAAGACGCAGTTTAGATTCAGCCAGAGCAACACGATCCGGATCATCATATATCTGACCCAGGGCTACAAAAAATTCATCCACTGATCGGAGGGGCCGTGCCCCCACCGGCAGCGAAAAGGCCCAAGACTGAGCGTTATCCCTGAGCAGTGAGATTATGATCCCCACCCTCTGCTCCTCATCACCAGAGGAATGGGGAAGTAGGCGAAAATGGAGTTTGCAAGCCTCTCTAAAACGAAAAAAATTCTCACTACCCCCAGAGAAGGTATCTGGAAACGAGATCTTAGGCTCAGAACAAACTCCATGAATGCAAGCAGAACCGGTCACCTGAAACTGAGATACAGTTTTACGGAGCTCTACGACCTCCAGTGAAAGACCCGGCATGTAGTCCGTCAAGGCAAAACCGGATCCATGCTTAAGACGGTTTTGGCGGTTTATAATGTCACGGATGGTGTTGCAGGCAACAATAAGTAACAGATAAAGATCCGACTGACTTGATCCCAAACTAAGGAACATAAGGGTGAGCCCTGTAAAAGCCCTAGAGCTCTCCCTTACTGCTCAGCCCATGCAAAGATCTCTATGATAGATAATTGCATGCCCTCGTGCCTCGACTGTATGACACCTGAACACCCTATAATAGTGAGGGGACACGACCACCGGCTCCCTACACTTAATACGGAGGGAGTCAGGGTCACCTAGGATCAAGCCAACAGGAAAAACACAAATAAATTAACAGACTTATCTGTAGAGGCAGCAGTTGCAACATCTAGAATGAGGACAATCCAGGAAGTTGTATAAACCACAAAGTGATGCAGTATGGGAGGGGATTTAAAGGGATGTAATCAGTGCAACTAGATGACAGCTGAGAGAGGGAAACGAGATGACAAAACAAAAGCAAAACAAAAGAACCTCAAGCAAGAGGTACTAAAGAACATCTGTCAGAGCTTCTCAGACATCTGGCGGTGACATGTGGTGTCTGATAGGGGGACACAATTTGTTTCCAGGTTTTGGAGGGCATTCTGCTCTCGTCTGGGATTTCAACTGTCTTTTTCTTCGGCTTTTCATCCCCAGTCGAATGGTCAGACAGAGCGCACTAACCAAAACCTGGAGACCTATTTGAGGTGTTTACTTGCCGAGAACCAGGATGACTGGTCCTCGTTCTTGTCTCTAGCCGAATTTGCCTTGAATAACCGTAGACAGGAGTCCACTGGTAAGTCAGCATTTTTTGGCGCATATGGTTTTCACACACAGTTTAGTACTTTTTCTGGGACTGGATCCTCTGGGATGCCAGAAGAGGAGAGATTCTCTTCCGCCTTGTCATATATCTGGCGGAAGATCCAAGTTAATTTGGAAAAGATGGGTGAAAGATATAAACGGATGGCTGACAGGAGACGTATGACTGGTCCGGACCTGTGTGTGGGTGATTCGATGTGGCTGTCCACAAAAAACATTAAGCTGAAGGTACCATCTTGGAAATTGCGTCCAAGATTTATTGGCCCTTAAAAAATCTCTGAGATTGTCAACCCGGTGGCGTTTCGTCTGGATCTTCCGCAGACCTGGAAGATCCATAATGTATTTCACAGGTCTTTATTAAAGAAATATGTTGAACCATCTCCATTGCCACCTTCCCCTGTCCTGGTGGATGGTAATTTGGAGTTCGAGATCTCTAAGATTCTCGACTCACGTGTTCTTCGGGGTTCCCTCCAGTACGTGGTGCACTGGAAGGGATACGGTCCCGAGGAAAGAATGTGGGTTCCGGCTACTGATGTCAGTGCTAGCCGCCTGGTGAGGGCCTTTCACAGGGCACACCCGGATAAAGTTGGCCCGGGGTGTCCGGAGGTCAACCATAGAAGTGGGGGTACTGTCACGCCTTGCCCTGTGATTGTGCGGAGGTTTGTCAGACTAGCTGCACATGTTTGAATTCTCTGTTTGTTTTGATTTGGGTTTGAGCTGGATACACCTTCCCTCAGGTGTACTGGGTTTCATTGTTAGTGAGGCTATTTATCCCTCCTTCCCCTAGTGGCCTGTGTGGGTTATAGTTCTTTCCTGGGAGCTCTTGATGTGTGGTGGATTGTCTGCTCCAGCTCTGCTCAAGATAAATCCTCTCCGTTAATTCCCTTTGTGTGTTTTATCTAGGTCTCTAGGGAGATGCTTGCTTCCTCCTGGTTTGAAGAAGCAGGTTGCCTCTTCCCTTTTCCCTGCTGCTTAGGGTTTGCCCAGGGTGTTTAGGTCTAGGCACAAGGGCATGTGCATATCCACCATAAGGGTATGCACATGGGCACAGCAGTCTAAGGAAAGCTTTTAGGGATCGCTAGGAGGTGACTCTTTTCTCCCTAGCTTTTGGGCCTGGTCGTTTGTTCTGTTTGTTTTCCTGTGTTTGGTTATTTCCCCGTTTACCTACTTATCATGACAGGTCTCTTCCTTAGGTCAATAAATCTAATAATATTATTGGTGCAACATGTTGAATGGTAGCAAGGTGACATAGTTAATAGGAGTGCACCTATAATAATTGGATATGTAAATAATATGAATCAAGTATGCAACAATTCCTAAAAAAGATAAAATTTGGTATATTATTGATCCTCACTAGCAATTTGACAATGAACAACTAAAAATATAAAATGTAACTCTTCCACTCTTTTAAAAATATTATATAAATAAACTTCTCAAAAAAATAAAGGGAACACAAAAAGAACACATCCTAGATCTGAATTAATTAAATATTCTTCTGAAATACTTTGTTCTTTACATAGTTGAATGTGCTGACAACAAAATCACACAAAAATAAAAAAAATGGAAATCAAATTTTTCAACCCATGGAGGTCTGGATTTGGAATCACACTCAAAATTAAAGTGGAAAAACACACTACAGGCTGATCTAACTTTGATGTAATGTCCTTAAAACAAGTCAAAATGAGGCTCAGTAGTGTGTGTGGCCTCCACGTGCCTGTATGACCTCCCTACAACGCCTGTGCATGCTCCTGATGAGGTGGCGGACGGTCTCCTGAGGGATCTCCTCCCAGACCTGGACTAAACCATCTGCCAACTCCTGGACAGTCTGTGGTGCAACGTGACGTTGGTGGATAGAGCGAGACATGATTTCCGAGATGTGCTCAATTGGATTCAGGTCTGGGGAACAGGCGGGCCAGTCCATAGCATCAATGCCTTCGTCTTGCAGGAACTGCTGACACACTCCAGCCACATGAGGTCTAGCATTGTCTTGCATTAGGAGGAACCCATGGTCAACCGCACCAGCATATGGTCTCACAAGGGGTCTGAGGATCTCATCTCGGTACCTAATGGCAGTCAGGCTACCTCTGGCGAGCACATGGAGGGCTGTGCGGCCTTCCAAAGAAATGCCACCCCACACCATTACTGACCCAATGCCAAACCGGTCATGCTGGAGGATGTTGCAGGCAGCAGAAAATTCTCCACAGCGTCTCAAGATTCTGTCACGTCTGCCACATGTGCTCAGTGTGAACCTGCTTTCATCTGTGAAGAGCACAGGGCGCCAGTGGCGAATTTGCCAATCTTGGTGTTCTCTGGAAAATGCCAAACGTCCTGCACGGTGTTGGGCTGTAAGCACAAGCCCCACCTGTGGACGTCGGGCCCTCATATCACCCTCATGGAGTCTGTTTCTGACCGTTTGAGCAGACACATGCACATTTGTGGCCTGCTGGAGGTCATTTTGCAGGGCTCTGGCAGTGCTCCTCCTGTTCCTCCTTGCACAAAGGCGGAGGTAGCGGTCCTGCTGCTGGGTTGTTGCCCTCCTACGGCCTCCTCCACGTCTCCTGATGTACTGGCCTGTCTCCTGGTAGCGCCTCCATGCTCTGGACACTACGCTGACAGACACAGCAAACCTTCTTGCCACAGCTCGCATTGATGTGCCATCCTGGATAAGCTTCACTACCTGAGCCACTTGTGTGGGTTGTAGACTCCGTCTCATGCTACCACTAGAGTGAAAGCACCGCCAGCATTCAAAAGTGACCAAAACATCAGCCAGGAAGCATAGGAACTGAGAAGTGGTCTGTGGTCACCACCTGCAGAACCACTCCTTTATTGGGGGTGTCTTGCTAATTGCCTATAATTTCCACCTGTTGTCTATCCCATTTGCACAACAGCATGTGAAATTGATTGTCACTCAGTGTTGCTTCCTAAGTGGACAGTTTGATTTCACAGAAGTGTGATTGACATGGAGTTACATTGTGTTGTTTAAGTGTTCCCTTTATTTTTTTGAGCAGTGTATAATTCCATCATTAATTTAATATAATTCCATCATTATTTAAAGTATGATTTATAATATCAGAATAATCTTAAACTGAAAATATAATAATGAATTTATTCAATTATGATCAATCAAATATATATGTAATATGTTTAGAGCAACATTACTTATTTTTTATTTTATTTTGATTCCATTTTTTTCATTTAATCTATTCCATTCTTTTTATGTGAAACATTAGATATTATTATAAATACAATAATTATATTATAAAACCATGATTAACATCAGTTGGTAATAGTATACCCATGATTATAATATTCAATGAAACAATAATTAATAGTAGCAATGCTGCAGAGAGATGTTGAATAGAAGATAACATCCATGTTCTGTAAGATTGCACGCAATGAAGAAGGTAAAGTCCTAAGACATACGCAGTACTGGCTTAACTTTGAAGAAAATTTCAAAAAATCCCAGTACAGCTGAAGAAGCCGGAGCAAAGGTATTACAGGCAGCGAGATAGGCGGTGTATAGAGAGGAGGTGGCCAACCATCACAAGCGGTACACTTACCTGAGCTGCAGATAATTAAAAAATTCCACTACATAGGTCCGCCGTGTTCTTGCGTCACTAACCTACCTAATAAAAGGTGGTCCCCGCCCCCACAAACATCCCTTCCCGATGCCCTAAAGATGTTGGTTTGCCGGCGAAACATCTCGGGAGGCAGAGAACGTGTTTTAATTAGTCTCACATAGTGTCTTGGTTAAAGTTTAAAGAGATCTAAATATAAAAGTTACGTCTTAATCAATTCAGCCAGTGTACTAAGATGTTCAATAGTCAAGCGACTAAGTGGAACTAAATGAACTAATAGTGTAAACGTCATACACTTGCTGAGAGGTCCTTGTATTGTTGCTAGCATATACATTTTAGAAACTACACATCTCAAATTATTTAAAACTGATGCTACAAACTTTGTTAACCCTTGAGGTGTTCCACAAGAATCAAAGGAAAATGGAGGTGAAATTTCAAAATTTCCCTTTTTTGGTAGATTTTTTATGTTAATCAATTTTTTCATGCAACACAGCAAGGGTTAACAGCAAAATAAACCTCAATATATATTACTCTGATTCTGAAGTTTACAGAAATACCCCATATGTGGTGGTAAACTGCCCTATGGGCACGTGGCAGTGGTCAGAAGGAAAGGAGCGCCATATGGATTTTGGAGGCAGATTTTGCTAGAATGGTTTTTAGGCACCATTTTGTATTTGAAGAGACCCTGACGTACCCCTACAGTGGAAACCCTCAAAAAGTGACCCCATTTTGGAAACTACACCCCTTAAAGAATATATTAAGGGGGGTAATGAGCACTTTGACCCCCTAAGCGTTTTACAGAATTTGGAAAAACTTGGCTGTGAAAATAGTTTGCAAAGGTCATCGCAATCAATTTATAGATCCCTTTATCCCAACACGTTTTCCCCAGTGTGTAAAGTGGGCTCTTCAGGGGACATACAGTTGCAAGAAAAAATATGTGAACCCTTTGGAATGATATGGATTTCTGCACAAATTGATCATAAAATGTGATCTGATCTTCATCTAAGTCACAACAATAGACAATCACAGTCTGCTTAAACTAATAACACACAAAGAATTAAATGTTACCATGTTTTTATTGAACACACCATGTAAACATTCACAGTGCAGGTGGAAAAAGTATGTGAAGCCTCGGATGTAATAACTGGTTGAACCTTCTTTGGCAGCAATAACTTGAACCAAACGTTTCCTGTAGTTGCAGATCAGACGTGCACAACGATCAGGAGTAATTCTTGACCATTCCTCTTTACAGAACTGTTTCAGTTCAGCAATATTCTTGGGATGTCTGGTGTAAATCGCTTTCTTGAGGTCATGCCACAGCATCTCAATCGGGTTGAGGTCAGGACTCTGACTGGGCCACTCCAGAAGGCGTATTTTCTTCTGTTTAAGCCATTATGTTGTTAATTTACTTCTATGTTTTGGGTCGTTGTCCTGTTGCAACACCCATCTTCTGTTGAGCTTCAGCTGGTGGACAGGTGGCCTTAAGTTCTCCTGCAAAATGTCTCGATAAACTTGGGAATTCATTTTTCCTTTGATGATAGAAATCCGTCCAGGCCCTGACGCAGCAAAGCAGCCCCATACCATGATGCCCCCACCACCATACTTCACAGTTGGGATGAGGTTTTGATGTTGGTGTGCTGTGCCTCTTTTTCTCCTCAAATTGTGTTGTGTGTTTCTCCCAAACAACTCAACTTTGGTTTCATCTGTCCACAGAATATTTTGCCAGTATTGCTGTGGAACATCCAGGTGCTCTTGTGTAAACTGTAAATGTACAGCAATGTTTTTTTTGGACAGCAGTGGCTTCCTCTGTGGTATCCTCCCATGAAATCCATTCTTGTTTAGTGTTTTACGCATTGTAGATTCGCTAACAGGGATGTTAGCATATGCCAGAGACTTTTGTAAGTCTTTAGCTGTAAGTCTTCTTCACCTCATTGAGTAGTCTGCGCTGTGCTCTTGCAGTCATCTTTACAGGACGGCCACTCTTAGGGAGAGTAGCAGCAGTGCTGAACTTTCTCCATTTATAGACAATTTGTCTTACTGTGGACTGATGAACACCAAGGCTTTTGGAGATACTTTTATAACCCTTTCCAGCTTTATGCAAGTTAACAATTCTTAATCGTAGGTCTTCTGAGAGCTCTTTTGTGCGAGGCATCATTCACATCAGGCAATGGTTCTTGTGAAAAGCAAACCCAGAACTGGTGTGTGTTTTTTTTATAGGGCAAGGCATCTGTAACCAACACCTCCAATCTCATCTCATTGATTGGACTCCAGTTTGCTGACACCTCACTCCAATTAGCTCTTGGAGATGTCATAAGTCTAGGGGTTCACATACTTTTTCCACCTGCACTGTGAATGTTTACATGGTGTGTTCAATAAAAACATGGTAACTTTTAATTCTTTGTGTGTTATTAGTTTAGGCAGACTGTGATTGTCTATTGTTGTGACTTAGATGAAGATCAGATCACAGTTTATGACCAATTTGTGCAGAAATCCATATCATTCCAAAGGGTTCACATACTTTTTCTTGCAACTGTAGATGCAGTATTTAGATAGGCATCAGAGGTATTATTTCACAAATGACCCAACCTGGTGTCCAACAATTTTTTGGAACACCAGTTGATCATAGGTAAAAGATAGATGTTGATATTCATTCAGCAAAGGCAATAGTGAGAAGGTAGGGAAACTTTTTTTACTTGCACAGTCTACCTCTTGGGAGCGGAGCGCTAATGTTTCTACAGGGAGTGCAGAATTATTAGGCAAGTTGTATTTTTGAGGATTAATTTTATTATTGAACAACAACCATGTTCTCAATGAACCCCAAAAACTCATTAATATCAAAGCTGAATATTTTTGGAAGTAGTTTTTAGTTTGTTTTTAGTTTTAGCTATTTTAGGGGGATATCTGTGTGTGCAGGTGACTATTAGTGTGCATAATTATTAGGCAACTTAACAAAAAACAAATATATACCCATTTCAATTATTTATTTTTACCAGTAAAACCAATATAACATCTCAACATTCACAAATATACATTTCTGACATTCAAAAACAAAACAAAAACAAATCGGTGACCAATATAGCCACCTTTCTTTGCAAGGACACTCAAAAGCCTGCCATCCATGGATTCTGTCAGTGTTTTGATCTGTTCACCATCAACATTGTGTGCAGCAGCAACCACAGCCTCCCAGACACTGTTCAGAGAGGTGTACTGTTTTCCCTCCTTGTAAATCTCACATTTGATGATGGACCACAGGTTCTCAATGGGGTTCAGATCAGGTGAACAAGGAGGCCATGTCATTAGATTTTCTTCTTTTATACCCTTTCTTGCCAGCCACGCTGTGGAGTACTTGGACGCGTGTGATGGAGCATTGTCCTGCATGAAAATCATGTTTTTCTTGAAGGATGCAGACTTCTTCCTGTACCACTGCTTGAAGAAGGTGTCTTCCAGAAACTGGCAGTAGGACTGGGAGTTGAGCTTGACTCCATCCTCAACCCGAAAAGGCCCCACAAGCTCATCTTTGATGATACCAGCCCAAACCAGTACTCCACCTCCACCTTGCTGGCGTCTGAGTCGGACTGGAGCTCTCTGCCCTTTACCAATCCAGCCATGGGCCCATCCATCTGGCCCATCAAGACTCACTCTCATTTCATCAGTCCATAAAACCTTAGAGAAATCAGTCTTGAGATATTTCTTGGCCCAGACTTGACGTTTCAGCTTGTGTGTCTTGTTCAGTGGTGGTCGTCTTTCAGCCTTTCTTACCTTGGCCATGTCTCTGAGTATTGCACACCTTGTGCTTTTGGGCACTCCAGTGATGTTGCAGCTCTGAAATATGGCCAAACTGGTAGCAAGTGGCATCTTGGCAGCTGCACGCTTGACTTTTCTTAGTTCATGGGCAGTTATTTTGCTCCTTGGTTTTTCCACACGCTTCTTGCGACCCTGTTGACTATTTTGAATGAAACGCTTGATTGTTCGATGATCACGCTTCAGAAGCTTTGCAATTTTAAGAGTGCTGCATCCCTCTGCAAGATATCTCACTATTTTTGACTTTTCTGAGCCTGTCAAGTCCTTCTTTTGACCCATTTTGCCAAAGGAAAGGAAGTTGCCTAATAATTATGCACACCTAATATAGGGTGTTGATGTCATTAGACCACACCCCTTCTCATTACAGAGATGCACATCACCTAATATGCTTAATTGGTAGTAGGCTTTCGAGCCTATACAGCTTGGAGTAAGACAACATGCATAAAGAGGATGATGTGGTCAAAATACTCATTTGCCTAATAATTCTGCACGCAGTGTATTGTGCAAACCTGTTAGGCTACCATGTGGTCTTCTCCTTCTACCTTACTGTCTCTATTGGCTCCGGCTAAATTCTGCCTCTGTTCTTCTGTCGGTAAGAAGTTCTGCAAGTGGTGCCCCCCCATAAGGAAGGGGTATTCTTCTCTGAAAATCCTCTCTGTGGTGCTGTCGTGGGGGAAGGTAAAAAGGATGATTACACTTACTGGTAATTGGATTTTCCAGACCCCACGACAGCACCCTTCCTTTTTCCCTCCCTGATGTTTCTGGTTTCTTGACTTGAGTTGCACAGGGTGTAAAGAAAAATATTAAATACATTTTTTTAAAATAAAATATATATACATAATTAGATGAACTAACCTGGTCGGAGTCACTCTCATGCTCTGTAAACCACTAAGGTTGGAGAGAGGCTCCACCTTTTTATACTGCAGGTATCCTGTCCCTGGGGGCGTATCCTCTCTGCGGTGCTGTCGTGGGGTCTGGAAAATCCGATTACCGGTAAGTGTAATCATCCTTTTTCCCTTTTTTTTTTACAATTTTCTTTTTACATTATTTTGGGAAAAGGATGCTTTTTTTTTTTTTACTTGAAACTTTTATTTTTTTTTGTAAAACTTTATTTTTATTACTTCTTTTTTCACTTTATTTTTTGTCCCACTCAGGGACTTAAACTTTTGGGTGTCAATGCAGAATATGGCAATGCAAAGAGGAAGTTCAAGTCATGGGGAATGCCGTGTAAGCGAAACCCATTTTTTTCCAATTCCACCCCATTTTTTCCAGCTTCCCACTACATCATATGCAATATTAAATGGTGCCTTTAGAAAGTACAACTTGTCCCACAAAAAACGAGATGCCATACGTCTATATGAACAGAAAAATAAAAAAGTTATGGCTGCTGGAAAGAAGGGAATAAAAAAATGAAGACAAGAAAACACAAAATCACAAGGTGTTGGAGAGGTTAAAAATAAATACACAAATAAAAATAATATAATAATAATGATGATGAGGTTTATTCATGCATTCAATTATTCTGTTATAAATGTATACAAAGAGCGTCTTTGGTTATCAGTGTCAAAAACGGATACTGTTTACGGGTGTTGTAAAAGTGTTAAGAACAAATTGTACAAACATGGATAAAACACAATACCCACAACACATTACAATACAGCTGTGTAATATAATAAAACATATCATTCTGAATAAAAATGAGTTAAGAAAATGTAAACCGTGTCATGGTCCTTTGGGCCAAAACCACCATGCTCCTGAAGGGGTTAAAATGTTCCACTTCCTCATGTCCCAAGCATTTAATTTATTGAATTCTACACTACAATGACTTAAGTTATTGCCTGTTACCATTTGTTCTTTTCCATGTTTCCCATGTGCTCCAATAATAAAAGCCTGTTTATTGAAAAGACTGTAATTAACAAGGGTTGTATAAGTTCTTGCAATTACGAAACCTGTGTCTATAACAGTACATACTTCAGCTTGACCAGCACAAGCTAAAATTTAACAAGCATGACCAATTTGAGTTAAAATTCCCCTGCTGTACTGTCCTGGATGTCGTCCATTGCATTACATGCTTGATACACGGGCTGTCACTGGCAGGTGATGTGATTTCCTGTAACATGTGAATAATTGTGCTAAAAGCAAATATATATCTTCACTTGCTGTCCTTACATTACAGTTTGCATTATAATATTATGCGTTCATACAAGATGGAGTGAACGTTGTCCCATATTAACTGTTCTGGTGCTGGTGCCTGGTCACAACAGTCCCTACTCCTACCCTGTGGTATAAATCACAGAAATGAAACATCTGCAAAAAATATTATAAACCGGACTGAATGTTTAGTGGTATTTTCCTGCATCTAGAAGCTCAGAACAGATTAACAGATTTTTTTTGCTGTGTTTTAAAGAGTGTGAAAAGCTACGATTACCTATTCCCAGCTGCACATTACATGACTTCAAGCCTTGGGTGTTGAGGTGATTGAAGCCATGAGACCACAGGTGCACAGGGGTTCTCCTCACCAATATGGGTCTGTGTAAGTTACATAAGCATGTACGTGTAAGCAAGTGCTGGAACTCTGGCACCTCTCCTTGATTTAAAACTTTCAAATGTGTGAAAGAGGCAACTAGGGTCATATGTGGGTGGTTCTGTTTAAAGTAACATATGTATTTGTTGCCTTGTGATATAGCTTGATGCTCCAAAATGATATTGCGATTAATGCTGTGTAAATTAGGTTAAAATGTAACGTATATTCACATATTTAAGTTGCCTCAAATTTGTATTCTGTAGATGAGGGGATGTGACACTGGCCTGTATAAAATGGCAGGCAACTGCATTTGATAAAAGGAAAATTAGGGGATAAAAAACAACAAAACATATGAGTTTTTGGCTTATCATCTTGTCAAGGGGGTTTCATAAGCATGTGCAGCATCCTGCACCTAGAAGTTGCGTATACAGCAAAGTGCAAAAGTATATTGAGATCATGTCATGTATGCATTCACTGTGTATAAGCCATATCTCACAGCCACCACTAGATGGGGCTGGTGTCACCCTATATATATAAGGAGATGAGTGAGTCTGCATAGGGCAGATGGAGAATACAGTTTGCAGCTAAACCAGCAGAGATTGAAGATGTAGAGCTGACATTTTAGCTGATCCTGGACCTGGATCCACCCAGAGTAGAGCCATAACATCTCTAAAGCAGAACAGATGATAGATAGGTGTAGAGCAAGACCTGTAGAGGTGAGCAGTCTACAAAGGACTTATTTGACTCTACGGCACCCAGGTTCAAGAGAAGCCTCCGCTGCCTTAGCACACACTAAATACAATTTGGCAAACCTATATGTACCTCCACATCCCAAAGCGGAAACGTGGATGAGCAACCTGTCAAAGAATGGAACAGAGGAGTTTTGCTACCATTAGAGAGAATTGCCCTGATTGTTGCATTGCATTATCTTAAGTAAAAGTATTACACCCCACATCTGGCAGCTGAATTCAGTTAGTAAAGTACATGATAAGGAGGATTGCTTAAAAATCGAAAGACATCCAGCTCTCCACATAGATCTATGGGCCGCAGATCCCTTGATAAAGGTCACAACTGACCGAAACGTCGGGACTTCTGTATATGACCCTATGCTATGCCTAACATGTAATACTGGATGTGGAATAACACAAAGTGTTGTAAAGATAAAATACATGAATTAAAACTACTACCTTTAATATCACAACGTGTGGTGTTCCATAGATCCCTACCTATAAATAGAGATGTCGCGAACATAAAATATTCCGTTCGCGAACGCGAATTTCTGCAAATGTTCGCGAACGGGCGAACCGGGCAAACCGCCATACACTTCAATAGGCAGGCAAATTTTAAAACCCACAGTGACTCTTTCTAGCCACAGTAGTGATGGAAAAGTTGTTTCAAGGGGAATAACACCTGGACTGTGGCATGCCGGAGGGGGATCCATGGCAAAACTCCCATGGAAAATTACATAGTTAACGCAGAGTTGGATTTTAATCCATAAAGGGCATAAATCACCTAACAATCCAAATTTTTTTTGAACAACGTGGTTTAAAACATCCAGTGTGTGTATACGATCAGGTATGATGTTGTATCGATCAGGTAGTGTAAGGGTTACGCCCGCTTCTCAGACATTGACAGACCAAACTCCCCTTTTAATGCACCGCAAAGAATCGCAAACAGTCCATTTGCCCAACCGCAAACTTCCCATTTGCACAAGGTTGGATACCAAGCTAGCCATGTCCCGTTGATGTCATTGAAGGTTTCTTCCTCCACCCAGCCACGTACAACACCAAGGGTCCCCGAAAGGTGAATTGAATAGATTTTTCGAACAGGGAGATGTTTAAAAAAACGCTGGCTCCCTCCCCTTTGTTTGAATCCACGCCACGGTCACTGCGTCTGCACCGTGCAATTTACTGTCACACCCGTGAGTGGTATTTTCTGTAGTACTATTCTCATCAGTTTAATCCCTGTATGGTCCCCAATCTGGGGTCCATTTATTAAATAGATTTTTCGAACGGGGAGATGGTTAAAAAAACGCTGGCTCCCTCCCGTTTGTTTGAATCCACGCCACGGTCACTGCGTCTGCACCGTGCAATTTATTCTCACACCCGATATGAGTGGTATTTTCTGTAGTTCTCTCTTCTCATCAGTTTAATCCCTGCTACGTTCCCAATCTGGGGTCCATTTATTAAATAGATTTTTCAAACGGGGAGATGGTTAAAAAAACGCTGGCTCCCTCCCCTTTGTTTGAATCCACGCCACGGTCACTGCGTCTGCACCGTGCAATTTACTGTCACACCCGTGAGTGGTATTTTCTGTAGTACTATTCTCATCAGTTTAATCCCTGTATGGTCCCCAATCTGGGGTCCATTTATTAAATTGATTTTTCGAACGGGGATATGGTTAAAAAAACGCTGGCTCCCTCCCCTTTGTTTGAATCCACGCCACGGTCACTGCGTCTGCACCGTGCAATTTATTCTCACACCCGATATGAGTGGTATTTTCTGTAGTTCTCTCTTCTCATCAGTTTAATCCCTGCTACGTTCCCAATCTTGGGTCCATTTATTAAATAGATTTTTCAAACGGGGAGATGGTTAAAAAAACGCTGGCTCCCTCCCCTTTGTTTGAATCCACGCCACGGTCACTGCGTCTGCACCGTGCAATTTACTGTCACACCCGTGAGTGGTATTTTCTGTAGTACTATTCTCATCAGTTTAATCCCTGTATGGTCCCCAATCTGGGGTCCATTTATTAAATTGATTTTTCGAACGGGGAGATGGTTAAAAAAACGCTGGCTCCCCTCCCCTTTGTTTGAATCCATGCCACGGTCACTGCGTCTGCGCCGTGCAATTTACTCTCACACCCGATATAAGTGGTATTTTCTGTAGTTCTCTCTTCTCATCAGTTTAATCCCTGTTATGTTCCCAATCTGGGGTCCATTTATTAAATTGATTTTTCGAACGGGGAGATGGTTAAAAAAACGCTGGCTCCCTCCCCTTTGTTTGAATCCACGCCACGGTCACTGCGTCTAAGCCGTGCAATTTACTGTCACACCCGATATGAGTGGTATTTTCTGTAGTACTATTCTCATCAGTTTAATCCCTGTTACGTCCCCAATCTGGGGTCCATTTATTAAACTGATTTTTCGAACGGGGAGATGGTTAAAAAAATGCTGGCTCCCTCCCCTTTGTTTGAATCCACGCCACGGTCACTGCATCTGCGCCGTGCAATTTACTGTCACACCCGATATGAGTGGTATTTTCTGTAGTACTATTCTCATCAGTTTAATCCCTGTTACGTCCCATATCAGGGTGGGATTGCCTTTTGTGAAAAAAAATTTAGGCCGGGTACCTTCGACTGCCTTCACAGTGACAGACCAAACTCTGATACACCAAACTGAATTGATTTTAGGAACCGGGAGATGGAAAAAGCAGCTTGGTCGGTCCTCTTACTCCCAAGTTGGGGCACTGAGCGTGCACGGAGCAATGTGCTGTGACACCCTATATGAGTGGTGTCTTAACTAGTACTATTCCTATCAGTTTAATCCCTGTCACGTCCCCTATCAGGGGACGTGTGTCGAATTGATTAACCATTGTCGAAATAACGAACCATTACGACATCCTGGAATAATTTAGTTCTGAGCTTTGTACTTGCTTTGTATTGGAATTGATGGGGATTTTTTTAATTGTCTGCATTATTTCTAATAAACTATTAAGAGACTTTATAATGATTTTTTAATTTTATGTATTAAAAACCCACCCATACAACTTAAAAAAAAAAAAAGTTTTTTCTATGAAAAATTATCCAGCCGATCGCTTTTGGTCTGATCATAATGAAGCAACGGCCTTATCATCTGGGGTGTGGCAACATTGCCAACACACTCATAGAGGTGATGATCGCTTCATTGTGATACGCAAGCCCCTTCACCACAACAAGGTAACGATCTCAAAGGGGAATTGACACTTGTATGTGCCTTTTTTTTTTGTTTTGTTTTTGCAGCCACAGTGCAGCACCAGAGGCCAGAAAAATTAGGCATGTACACATGCCTGAAAAATAATGCTATTGTTGCAGCCGCTGTTGTAGCAAAAAAATTGATGTTTTCAAGGCAGGGGGGTGACTAAAACATTGCGGCTTGAACCCTAGTTGGTCGCGGAGAATTCACGAAAGTCATCCGGTATGCAGACATTAAATACAGCAGCGTGGGGACCATTTTGAGGCCAAGGCATGTCATCAGGCCTTTTGTTAGTCAAACGTATCCCCCACTGTCAGTCCCTTCAGGATCCATGCCTCATTCATCTTAATGAAGGTGAGGTAATCAACACTTTTTTGACCGAGGCGACTTCTTTTGTCAGTGACAATGCCTCCTGCTGCACTGAAGGTCCATTCTGACAGGACACTTGAAGCGGGGCAGGCCAGAAGTTCTATCGCAAACTGGGATAGCTCAGGCCACAGGTCAAGCCTGCACACCCAGTAGTCAAGGGGTTCATCGCTCCTCAGAGTGTCGATATCTGCAGTTAAGGCGAGGTAGTCTGCTACCTGTCGGTTGAGTCGTTCTCTAAGGCTGGATCCCGAAGGGCTGTGGCGATGTGTAGGACTGAAAAAGCTCTGCATGTCCTCCATCAACAACACATCTGTAAAGCGTCCTGTCTTTGCCGCCGTGGTCGTGGTAGGAGGAGGATTACTTTCACCTCTTCCCCTGTTAGATTCCCGTTGTGCTGTGATATCCCCCTTATAAGCTGTGTAAAGCATATTTTTTAGTTTTGTTTTGAACTGCTGCATCCTTTCTGACTTTCGGTAATTTGGTAACATTTCCGCCACTTTCTGCTTATACCGGGGGTCTAGTAGCTTGGCCACCAAGTACAGGTCGTTCTCCTTCATCCTTTTTATACGAGGGTCCCTCAACAGACATGACAGCATGAAAGACCCCATTTGCACAAGGTTGGATGCCGAGCTACTCATTTCCCATTCCTCGTCCTCACTGATGTCATTGACGGTCTATTCTTCACCCAAGCCACGTACAACACCACGGGTCCCAGATAGGTGACAACAATGAGCACCCTGGGATGCCTGCTGTGATTGGTCTTCCTCCTCCTCAAAGCCACATTCCTCCTCTGACTCCTCTTCCTCATACTCCTCTTGCAACGTTGCCGCAGGTCCGGCAAGCGATGATGACAAGGCTGTTTCTGGTGGTGATGGTGACCACAACTCTTCCTCTTCCTCTTCACGCTCATCTACAGCCTGATCCAGCACTCTTCGCAGGGCACGCTCCAGGAAGAAAACAAATGGGATGAGGTCGCTGATGGTGCCTTCGGTGCGACTGACTAGGTTTGTCACCTCCTCAAAAGGACGCATGAGCCTACAGGCATTGCACATGAGCGTCCAGTAACGTGGCAAAAAAATTCCCAGCTCCGCAGAGGCTGTCCTAGCACCCCGGTCATACAAATACTCGTTGACGGCTTTTTCTTGTTGGAGCAGGCCGTCGTACATTAGGAGTGTTGAATTCCAACTGGCATGTTGTTTCTGCACTGAATGTCTGAAAAGTGCGCCATGGCCGTGTAGGAATGCCTGAAATGGCCACACACCTTCCTGGCCTGCTTCAGGACGTCCTGTAAGCCTGGGTACTTAGACACAAAGCGTTGTACGATTAGATTCAACACATGTGCCATGCACGGCACATGTGACAACTTGCCAAATTCAATCCCGCCAACAAATTGCTTCCCTTGTCACACACCACTTTGCCAATCTCCAGTTGGTGCGGGGTCAGCCACTGATCCACCTGTGCGTTCAGGGCGGACAGGAGTGCTGGTCCGGTGCGGCTCTCTGCTTTCAGGCAAGTCAACCCCAAGACAGCGTGACACTGTCGTATCCGGGATCTGGAATAGCCCCCGGGGAGCTGGGGGGATTCAGTTGATGTGCAGCCAGACACCGCAGCAGAAGAGGACTCAGCCGAGGAGGTTATGGAAGAGGATGGAGTAGGAGGAGTAGAGGAGGTGGCAGTAGGCCTGCCTGCAAGTCGTGGCGGTGTCACCAACTCCGCTGCAGAGCCACGCATTCCATGCTTGGCAGCTGTCAGCAGGTTGACCCAATGCGCAGTGTAGGTGATATACCTGCCCTGACTGTGCTTTGCCGACCAGGTATCAGTGGTCAGATGGACCCTTGCCCCAACACTGTATGCCAGAGATGCCATGACTTCCTTTTCAATCACTGAGTAGAGGTTTGGGATTGCCTTTTTTGAAAAAAAAAATTAGTCCGAGTACCTTCCACTGTGGTGTCCCAATAGCGATAAATTTTTTGAAGGCCTCAGACTCCACCAGCTGGTACGGTAAAAGCTGGCGGGCTGAGTTCCATCAAGCCAGCTTTCAGACGCCGGGCAAGGGGGTGACTCTGTGACATTGGCTTCCTACGCTCAAACATTTCCTTTACAGACACCTGACTGTGGGCAGATGAGATAGAACTGCTGAACGTGAGAGGCGGAGTGGCGGGTGGTTGAGAGGGGGCAAGGAGGACAGCAGTGGTTGACGTGGCTGAAGATGCTGGACCAGGAGGAGGATGGTGGCTTTGATATTGTGTGCTGCTTCTACTCGTCATCATGTGTTGATCCCATAGACGTTTGTGATGTGCGATCATGTGCCTTCGCAAAGCAGTTGTACCTAGGTGGGTGTTGGATTTCCCACGACTCAGTTTCTTTTGGCACAGGTTGCAAATGGCATCGCTGTTGTCAGAGGCAGACACACACAAAAAAATGCCACACTGCTGAGCTTTGCAATGACGGCATTCTGGTGGTGGCAACAGCATGTGTTGATTGGCGTGCTGTCTGGCTGACCCCGGGTGCCGATACATGCTGTCTGACTGTGCCACTAGCTCCTTGCAACGACCTCCCCCTGCTTCCAACTCGTCTCCTCCTTCTCTCTGTCTCCCCTTCTGAACTTTCCCCCTCTTCTTCTTCTCTTCGAGCAGGCACCCACGTGGCATCCACAGACACATCGTCATCATCAACCACTTCACTTGTATCTGACACCTCAGCAAAGGAAGCAGCAGCGGGTACAACATCATCAACATCATCACACTGTACGTCCATGTGTGTAATGCTGCCTGACTGAGACATATCCCTGTTATCTCCATCCTCTAACAATAATGGTTGCGCATCACTAATTTCATCCAACTGATGTGTAAATAACTCCTCTGAGGGATCAAGTGAAGCGGCTGTGTTGGCTGTGGTGGTAGTGGTGGTGGTGGCGGCGGGCGGGAGAGTGGTAACTTGAGAGCAGGTGACCAAAGCTGAGCTGGAGGAGGATGGTGCGTCAAGGTTCTTAGTGGAAGCTGTTGAATATTGGTTGTCCTGTGTAAGCCAGTCAACTATTTTCTCCGAATTTTTGGGGTTCAGGGTACGTAACCTCTGAGCACTGGGCATTATTCCAGGGCCAGTGGAAATCACAGCACCATGACCACGACGGCCCCTGCGGCGTGGCCGACTCTGCCTGTCATTTTTTATTAGATAAGTGTTACTATGCGTGCAAGGTACTGTGCCACCCTATATAAGTGGTGGGCAGTGGGCACAGTACAGTCTGTGTGGGCCTGACACACATTGGCTTGCAACTGTGATTATATCACAGAAAAAGATTAAATATAATTTTTTTTTATCTGCGAGGTATTTGTGAGTGACACCCTGTAACGGTATGAGTGGAGGCCTAGCCACTAGCCAGTGGCCACAATACAGTCTGTGTGGGCCTGACACACACGGGCTTGCAAATGTGATTATATCACAGAAAAATATTAAATAGAATTTTTTTTTATCTGCGAGGTATTTGTGAGTGAGTGACACCCTGTAACGGTATGAGTGGAGGCTTAGCCAGTAGCCACATTACAGTCTGTGTGGGCCTGACACACACTGGCTTGCAACTGTGATTATATCACAGAAAAATATTAAATATAATTTTTTTTTATCTGCGAGGTATTTGTGAGTGAGTGACCCCCTGTAACGGTATGAGTGGAGGCCTAGCCACTAGCCAGTGGCCACAATACAGTCTGTGTGGGCCTGACACACACGGGCTTGCAAATGTGATTATATCACAGAAAAATATTAAATAGAATTTTTTTTATCTGAAAGGTATTTGAGTGAGTGACACCCTGTAACGGTATGAGTGGAGGCCTAGCCAGTGGCCACAATACAGTCTGTGTGGGCCTGACACACACTGGCTTGCAACTGTGATTATATCACAGAAAAATATTAAATAGAATTTGTTTTTATCTGCGAGGTATTTGTGAGTGAGTGACACCCTGTAACGGTATAAGTGGAGGCCTAGCCACTAGCCAGTGGCCACAATACAGTCTGTGTGGGCCTGACACACACGGGCTTGCAAATGTGATTATATCACAGAAAAACATTAAATATAATATTTTTTTATCTGCAAGGTATTTGTGAGTGAGTGACACCCTGTAACGGTATGAGTGGAGGCCTAGCCACTAGCCAGTGGCCACAATACAGTCTGTGTGGGCCTGACACACACGGGCTTGCAAATGTGATTATAACACAGAAAAATATTAAATAGAATTTTTTTTATCTGAAAGGTATTTGAGTGAGTGACACCCTGTAACGGTATAAGTGGATGACTAGCCAGTGACCACAATACAGTCTGTGTGGGCCTGACACACACTGGCTTGCAACTGTGATTATATCACAGAAAAATATTAAATAGAATTATTTTTTTTCTGCGAGGTATTTGTGAGTGAGTGACACCCTGTAACGGTATAAGTGGAGGCCTAGCCACTAGCCAGTGGCCACAATACAGTCTGTGTGGGCCTGACACACACGGGCTTGCAAATGTGATTATATCACAGAAAAATATTAAATATAATTTTTTTATCTGAAAGGTATTTGAGTGAGTGACACCCTGTAACGGTATGAGTGGAGGCCTAGCCAGTGGCCACAATACAGTCTGTGTGGGCCTGACACACACTGGCTTGCAACTGTGATTATATCACAGAAAAAGATTAAATAGAATTTTTTTTTTATCTGCAAGGTATTTTCTGTATGAATGGTGTGCACACAGTACTGTCTGTGACTGAGCCTGCAGCCTCTCACACACGGGCAGGCAACTGCAATATATATATATATTTATATATATATATATATAAAAAAAAAAGCAGACTGATGTACCAGCCCTGAAAAGGGCTTTTTGGGGTGCTGTCAGGACGCTGTCCTTACAGCAGATGAGTCTGTGGACACAGAACACTGCCCTAGCTAACGCTTTCCCTATTGAATCAGCAGCACCAGCACTGTCCCTCCTCTCACTGAGAATGCAGATTCCGAATGAATCTAAAATGGATGCTGTCCAGGAGGTGGGAGGGTCTGGGAGGGAAGGTCTGCTGCTGATTGGCTGGAATGTGTCTGCTGACTGTGAGGTACAGGGTCAAAGTTTACTCAATGATGATGTATAGGGGGCGGACCGAACATCGCATATGCTCGCCCGCCGCGGCGAAAGCGAACAAGCTATGTTTGCCGGGAACTATTAGCCGGCGAACTATTCGGGCCATCTCTACCTATAAAAATCTAAAGAGACACAAGTTTGGCCTATGGTTATCTGTGCAGCTGTGAGACCTGTGACATCTGAGGATACTGTATTTTTGTGTGAAATCAGCAGATCCATAACAAGTAAGACCTGTACTGAATTGTCTTCATCTGAAGCTTTGGTAAATTATTGTTTGCTGTTGTCACTGTCAGAAGCGGACACCGTCTATTGAAATTTTTTATTTTTATTAACAGAAGTTTTTTAGAAGCGCACACGTTACACAGCAGATATGGGCCTGATCAGGTCACTGTCAGAAAAGGACACCGTCTATTGAAAATTTAATTATGTCACAGCAAATTTTTAGAAGCGCACAAGTTACACAGCAGATGTGGTCCTGGTGAACTGTCAGAAGAGGACACCGTCTATTGAAAAATGTAATTTTATGTCACAGAAAATGTTTAGAATCGCACACGTTACAAAGCCGATATGGGCCTGGTCAGGTCTCTGTTAGAAGCAGACACTGTCTATTAAAAATAAAATTTTATGTCACAGAAAATTTTTAGAAGCACACATGTTACACAGCAGATGTGGGCTTGAGAAGGTCACTTTCAGAAGCGGACACCGTCTATTGAAAAATGTAATTTTATGTCACAGAAAAATTTTAGAAACGCACACGTTACACAGCAGATGTGGTCCTGGTCAGGTCACTGTCAGAAGCGGACACCGTCTATTGAAAAATAAAATTTTATGTCACAGAAATCTTTTGGAAGCGCACACGTTACACAGCAGATGTGGGCCTGGTAAGGTCACTGTCAGAAGAGGACACAGTCTATTGAAAATTAAATTTTATGTCACAGAAAAATTTTAGAAGCACACATGTTACACAGCAGATGTGGGCCTTACCAGAAGCGGACACCGTCTACGGAAAAAGTGCACCCTATGTCACTGATATTTTAGGGATGCGCACACTTTAAACAGGAGATGTGGTGCGGATAGTTTAACTGTCCGCAGGGGACACCGTCTACGGAAAAAGTGCACTGAATGTCACTGATATTTTGGGGATGCGCACAATTTACACAGGAGATGTGGCACGAATAATTTAACTGTCCGCAGTGGCCTATTATACTGTGTTTTGCGCAGGATGTGCTAAAAATATATGTTGCTGCTGTCACACACAATAGTACTTCAAAGGACTCTTGGTTCTCTGAAAAGTTTTTTGTATAAAAATCTTCCTATTACACTCCCTACACTGTCTGTCCCTTCCTATGCACAGCTCTCCCTAACACTGAGTAATTTAGCGCAGGTTGCGCTGCAAACATATATTGCTGCTGTCACACACAATAGTGCTTACAAGGACTTTTGGATCTCTGAAATGTTTTTTACAGAAATAATATTCAATTACACTCCCTACACTGTCCTCCTATGCTCAACTCTCCCTGACTTCGAATGAGCCGAACACGCGTCATTGTGTGCTATATAGCACTCGATGATGCGTTCCGGCCAGCCAATCACTGTAATGCCAGTACCCAACATGGCTACTGGCATTACAGTAAGGGCAATACTTACCTGCACATTTATTGCCTGCTTAGCAGCCGCGAAACGTGCGGGAAGGAGACTTGAGCATTGCGCTCGAGCACATGCGGTACTCGGCCGAGTACCGCCATGTGCCGAGTATAGCGATACTCGAGCCAAACTGGTATTCGGCCGAGCATGCTCGCTCAACACTAGTCTTAGGCTGGGCCACTGAATTTTCACGGTGGCCCACCCTAAGCATTGCATGGGCCTCCTGTGCAACTGAGAAGGGGCGCTCAGCTCTCACATGAGAACTAGCCTACTGCTCTAATGGCCCAGACTGGCAGAATTGCCTATCCAGACTGTTTAATCCCTTAGATGCCACAGTCAATAGCAGACTCCGTCTCCCATCAGTTCCCCACGAATGAGGGCGCAGGGTGCCAATATTTGTGCAGCCTACTTAGCCTCAGGCCTGTCTCCAGCATGTCCTAACAGGCCATGCCTCTCTGGCACAGCCTGCTGGTGGATGTCAGCACTAAACATGTAAAATATTTTGCACTGCAGGGACATTTCCTAGCTGAGCATTGTCCGTGGCATACTGATGACATATGGAGGGCAAAATTCGACCAAAAACAGATCCTTCACAGACATCTTTACGTATCCAAAAACCATCTTGTCACTGTTGTCATCATAGAAATGTACTTGTAAATGTTATAACAGAAAATAACAGAATTAATAAGACGGAATTCAAAATGAAAACCTCTAGAGGCATTCCGTTTTGATCGGTCATAATAGAGATCTATGAGTAAGCATAATGGATCCGTCTGGTTTCCGTTATGCAGGACGGAAAAGAAAGTCCTGTCGACAGGAAATCACTGACCAAACACTGTGTGAACAAGGACTTAGGCCTCCTGCACACGACCGTATTTTTTTGCGGTCCGCAAAACGGGGTTCCGTTTTTCCGTGATCCGTGACCGTTTTTTCGTCCGTGGGTCTTCCTTGATTTTTGGATGATCCACGGACATGAAAAAAAAGTCGTTTTGGTGTCCGCCTGGCCGTGCGGAGCCAAACGGATCCATCCTGAATTACAATGCAAGTCAATGGGGACGGATCCGTTTGACGTTGACACAATATGGTGCAATTTCAAACGGATCCGTCCCCCATTGACTTTCAATGTAAAGTCAGGAGTTAATATACCATCGGATCGGAGTTTTCTCCAATCCGATGGTATATTTTAACTTGAAGTGTCCCCATCACCATGGGAACGCCTCTATGTTAGAATATACCGTCGGATTTGAGTTACATCGTGAAACTCAAATCCAACAGTATATTCTAACACAGAGGCGTTCCCATGGTGATGGGGACGCTTCAGGTTAGAATATACTAAAAGAACTGTGTACATGACTGCCCCCTGCTGCCTGGCAGGTGCTGCCAGGCAGCAGGGGGCAGCCCCCCCGTAGTTAACACATTGGTGGCCAGTGTGGCCGGCCCCCCCCCTCCCTCCCCTGTAGTTAACTCATTGGTGGCCAGTGCGGCCGCCCCCCCTCCCTTGTAGTTAACTCGTTGGTGGCCAGTGGGCCCCCCTCCCTCCCCTGTAGTTAACTCGTTGGTGGCCAGTGGGCCTTCTCCCCTCCCTCCCCCTCCTAATTAAAATCTCCCCCCTATCATTGGTGGCAGCGAAGTGTACCGATCGGAGTCCCAGTTTAATCGCTGGGGCTCCGATCGGTAACCATGGCAACCAGGACGCTACTGCAGTCCCGGTTGCCATGGTTACTTAGCAATTTGTAGAACCATTATACTTACCTGCGAGCTGCAATGTCTGCGATGTCTGTGTCCGGCCGGGAGCTCCTCCTACTGGTAAGTGACAGGCCCACTGGCCACCAATGAGTTAACTACAGGGGAGGGAGGGGGGCCCACTGGCCACCAATGAGTTAACTACAGGGGAGAGAGGGGGGCCCACTGGCCACCAATGAGTTAACTACAGGGGAGGGAGGGGGCCCACTGGCCACCAATGAGTTAACTACAGGGGAGGGAGGGGGGGGGGCGGCCGCACTGGCCACCAATGTGTTAACTACGGGGGGGGGGGGGCCTGCCTTCTGCTGCCTGGCAGCACCTGCCAGGCAGCAGGGGGCAGTCATGTACACAGTTCTTTTAGTATATTCTAACCTGAAGTGTCCCCATCACCATGGGAACGCCTCTGTGTTAGAATATACTGTCGGTTCTGAGTTTTCACGAAGTGAAAACTCAGCTATGAAAAAGCTTTTATGCAGACGGATCTTCGGACTAACGGACTAACAACTAACCTACTGCCACGGATCACGGACACGGATGCCAATCTTGTGTGCATCCGTGTTCTTTCACGGACCCATTGACTTGAATGGGTCCGTGAACCGTTGTCCGTAAAAAAAATAGGACAGGTCATATTTTTTTGACGGACAGGATACACGGATCACGGTCTCGGCTGCAAAACGGTGCATTTTCCGATTTTTCCACGGACCCATTGAAAGTCAATGGGTCCGTGAAAAAAAACGGAAAACGGCACAACGGCCACGGATGCACACAACGGTCGTGTGCATGAGGCCTTAGTGTTAGAAAACCTACCCACATGCAGTGGCCAATGGCCATACAGTTTTGAAGAAAAGTCATGCAGTTTGGCTCTTGGCAGCTGGACCACTGTTTGTACCCATTAAAAAATAATTTAAATATATGTTCTCTTAGGTTCTTAATATGTCTGAATTTACTGTACCTGTGATTATATTCATTTGAGGCCGCATTCCCTTGCTTGTGGGACGGCTGTGCCCGCTTTGTGGACCGCAAATCGCGGATACTTAAAACACGCATTGCATTGCTAAAGTGAGACAACCCCTTTAATGGGTCCACAATATGCAAGATGCGGCTGAAGATAGGACATGTGGACCCGGAAGCTTACGGAAGCACATGGAAGCCTTACCATGTGCTTCCGGGTCTGTGCCTCCTCACCGCAAAAGATAGAGCAATGTACTATCTTTGGCCGCATCTTGCAGAACCATTGAAGTCAATGGGCCAGATATATCATTAGGCTAAGTCACTTTTGTGGAGTCAAAAAGTCGCAAAAAAATGCGCAAAGCAAAATTTTGCGACTTTTTTGCGACTTTTTGAAGGCAAGCGCTAAGCACTCCAGTTTTGAGAAAATGGGCGGTTTGGCTTATGCAAATGATTGGCAAGACAAATTTACTATTGCGACTTTTTAAAAAAGTCGCAAAAAAGTCGCAAAAAAAGTCCCAATTTCACTCCAGCGAGGACCATGCTTATCTTATGAGACTTTTTAATAGAACATGCGACTTTTTCATAAAAACATGCGACTTTTTCATTAAGATGTGCGACTTTTGTAAAGCTGCTTACTGACGGATAAACTGCTACCGTCAAACCACATTTATTATAGTCTTAAAGGGCCGATCATAAATCTGACTTGGCTAAAACTGACTTTAGCCATATGTTAAAGTGGAGTGAGCTGTCAGAGGAATGATAAATCTGGCCCAATGTGTTTGCACTGCAATGTGGAGTGCACGCAACCAGTGCCTGTGTTTTGCAGATCTGCAATTTGCGCTCTGGAAAAAACTGACATGGTCGCACACGTACTTGTGAATAAGCCCTTATACATGCAACAAAAAACACACTACATACATAAGACTATGGAATGTACAGTCGTGGCCAAAAGTTTTGAGAATGACACAAATATTAGTTTTCACAAAGTTTGCTGCCAAACTGCTTTTAGATCTTTGTTTCAGTTGTTTCTGTGATGTAGTGAAATATACAGTAATTACACGCACTTCATACGTTTCAAAGGCTTTTATCGACAATTACATTACATTTATGCAAAGAGTCAGTATTTGTAGTGTTGGCCCTTCTTTTTCAGGACCTCTGCAATTCGACTGGGCATGCTCTCAATCAACTTCTGGGCCAATTCCTGACTGATAGCAACCCATTCTTTCATAATCACTTCTTGGAGTTTGTCAGAATTTGTGGGTTTTTGTTTGTCCACCCGCCCCCCACAAGTTCTCAATGGGATTAAGATCTGGGGAGTTTCCAGGCCATGGACCCAAAATGTCAACGTTTTGGTCCCCGAGCCACTTAGTTATCACTTTTGCCTTATGGCACGGTGCTCCATCGTGCTGGAAAATGCATTGTTCTTCACCAAACTGTTGTTGGATTGTTGGAAGAAGTTGCTGTTGGAGGGTGTTTTGGTACCATTCTTTATTCATGGCTGTGTTTTGGGGCAAAATTGTGAGTGAGCCCACTCCCTTGGATGAGAAGCAACCCCACACATGAATGGTCTCAGGATGCTTTACTGTTGGCATGACACAGGACTGATGGTAGCGCTCACCTTTTCTTCTCCGGACAAGCCTTTTTCCAGATGCCCCAAACAATCGGAAAGAGGCTTCATCGGAGAATATGACTTTGCCGCAGTCCTCAGCAGTCCATTCACCATACTTTCTGCAGAAGATCAATCTGTCCCTGATGTTTTTTTTGGAGAGAAGTGGCTTCTTTGCTGCCCTTCTTGACACCAGGCCATCTTCCAAAAGTCTTCGCCTCACTGTGCGTGCAGATGCACTCACACCTGCCTGCTGCCATTCCTGAGCAAGCTCTGCACTGGTGGCACTCCGATCCCGCAGCTAAATCCTCTTTAGGAGACGATCCTGGCGCTTGCTGGACTTTCTGAAGCCTTCTTAACAAGAATTGAACCTCTTTCCTTGAAGTTCTTGATGATCCTATAAATTGTTGATTGAGGTGCAATCTTAGTAGCCACAATATCCTTGCCTGTGAAGCCATTTTTATGCAACGCAATGATGGCTGCACGCGTTTCTTTGCAGGTCACCATGGTTAACAATGGAAGAACAATGATTTCAAGCATCACCCTCCTTTTAACATGTCAAGTCTGCCATTTTAACCCAATCAGCCTGACATAATGATCTCCAGCCTTGTGCTCGTCAACATTCTCACCTGAGTTAACAAGACGATTACTGAAATGATCTCAGCAGGTCCTTTAATGACAGCAATGAAATGCAGTGGAAAGTTTTTTTGGGCATTAAGTTAATTTTCATGGCAAAGAAGGACTATGCAATTCATCTGATCACTCTTCATAACATTCTGGAGTATATGCAAATTGCTATTATAAAAACTTAAGCAGCAACCTTTCCAATTTCCAATATTTATGTAATTCTCAAAACTTTTGGCCATGACTGTACACCCCAAGAATAATTTTATGCAATTATTGGTGCATAGGTGGCTAGAGTCAGAGCCAAGCCGCTCTTTGAAGTGGTTTCCTGATATGACTAATGAGGGGGAAGAGAGAATCTTGAGCTAGGAGCCACCTTAAATGTCATCTAAATACCCCGGCATAATGTGCCATCTTGACAACCTCTGTGGTTAAGGCTACTTTCACACTAGCATTAATATTTTCCGGTATTGAGATTGTCAATGGGGACAAAACGTAACTGAACAGAACGGAATGCTCCAAAATGCATTCTGTTCCATTCTCTTACCGGAGAGCAAACCACAGCATGCTTCGGTTTGCTTTTCGTCCTGGGATGCGGAGCAAGATGGATCCGTCATGATCCACAATGCAAGTCAATGGGGACGGATCCGTTTTTTTTGACACAATCTGACACAATAGAAAACAGATCTGTCCCCCATTGACTTTCAATGGAGTTCATGATGGATCAGTCTTGGTGATGTTAAAGATAATACAACCGGATCCGTTTATAACGGATGCAGATGGTTGTATTATCAGTAATGGAAACGTTTTTGCTGAACCCTGCCAAATCCAGCAAAAACGCTAGTGTGAAAGTAACCTAAGATGGATATGTGGTAACCCATTCAATTTCAATACAAATAACAGTTCCTCCAGGGCAACCTATGTACATAATACAAGACTGGTGGTTGCATGGTCACGTGACAGTTTTTCCCTTATTTCCATTGTTAAGGCTACTTTCACACCTGCGTTCAGGTGTCCGCTCGTGAGCTCCGTTTGAAGGGGCTCACGAGCGGTCCTGAACGCAGCCGTCCGGCCCCAATGCATTCTCAGTGGAGGCGGTTCCACTGAGAATGCATCCACCTGCCAGCGCTCAGCCTCCGCTCCGCTCATTGAGCGGACACCTGAACGCTGCTTGCAGCGTTCGGGTGTCCGCCTGGCCGTGCGGAGGCGAGCGGATCCGTCCAGACTTATAATGGAAGTCAATGGGCTACTTTTACACCTGCGTTCAGGTGTCCGCTCGTGAGCTCCGTTTGAAGGGGCTCACGAGCGGTCCTGAACGCAGCCGTCCGGCCCCAATGCATTCTCAGTGGAGGCGGATCCACTGAGAATGCATCCGCCTGCCAGCGCTCAGCCTCCGCTCTGCTCAGTGAGCGGACACCTGAACGCTGCTTGCAGCGTTCGGGTGTCCGCCTTGCCGTGCGGAGGCGAGCGGATCCGTCCAGACTTATAATGGAAGTCAATGGGGATGGATCCGCTTGAAGATGACACCATATGGCTCAATCTTCAAGCGGATCCATTCCCCATTGACTTTCAATGTAAAGTCTGAACGGATCCGCTCAGGCTACTTTCAGACTTAGAAAATTTTCTAAGTTATAATGCAGACGGATCCGTTCTGAACGGATGCAAACGTCTGCATTATCGGAGCGGATCCGTCTAATGAAATATCAGACGGATCTGCTCCGAACGCTAGTGTGAAAGTAGCCTAAAAAGTACAAAATATTTATGTGACAATAAATGCTGTGACAATAAATACTGGGAAACACAGAGCTGCTCTTCCACAGCAGAATGCTGTTTCTGTCAAGCAGGCCATATTTCTAAAGTTAACAAGGTATTGGTCTAAGGGCATTTAGGGAAACAGATAAATGTATAGGAAGCATCATTGAATAAATCCAGCTGTCCAAAACACATGGTAACAACGTGTAAAATAAATTATTATTAGCTATATAGCCAGAAGGGTGATACAAAACCACAGCTGTCCCATCGTAAAGAGCAGGTGGGATCTGACATTTGCCTCATATCACCCCTTAAGGGCATTTTTTCAGCACAGCTTCATGTAAACAAATCTGATAGACCGATAGATAGACAGATAGATAGATATAGATACCGTATTTTTCGCCCCATAAGACGCACTCTTCCCCCCAAAGTGGGGGGAAAATACCACTGCGTCTTATGAGGCGAATACTAATGAGCGCTTCCATTATGATTATCATTAGTACCGGGAGGACCAGGAAGCCGTGAAGGCTCTGTAGTCACCGCTTTCTGGCACTCGGCTGTCAGCTGTGAAGGCTGCGCAAAGCGTGAGGGCGCTCTGTGACCTCGCGCTGTGCGCGCCAGTTCACAGCACAGTCGACAGCAGGAGGAATAGGATCACAATGTGAGGAGCAGCGGCGTCCAGGAGCAGGAGAGGTAAGTGCTTTTTTATTTTATTTTGGGATCTGAGACTGAATTATGGTTGGGGGCTGCTCACATATGGCTGGGGGGTGAGTACATATGGCTGGGGGCTGATTAATACTGGGGGGCTGATTATATGACTGGGGGCTGATATGAGGCATGGGGGTCTCATCTGAGGTCTGATTGGGGGTCTTCTTTATATTGGGCTCTGATCTGAGGTCTGATTGGGGGTCATTCACATTGGGGTCTGATCTGAGATCTTATTAACATTGGGGATCTGATTAGGGCTGTGAGCTGAGGTCTGATTAACATTGGGGTTCTGAGTGCTGATCTGAGGTCTAATGAAAAATATTTTTTTCTTATTGTCGTGGTGCGTCTTATAGGGTGAAAAATACGGTCATTAGATAGAGCCACCCATGTGGATATACGCTATTTTGGATTTAGTGCTACCAGATTTTTGCTTTAAATAAATAGATAGATATAGAATAGATTTATTAGAGAGATGTATTATTTACTAGATAGATAGACTAGATAGATTTGATAGAATAGATAGATACAGCAGAGTATTGTTTCTTTCATTTGCCTGTATCTATCTTTCTATCTATCTAATATCTATCTATCTATCTACACTACTGTGAAAAACTTTACACAGGTGTAGGAAAAAATGCTGCCGGGTAAAAATGCTTCCAAAAATAGAAGTGTTAATACTTTATTTTTATCAATTAAGAAAATGCAAAGTGAATGAACAAAAGAGAAATCTAAATCAAATTAAATTCATGGAAGAATGGGTAAGGTTCCTTGCAAGTTTGGGGCTGCATTTGAGCAGATGGAGTTGGATATTTGGTCACGATGGTGTCCTCAATGCGAAATAATATAGGCAGATACTTATCATGCAATACCATCAGAGAGGTGTCTGGTTGGCACCAAATTTATTCTGCAGGACAACCCCCCCAAACATATAGCCAGTGTCATTATATGGGTTCTCTGGGAATTAAAATAAAATTACAAAAAATACTTAAAGGGCTTCTGTCACCCCACTAAAGTCATATTTTTTTTTGGGCTACTTAAATTCCTTTTTTTATACAAAGTTGGCATTTGACCAAGATATTTATCTCACCCAGCATGGGTAAATGTAAAATGACACCCCAAAACACATTGCCCAACTTCTCCTGAGTACGGAGATACCACATGTGTGACACTTTTTTGCAGCCTAGGTGGGCAAAGGGGCCCACATTCCAAAGAGCACCTTTAGGATTTCACAGGTCATTTTTTTACACATTTTTATTTCAAACTACTTACCACACATTAGGGCCCCTAGAATGCCAGGGCAGTATAAGTACCCCAAAAGTGACCCCATTTTGGAAAGAAGACACCCCAAGGTATTTCATGAGGGGCATGGCGAGTTCCTAGACTTATTATTTTTTTTTTGTCACAAGTTAGCGGAAAATGATGATTTTTTTTTTCTTACAAAGTCTCATATTCCACTAACTTGTGACAAAAAATAAAAACTTCCATGAACTCACTATGCCCATCACGAAATACCTTGGGGTGTCTTCTTTCCAAAATGGGGTCACTTTTGGGGTACTTATACTGCCCTGGCATTCTAGGGGCCCTAATGTGTGGTAAGTAGTTTGAAATAAAAATGTGTAAAAAATGACCTGTAAAATCCTAAAGGTGCTCTTTGGAATGTGGGCCCCTTTGCCCACCTAGGCTGCAAAAAGGTGTCACACATGTGGTATTGCCGTACTCAGGAGAAGTTGAGCAATGTGTTTTGGGGTGTCATTTTACATATACCCATGCTGGGTGAGATAAATATCTTGTTCAAATGCCAACTTTGAATAAAAAAAATGGGAAAAGTTGTCTTTTGCCAAGATATTTCTCTCACCCAGCATGGGTATATGTAAAATGACACCCCAAAACACATTGCCCAACTTCTCCTGAGTACGGCGATACCAGATGTGTGACACTTTTTTGCAGCCTAGGTTGGGCAAAGGGGCCCACATTCCAAAGAGCACCTTTCGGATTTTACCGGCCATTTTTTACAGATTTTGATTTCAAACTACTTCGCACGAATTTGGGCCCCTAAAATGCCAGGGCAGTATAACTACCGCACAAGTGACCCCATTTTGGAAAGAAGATACCCCAAGGTATTTCGTGATGGGCATAGTGAGTTCATGGAAGTTTTTATTTTTTGTCACAAGTTAGTGGAATATGAGACTTTGTAAGAAAAAAAAATAAAAAATCATCATTTTCCGCTAACTTGTGACAAAAAATTAAAAATTCTAGGAACTCGCCATGCCCCTTACGGAATACCTTGGGATGTCTTCTTTCCAAAATGGGGTCACTTGTGGGGTAGTTATACTGCCCTGGCATTCTAGGGGCCCTAATGTGTGGTAAGTAGTTTGAAATAAAAATGTGTAAAAAATGACCTGTGAAATCCTAAAAGTGCTCTTTGGAATGTGGGCCCCTTTGCCCACTAGGCTGCAAAAAAGTGTCACACATGTGGTATTGCCGTACTCAGGAGAAGTTGGGCAATGTGTTTTGGGGTGTCATTTTACATATACCCATGCTGGGTGAGATAAATGTCTCGGCAAAAGACAACTTTTCCCATTTTTTTTATACAAAGTTGGCATTTGACCGAGATATTTCTCTCACCCAGCATGGGTATATGTAAAATGACACCCCAAAACACATTCCCCAACTTCTCCTGAGTACGGCGATACCAGATGTGTGACACTTTTTTGCAGCCTAGATGCGCAAAGGGGCCCACATTTCTTTTAGGAGGGCATTTTTAGACATTTGGATCCCAGACTTCTTCTCACGCTTTAGGGCCCCTAAAATGCCAGGGCAGTATAAATACCCCACATGTGACCCCATTTTGGAAAGAAGACACCCCAAGGTATTCAATGAGGGGCATGGCGAGTTCATAGAATTATAATTTTTTTGCCACAAGTTAGCGGAAATAGATTTTTGTTGTTTTTTCTCACAAAGTCTCCCATTCCGCTAACTTGGGACAAAAATTTCAATCTTTCATGGACTCAATATGCCCCTCAGCGAATACCTTGGGGTGTCTACTTTCCCGAAATGGGGTCACATGTGGGGTATTTATACTGCCCTGGCATTTTAGGGGCCCTAAAGCGTGAGTAGAAGTCTGGAATATAAATGTCTAAAAAATTTTATGCATTTGGATTCCGTGAGGGGTATGGTGAGTTCATGTGAGATTTTATTTTTTGACACAAGTTAGTGGAATATGAGACTTTGTAAGAAAAAATAAAATAAAAAAAAATCATAATTTTCCGCTAACTTGGGCCAAAAAAATGTCTGAATGGAGCCTTAAAGGGGGGTGATCAATGACAGGGGGGTGATCAATGACAGGGGGGTGATCAGGGAGTGTATATGAGGTTATCACCCCCCTGTAAGGCTCCATTCAGACGTCCACATGCGTTTTGCGGATCCGCGGTGTCCGTGTTTTGCGGATCCACGGATCCGCAAAACACATACGGACGTCTGAATGGAGCCTTACAGGGGGGTGATCAATGACAGGGGGGTGATCACCCCATATAGACTCCCTGATCACCCCCCTGTCATTGATCACCGCCCTGTCATTGATCACCCCCCTGTAAGGCTCCATTCAGATGTCCGTATGTGTTTTGCGGATCCGTTCCATGTATCCGTGGATCCGTAAAAAACATACGGACGTCTGAATGGAGCCTTACAGGGGGGTGATCAATGACAGGGGGGTGATCAATGACAAGGGGGTGATCAGGGAGTCTAGGTGATCACCCCCGTCATCGATCACCCCCTGTAAGGCTCCATTCAGACGTCCGTATGTGTTTTGCGGATCCGATCCATGTATCCGTGGATCCGCAAAAAACATATGGACGTCTGAATGGAGCCTTACAGGTGGGTGATCAATGACAGGGGGGTGATCAGGGAGTCTATATGGGGTGATCACCCCCCTGTCATTTATCACCCCCCTGTAAGGCTCCATTCAGATGTCTGTATGTGTTTTGCGGATCCGATCCATGTATCCGTGGATCCGTAAAAAACATACGGACGTCTGAATGGAGCCTTACAGGGGGGTGATCAATGACAGGGGGTGATCAATGACAGGGGGGTGATCAGGGAGTCTATATGGGGTGATCACCCCCGTCATTGATCACCCCCTGTAAGGCTCCATTCAGACATCCGTATGTGTTTTGCGGATCCGATCCATGTATCAGTTGATCCGTAAAAAACATACGGACGTCTGAATGGAGCCTTACAGGGGGGTGATCAATGACAGGGGGGTGATCAATGACAGGGGGGTGATCAGGGAGTCTATATGGGGTGATCACCCCCGTCATTGATCACCCCCCTGTAAGGCTCTATTCAGACGTCTGTATGTGTTTTGCGGATCCGATCCATGTATCAGTGGATCCGTAAAAAACATACGGACGTCTGAATGGAGCCTTACAAGGGGGTGATCAATGACAGGGGGGTGATCAATGACAGGGGGGTGATCAGGGAATCTATATGGGGTGATCAGGGGTTAATAAGGGGTTAATAAGTGACAGGGGGGGTGTAGTGTAGTGGTGTTTGGTGCTACTTATTACTGAGCTGCCTGTGTCCTCTGGTGGTCGATCCAAGCAAAAGGGACCACCAGAGGACCAGGTAGTAGGTATATTAGACGCTGTTATCAAAACAGCGTCTAATATACCTGTTAGGGATTTAAAAAATCGCATCTCCAGCCTGCCAGTGAATGATCGCCGCTGGCAGGCTGGAGATCCACTCGCTTACCTTCCGATCCTGTGAACGCGCGTGCCTGTGTGCGCGCGTTCACAGGAAATCTCGCGTCTCGCGAGATGACGCATGGATGCGTCCAGGAGGAATGAATCGACCGCCTCCAGGACGCATCCGTGCGTTAGGCGGTCGGGAGGTGGTTAAATATTACTTTATTATAAATCGCTGCTTTATTATAAATTGCTGTTAAAAATGGCTGCTGTCCTACTAGTACACACCAAACCTGTCCTAATCACACAGCAGGACAAGTTACCGTATTTTTCGCCCCATAAAACGCACTTTTCCCCCCCAAAAGTGTCTTATGGGGCGAATGCTAGCAATTTACATATTGCGATGTATTAGTGAGGAGGGGCTGTAGTAGGCGGGGAGAGTGGCGGGCAGTGCAGGCACTGTACTCTAGCCCCGCCGCTCAGTATGTACTGTTTTATACGTAGTGTTAATCATATCTAAACTGAGTAATGATGCGCTCACCCTGCTCCCCATGTGTACCGTACTTACCAGTACACATGTCACACTCCTGTAGTAAGCACTAGCAGCTAGCAGGCAGGCCGGGCGGCCATAACTCACGGAGGTCACGTGCCTGCTCCGCCTACTTTATGAATGAAGCAGGCGGAGCAGGCATGTGACCTCCGTGAGTTAGCCTGCTAGCTGCTAGTGCTTACTACAGGAGCGTGACATGTGTACCGGTAAGTACGGTACACATGGGGAGCGCATCATTACTCAGTTTAAATGTGATGATTAACACTACATATAACACAGTACATACTGAGCGGCGGGGCCAGAGTACAGTGCCTGCACTGCCCACCGCTCGCTCCGCCTTATCCAACCCCTCCCTAGGAATCTGTGGATGGGATAATGATGGGGGGGGTCTGTGGATGGCATTATGATGGGGGGATCTGTGGATGGGACTGTTATGGGGGGGATCTGTGGATGACACATATAGCAGTGTCATCCACAGATCCACCACCCCATAACAGTGCCATCCACAGATCCCCCTCACCATCATAATGCCATCCACAGATCCCCCCACCATCATAATGCCATCCACAGCTCCCCCCATAACAGGGCCATCCACAAATCCCCCACCCCATAACAGTGCATCATCCACAGATCCCCCATAATAGTGTCATGCACAGACCGCCATTAATTCAAACCCAACCTTTTGGTTAAAAATATTTTTTTTCTTATTTTCCTCCTCAAAAACCTAGGTGCGTCTTATGGGCCGGTGCGTCTTATAGGGCGAAAAACACGGTACTTCACGACATTGAGCTAAAGACCTGCCTCATCCTCCTTTCTGGTAACTGGGAAGTAGGGTTCTAGCATGGGGGATAAGAGAAAACTGCAAATGAGGTACATTTGAAAAAATTCTAAAAATTATCCAAAAAGGAATGGCAGCTAGAGTAATTGATGAAAATAAACTCCAGAGTGTAAAGTACTTTTTGACGCAACTCCTTTAAGTTATAAATTTAGAAATGATTTGTAATATATCCTGTGCTTTGTTTATCTTTCCAGAAAGCCAGCCATCGCTTGTTCGTTACAGTTCTTTTTCTCACCATGACGGAAACATTTGGGGTAGTCCTACAGAGCCCTCCAGACTATAATGCTTCCTAGGATCAAATGTCAAAACACAGTCAGGATAGAGTTTCTGGGAAACCCTGAATTACCACTGAAGATAATTCAACTCAGTCAACCCTATACATCTTTCCCAAAGTTACCCTAGTTAAAGTATTTGACAAGCAATGCATGTAGAGCGTAGCTTTGGTACAGGGCCACTGCACCTGCTGGACAGGCTTGTAGCGGTTCACAAATGCATACCATATTTTACACACTGCCTGAAGCTGTTGATCAATTGCTTCCTGCATGACCAGGGAATGTGAAAATTATGCTTTGAGAGACGCATAAAATCTGTGAAGTGTTCAGCTGTTTCTCTGTCAAAGTTAGAAACATTCTTGTAGGGTCACCACCAGGCAACATTTTGCCAAAGGATCAGCTGAAACAGGAGGCTTTTACATGGCTGAAAATATCTATGAGAATAGAAGAAGGTCCGTACAGATGTATGAAACCTATTTACTAAAGCCATGGTCAGTTAGCTTCATTCTTTTGTTATAGAGGTTGATTGTAAAACACTCTTAAATCATATGGAAGAGTTATAAGGAGGCTGGAGATGACACTTTTCTTTTTTTTATATATACTGTATATAGTACAGAAACCAACCTCTCATTCACATTCATCATATGTTACCTGCGTCAATAGGAATAATAAAAGGCAGTAAACTTCAAAAAAATCTGAATCTTTTACTGTATATTTCACTACAGAGATTAAAGGGAGTCTTTCACTCCGATTGACCCTATTAACCTATTAACAGACTTATGTCCACGGCATCCCCCCTATTAAAACTGTTCTTACCATATGTTGCTTGCTACCATCGTTCCTCCGAAAAAACACTTTTATTCCGTATACAAATTAGGCTGTGAAGGTCATTTTCATACCAATCCACTCCCCCTCCGCCGGCACATGCGCACGGTAAACTGTGATGCCCCGGCCAGACTGTGGTCATTCAATGTGCACGCACCGATATCGCGGTCATCGGCGCATGCGCGGGATTACAGACAGTAGGAGGAAGGATAGAGAAGAGACCAAGGGCGGGCAGACGTGGCGGATGGGTGGGCAGAAGCGGCGGAGGGGGAGTGGATTGGTATAAAAATGACCCAGGGGCCTGGGCACCGGCCGTTGTAAGGCCGCCCCTGGGCACCTTTACAGCCTAATTTGCATACGGAATAAAAGTGTTTATCGGAGGAACGATGATAGCAAGCAACATATGGTAAGAACAGTTTTAATAGGGGGGATGCCGTGGACATACAGTACAGACCAAAAGTTTGGACACACCTTCTCATTCAAAGAGTTTTCTTTATTTTCATGACTATGAAAATTGTAGATTCACACTGAAGGCATCAAAACTATGAATTAACACATGTGGAATTATATACATAACAAACAAGTGTGAAACAACTGAAAATATGTCATATTCTAGGTTCTTCAAAGTAGCCACCTTTTGCTTTGATTACTGCTTTGCACACTCTTGGCATTCTCTTGATGAGCAATGCGATGCCCGCTCCTGGCAGGGCATCGCGATACCTACTGCGCATGCGCCCGCTACGATTTGGACCGCACAGCCGCAGTGGAAAAGGACAGGGGAGGGGAGTAAACGGGCGGGCAGAGGCGCACGGAGGGCGGGGTTATGAGCCGTTGAGGAGGTGCTGCCTGGGGCTCCGAGGATTGAGAGACCGCCCTGGGCACTTGAGAGGGCTCATTAACATAACCTTATAAGTTCATTTTCGGCTCAAAGAAAAGTCTGTTTTCCACAACAAAGGTACCGTTTTTAAGTTCTGGGTGGATCATATAACCCTATTTGATCGGTCTAATATGCCCAAATGTGGTGACAGACTCCCTTTAAGGCTACTTTCACACTAGCGTTCGGGTGTCCGCTCGTGCGCACCGTTTGAAGGGGCTCACGAGCGGCCCCGAACGCATCCGTCTGGCCCCAATGCATTCTCAGTGGAGGCGGATCCACTGAGAATGCATCCGCCTGCCAGCGTTCAGCCTCCGCTCCGCTCAGTGAGCGGACACCTGAACGCTGCTTGCAGCATTCGGGTGTCCGCCTGGCCGTGCGGAGGCGAGCGGATCCGTCCAGACTTACAATGTAAGTCAATGGGGACGGATCCGCTTGAAGATGACACAATATGGCTCAATCTTCAAGCGGATCCGTTCCCCATTGACTTTCAATGGAAAGTCTGAACGGATCCGCTCAGACAACTTTCACACTTAGAAAATTTTCTAAGTTTTAATGCAGACGCATCCGTTCTGAACGGATGCGAACGTCTGCATTATCGGAGCGGATCCGTCTGATGAAACATCAGACGGATCCGCTCCGAACGCTAGTGTGAAAGTAGCCTAATAAGTGGGATTTCTTGCCTTATAAATGGGGTTGGGACCATCAGTTGCGTTGAGGAGAAGTCAGGTGGATACACAGCTGATAGTCCTACTGAATAGACTGTTAGAATTTGTATTATGGCAAGAAAAAAGCAGCTAAGTAAAGAAAAACGAGTGGCCATTATTACTTTAAGAAATGAAGTTTAGTCAGTCAGCCGAAAAATTGGGAAAACTTTGAAAGTAAGGGCTATTTGACCATAAAGGAGAGTGATGGGGTGCTGCGCCAGATGACCTGGCCTCCACAGTCACCGGACCTGAACCCAATCGAGATGGTTTGGGGTGAGCTGGACCGCAGAGTGAAGGCAAAAGGGCCAACAAGTGCTAAGCATCTCTAGGAACTCCTTCAAGACTGTTGGAAGACCATTTCAGGGGACTACCTCTTGAAGCTCATCAAGAGAATGCCAAGAGTGTGCAAAGCAGTAATCAAAGCAAAAGGTGGCTACTTTGAAGAACCTAGAATATGATATATTTTCAGTTGTTTCACACTTGTTTGTTATGTATATAATTCCACATGTGTTAATTCATAGTTTTGATGCCTTCATAGTCATGAAAATAAAGAAAACTCTTTGAATGAGAAGGTGTGTCCAAACTTTTGGTCTGTACTGTAAGCCTGTTAATAGGTTAATAGGGTCAATCGGCGTGAAAGACTCTCTTTAAAGCATGTTTAAATTCAACCGAGGGTGGGAGGGGGTGTCATAAAGTGGGGGCATTTGCATGCAAGACTAAGGCTGTGGGCCTTACTAATGTATTTGAAAGCAAGACAAGTGCAGTCTGCATCTCTGAAATAATGAAACCCCAACAGATAGATCAATGAAATTTATGGGGATCATCAGGATTCACTGGTATCCATCGAAAAAAAATTTATGAAAGGAAGACAGGTCTAGCCAAGTGGACCCCTTTTCTTAAGTTTACAATTTGTGGCTCAGTTGTAAATACACTGCTCAAAAAAATAAAGGGAACACTTAAACAACACAATGTAACTCCAAGTCAATCACACTTCTGTGAAATCAAACTGTCCACTTAGGAAGCAACACTGAGTGACAATCAATTTCACATGCTGTTGTGCAAATGGGATAGACAACAGGTGGAAATTATAGGCAATTAGCAAGACACCCCCAATAAAGGAGTGGTGCTGCAGGTGGTAACCACAGACCACTTCTCAGTTCCTATGCTTCCTGACTGATGTTTTGGTCACTTTTGAATCCTGGCGGTGCTTTCACTCTAGTGGTAGCATGAGACGGAGTCTACAACCCACACAAGTGGCTCAGGTAGTGCAGCTTATCCAGGATGGCACATCAATGCGAGCTGTGGCAAGAAGGTTTGCTGTGTCTGTCAGCGTAGTGTCCAGAGCATGGAGGCGCTACCAGGAGACAGGCCAGTACATCAGGAGACATGGAGGAGGCCGTAGGAGGGCAACAACCCAGCAGCAGGACCGCTACCTCCGCCTTTGTGCAAGGAGGAACAGGAGGAGCACTGCCAGAGCCCTGCAAAATGACCTCCAGCAGGCCACAAATGTGCATGTGTCTGCTCAAACGGTCATAAACAGACTCCATGAGGGTGATATGAGGCCCTGAAGTCCACAGGTGGGGGTTGTGCTTACAGCCCAACACCGTGCAGGACGTTTGGCATTTGCCAGAGAACACCAAGATTGGCAAATTCACCACTGGTGCCCTGTGCTCTTCACAGATGAAAGCAGGTTCACACTGAGCGCATGTGACAGATGTGACAGAGTCTGGAGACGCCGTGGAGAACGTTCTGCTGCCTGCAACATCCTCCAGCATGACCGGTTTGGCATTGGGTCAGTAATGGTATGGGGTGGCATTTCTTTGGAGGGCCGCACAGCCCTCCATGTGCTCGCCAGAGGTAGCCTGACTGCCATTAGGTACCGAGATGAGATCCTCAGACCCCTTGTGAGACCATATGCTGGTGAGGTTGGCCCTGGGTTCCTCCTAATGCAAGACAATGCTAGACCTCATGTGGCTGGAGTGTGTCAGCAGTTCCTGCAAGACGAAGGCATTGATGCTATGGACTGGCCCACCCGTTCCCTAGACCTGAATCCAATTGAGCACATCTGGGACATCATGTCTCGCTCTATCCACCAACGTCACGTTGCACCACAGACTGTCCAGGAGTTGGCACATGCTTTAGTCCAGGTCTGGGAGGAGATCCCTCAGGAGACCATCTGCCACCTCATCAGGAGCATGCACAGGCGTTGTAGGGAGGTCATACAGGCACGTGGAGGCCACACACACTACTGAGCCTCATTTTGACTTGTTTTAAGGACATTACATCAAAGTTGGATCAGCCTGTAGTGTGTTTTTCCACTTTAATTTTGAGTGTGACTCCAAATCCAGACCTCCATGGGTTAAAAAATTTGATTTCCATTTTTTTATTTTTGTGTGATTTTGTTGTCAGCACATTCAACTATGTAAAGAACAAAGTATTTCAGAAGAATATTTAATTAATTCAGATCTAGGATGTGTTATTTTTGTGTTCCCTTTATTTTTTTGAGCAGTGTATATAACTGCCTGATATTTAGAATTCATTTAAAGGGGTTGACCACTTCCTGGCTACGTGTGACCAATGTGTAGCTACGATGACTATATGACACTTACTAATAGAGCCTTTGTTGATATTCTGTGCCATTTGCTATATTTCATAATCCAAGTCTCCTTCTAAGGCAAATCTTATGTGCCATCAGCTGTCTATATGATGGATGCTGATGCATCACTCAGCCTAGTCCATTAAGACACACTGCACCTGCACTAAATTCCCAACAGTACAAGTGCAGATAGACATACCAGAGGGGGATCAATGGCAAAAATTCCCACAAAAAATATGTATTTTAATCAGGGGCCATTTTTTGGCGTCTTAAAAGGAAACTCTCAAAAATGTGCCCTGCTGGAGCCTAGAAAATTTTTATTTTAGGCCACGGGAGTACATGCCCCAAAAATTAGGCATTCACCTGACAGAAAACAACAAGTGATTATGTAGCTGGAGGTATATTAGACGGTCACTGGATAACAATTTTACTGTAGGCCAGTACAGGCCCCAAAAATTAGGCATTCCCCTGACAGAAAAGGCCTTTTATGCCACTGTATATACATAAGACAAGGACCATTTTTTGTTCTGAGGGGTGGCTAATACAGTCAGGTCCATAAATATTGGGACATAGACACAATTCTAACATTTATGGCTCTATACGCCACAATGGATTTGAAATGAAACAAACAAGATGTGCTTTAACTGCAGACTGTCAGCTTTAATTTTAGGGTATTTACATCCAAATGAGGTGAACGGTGTAGAAATTACAACAGTTTGCATATGTGCCTCCCACTTGTTAAGGGACCAAAAGTAATGGGACATAATAATAATCATGTGTGAGGTTCAAAGGTCTCTAGGACCTTAGCGTGGCTTCTATCACCTCTCTGACTATTCTTTTATAAAACATAAACTTTTATTAATTACTCTTTGAAATTCCTTGGAACTCTTAACATAAAGCGATTAAAATTCATCAGAGTTGGAGAGGTAGGGGTGTATGTTTTGTCATTTTAGTTGTATCAATTTGTCCGATACACTAATTTCGGCGTGGTGCCTGATATTTTCTCAGGTCATTCCCCCTTACCCCCTCGATTTTGTTCTATCTATACATCAGCTGTATATTTAGCTGTGTAATGTCTTCCCTTCTGGGATCCCTGCCTCTCCAAATCCGAACTAAAAACTAAGCCTGCGGCTGATTCGGGGGGCGTGGCTTGTGAGTGCATGGAGTAAGACGCACTGTTCACTGCTCCTGCAAAAATCCTGCTCATTTACACTGGAAGCGCACTCAAACTGACTGAAATTACTTTACCTGGGGTGAGGAAGGTGTCCGGTGATTGCGGTGACAAAATCGGGAGCCTGAAAATGCCGAGGAAATCGTCCAAACTGGCGAAACAAGACCGCATGGAGAAAGGCCAAGATGGCGCCGGAAGTGGAGAGGGGTCGGCGCTGCAGGAGACGGTGAGCCAGAGCGCGGCTGCTAAACTTAGTAAATATGCCAGACTGGACGGTGGAGGGGGCGATTCGGCCAGCGATAAAGAGACTGATATACCTACCTCCTCTGATCAGGAGAACGGATCCATGGACGGCGACGATCCGGTTTCGGCCGGTCAGCCGGTACTCAAATCTGCAGCCCCTGCAATAGTTCCAGAAGACCTGCGGGTTGATTCTACAAGGGAACCCACACTGAAAGATATAATGGTGGCGGTGGCAAGCTGCAACAGTACCCTTAAAGTGCTCGCAGTACAAGTTGGCAGTCTGAGATCAGATGTGTCCATAATCAGGCACGACCTGTACAAGATTTCTGAGCGCACTTCAGATTTGGAAAAGAGGGTGTCCTCACTGGAAGATGTTATTCAACCTCTGCAAATGGCGTCAAAAATGAATGGGAAAGATATAGCTGCCTTATACGCCAAAGCGGATGATTTAGAGAACAGATCGCGGAGAAATAATCTGCGGATTGTTGGAATGCCAGAAAAAACAGAAGGGGCCAATGCTACAGAGTTTGTGGAGAAATGGTTGCACCAGTTATTCCATGAGAAGGGCCTATCTTCCCTGTACGCGGTTGAGCGGGCGCACAGAGTCCCGTCGCGGCCGCTCCCGCCAGGCAGGCCTCCTCGCCCCATACTGGCGAAGATTCTACACTTTAAAGATCGGGACACTATCCTACGCCAGTCAAGGGACAATGATGAGATGGTCATGAATGGGGTCAGAGTGTCCATTTTTCCGGATTATTCCAATGAGGTGCAGCGGAGGAGGAGCAGATTTATAGATATAAAGAAAAGGCTCAGAGTGCTACAAGTTCCGTACGCCATGTTGTTCCCGGCTAGATTGCGAGTGGTGGCATTGGGATCCACCAGATTCTTTGAGGATCCGGAAGAAGCAACTCAGTGGCTGGACGTTCACGAGCGACAACTGAGAAGTGGGGCCCTGGACACTTGAAGGAAACAGTTTGCAGTTTGTGTTCACTTTATATGCATAGGATTGCACCCTAATGTCACTTTAATGTTATACCAGTTATAAAGTGTATTAAGTGTTGCTACCACACGGTAGATCCTGATGCAGGAGTAGGAAGTTGGGATAAGAAATGTATTTCCCAGTTGTGGAGAGGATTCTCTACCTGAGGGAGAATGTTGGAATCAGAAGTGATTTTTGTTTAACATTGGGCATGGTGCTTACAGATTGCCCTGAGTTAGAGTTGGATGTTTGGGAGGGGGGGGGGGGGGGGTTGGGGTTACTTTTCAAAGTAGCCTGATTACTGGGGAGGGGGAGGGACGGGGGGGGGGGAGTGTGACGGGTCAGAGATGGGTGAGGGGCGTGAATTATGTGAGAGTGACATTAGTATGGGGTGTGAGATTCAAACATGCCGTAATCTTTCATCATGACACAGGGGATTAAAGTGTTGAGCTGGAATGTGAGGGGAATGGCTGATGCACGAAAACGACAATGTATATTTCAATATTTGGGTCGGTTTCAGCCAGCTATCTGCTGCTTGCAGGAAACGCATTTGTCTAATGATAATGTGAAGTGGCTGAACAAAAATTGGGTAGGACATGTGGTACATGCAATCCATTCCTCTCACTCCAGGGGCGTAAGTATGATTGTGCATAAAAGTATAAGGTACGAACATCTGAAGCAATGTGTGGATGCTCAGGGCAGGTATGTGTGTGTAGTGTGCAAGATTGATGGGATCCAGGTGGTGTTGGTGTCAGTGTATGTGCCTCCACCGTTTGCTTCCCCTGTAATAAGGGATATTATGACCTTTGTGGCGGACTTCCCTGGACTGCCGTGGCTGCTAGTGGGGGACTTCAATTGTACATTGAATGACTCCTTAGATAGATGTCGGGTAGAAGGTGCCAGTGGATCACCGGGGAGTGTGGCTCTAAAGAATATTATGAGGGAAACGGGATTACTTGATGTTTGGAGGCTGCGCAACCCGGATAAGCGGGTGTTTTCATGTAGATCTGCTACGCATCATTCTTTATCACGCATAGATCTGGCTTTGGTTAATGATGTTATGCTGCCATTGATAAGAGATGTTGTCTATCACCCTCGGTCGTTGTCTGACCATTCCTTGGTGCAGGTTGATTTGTGCCTGGGCGTGCTTGGGCAGGGACCGAGGTTGTGGAAATGTAACCCGCATTGGCTGAATGTACTTGGTGATTTGTCTGAGATTACTCTGGAGGTCAGGGAGTACTTTTCTATTAATGGAGGGACGGCTTCAATTCACGGAGTCTGGGATGCCATGAAAGCGTTTCTGAGAGGGGTCCTGATTAAAGAAATAAGTAAGCATAAATCTAAATCCAGAGAGGCAGATGTTAAAGCTCATGTACAAGTAACAGAGGCTGAAAGGGAGTTTGGTAGAATCCCCACTATGGCTAATAGTGAGGCGCTGGAGGTAGCTCAGGAACAACTGAGGTGTCACCTACTACAGGCTGCAGAGAGGAAACGTAGTTTTTACCGCCAAAGATCTTTTGAGGAGGGAGAGAAAGTTGGGCATTTGCTCTCAGTGGTTTCTCAGGCACAGAGGGGTTCTTCTTGTATACAAGAGCTAATGGATGGTAATGGGAATAGTAGCCAGGATACAAAAGGGATATTAGATATTCTAAAAGGTTTTTATGTCTCTCTCTATGCTTCCAAGGCGTCTAGCTCGGAGGAGGCCTTGTCCGCCTTTCTGGCTGAGGCTCAGCTATCAGTGTTATCAGAGGAGGATAGAGAGAGACTGGAAGAGCCGATCACGCTGGAGGAGTTAGAGGCAGCTCTTGGGGGGATGGCGAACGGTAAGGCGCCGGGGGCAGACGGTATACCAGTGGAGGTGTATAAAAAGTTGCAGGGGGTACTTCTTCCTGAATTACTTAAGGTTCTTGAACATTCTCTGGAGACGGCTTCGCTACCACATTCTATGCAGGAGGCTATCATAGTAGTTATTCCTAAGCCTGGGAAAGATCCCAAAGTTCCTGATTCTTATAGACCAATTTCGCTATTAACAGCAGATGTGAAGCTCCTGGCGAAGGTGTTGGCGAACAGGCTGTCCAGGGTAATACTAACTATAGTGCACCCGGATCAAACGGGCTTTATGCCTGGGAAATCAACTGCTATAAATATCCGTAGAGTATATGCCAGTCTGAATATTCCAGCAGATAATGGAGGAGATAAGGCCTTACTTGCGTTAGATGCCGCCAAGGCGTTCGACAGTGTTGAATGGAACTACCTATGGGAAACATTGAGAGTCATGGGCTTTGGTGCTCGATTTATTCAGTGGGTGAAAGTGTTGTATTCAAGCCCAAAGGCACGGATCAGAGCTAATGGGGGGCTGTCAGATAGGTTTTCTTTGGCCAGAGGCACCAGACAGGGGTGCCCATTGTCACCTTTGTTGTTTGCGCTAGCAATTGAACCACTTGCAGCCCTTATCCACCTGTCACCTCATATTGTGGGGTTTAGATATGGTGAGACGCAAAATAAAGTGGCAATGTATGCTGATGACACTATGTTATTTCTGGGTGACACTGGGGGCTCTCTGTATGCGGCCATGGCATTAATAGATAAATTTGGTGGCTTCTCTGGGCTTCGGATAAATTGGCAGAAGTCTGCCTTGATGCCGGTAGACGGACAGGCACTCTCTGGTGTGCAGGCGGATAGTTTGATTCCCTGGGTGGGCAAGTTTAAATATCTGGGGTTATATATAACACCTAGACTGCTAGATTTTGAAGAGCTCAATTTAACTCCTTTGCTAAATACCTTTAGGCTGAAGGCAAGGACATGGGGTAGACTCTTTTTGTCGGTGGTGGGCAGAGTGAATCTCCTAAAAATGGTAATGATGCCTCAGTTACTATACATATTGAATAACGCCCCTGTATGGATCCCAGTTGAGAGATTTAGGAAAATACATTCGATATTTAGAGATCTTATCTGGAAATATGGTCAAGCTAGGATTAAGCTGGAGACGCTGCAATATCCCAAGTCTGAAGGTGGCTTGGCTGTCCCTAACGCCTGGATTTATTTCTTAGCCTCTCAGTGTCAACATTTTAAGGGTTGGATGGAATTTCAGCTATCAGATGTGACGGGGAAGATACTGCAACACTGGTTGGGTAGTAGGGATCTTATGGGTATTCTGGAAAGTGCAGGGATGCATGGGGGGAGAGAGAAAGTGTCGCTTATTGAGCTTATGAAAAAAGTGTGGGCAAAGGTGAAATTGATCAGGGGAGTTGGTGGGGTAGGAGAGCTTTCCCCAATATGGAACAATAACTTGATGCCAGAGTTCATTTCTCTATCAGGAGTCCGAAATTGGGAATCCCATGGAGTAATGAGGATAGGTCAATTGATAGAGACTAATATATTTAAATCATTTCAAGGTCTACAGCAGGAATTCAACATTCCTAAAGTTTGGTTCTATCAATACCTGCAACTGAGACACGCCTATGATGTCACGATAAGGAAGGGATGCATTATTGCAAAAACGGATGTGGTCCATAAACTGGTTCTCCCAGCTGGAGGAAAGAGAGGTTTGATATCACAGGTGTATACTCTGCTTTTAGACAAATTTTTGATAGATTTCCCTCTTACTAGGATGAGAAAATGGGAAAAGGATCTGGGGGACATCCCTAAGGAACAGTGGGAAGATATATTGGAGTCAGTCCCAAGAGTGTCTGTAAGTGAACAGGGCAAGTTGTCACAACTGTTTATCATCCACAGAGTCTACAAAACTCCAGTGTTTTTACGGAAAATTGGGATTAGAACTGATGACAATTGTCCAAAATGTATGGCGGAAGGTGCAGATCTGTTTCATATGCTTTGGTCTTGTCCAGTGCTAAGTAGATATTGGGATGAGGTGTTGACTTTGATTAATCGTAACCTGGAGTTGAGGGTGCAGAAGGACCCAAAGATATGTGTGCTGGGATATGTGAAGGAGATTGGTGGGGGAGAGGCGGTCAAGGTGGCAGTTGGGAGACTATTGTATGTGGCCAGGAAATTGATCGCTTTTAGGTGGATCCAGGGGAGTCCGCCAACTGTGGATGAATTTGTGAGAAAGGTGCATGATATGTTAACTTTAGAGAGGGGAGTGTTTGTTAGGAGAGGATGTCCTCAGAAGTTTGAAAAGTTGTGGAATGAATGGTTGTCTCACACTCATGTTGTAATATAAAAAGGTCTTGAAAATTCATGCTCTGATTTGGGGGGGGGGGGAGGGGTGGGCAGTTGGGGAAGGGGGGGTGGGAGTTGTTGGGGTTTTAACAGTCAAATTACTCTGTAATTGTTTTGTCTTTATCTTGGTATATTCATTATGTACAATGACTGTGGAAGATGTATCAAATATATGGACATATGATAATGTTTTATACAATTCTGTGTATTGGAGTTGTGGTGGGGAGAAAATATCAGAAAAATTGGGATGCAAACTGTCTTGTAATATGCCAACTTTATTTGAACAATAAAAACGATTTGATTGAAAAAAAAAAACTAAGCCTGCATCTCTACATGTTTCGCCGTAGAATCGGCGTCTTCAGGGGATGGCGTGCAGATTGTAGCATGTGGGGGCGGTCCCTGGGCTTTAAGCCTTCGATTTCTGTAGGCAGGGTAATACCATCCAATCAGCACATGAGAGCTTGTGAGTGACACTTCTCTCGGACAGTCTGTACGGGATGCCGGCGCCCTCTAGTGACGTCACCTGTCTGGTACTGATGACGTTCCGTCGCTCTCATGTGACGTCCCTCTCCTGCATCTCGGGCTTCCTGTGATAACATCCGGCTCCTAGTGATGACTTCATCACATCTCCGTATTGCGCCTGCTTCGGGACTTAGAATGTTTTGGTGCTTATCCGAATATAACGCCTATGCCGGTGAATGCTCCGATTTTGCTTTCAATGCGCTTGCGTCAACAACGCACAAAAAAGATAAAGAAAAAGAAACTGGTAACAAGAGATGAGTGACACCAAGACCAATGTATAGAACTTAAGATGGCATAATAAGAATAAAAACAAAAACTAAACTAAAATAAAAAAGAAGAATGACAACCTACGAGTTTGATAATGCCCCTGTGTGTGCTGGTGAGGATGTTCCGGGCCAGATAGGGACCCCATAAAAGGTGCTGCCGGGAGGAAAAGGGAGAATGACATCAGAGGATCAAAGAATATGAGCCCCGAAATAAAACAAGAAATAATTAACAAATAGTAATCAAATATAATAAATAATAAAAAATATAAAATAATTAATAACAATAAAAAATAAAACACAAATATGGCTTCCTGACAGATACAGAATAAGCACTGGAGGACAGGCTCTTTGATCTTGGAGGATCAAAGAATATGAGCCCCTAAATAAAGTAAATAACATAAAATAAAACAGAAATATATCCTCTCGGTTAGATACAGAACAAGCACTAGAGGATAAGACACAAATTTTTCGAAGTGGGGACGCAAGTGCATTAAAAGCAAAATCAGAGCATTCACCGGCATAGGCGTTATATTCGGATAAGCACCAAAACATTCTAAGTCCCGGCGCAGGCGCAATACGGAGATGTGATGACGTCATCACTAGGAGCCAGATGTTATCACAGGAAGCCCGAGATGCAGGAGAGGGACGTCACATGAGAGCGACGGAACGTCATCAGTACCGGACAGGTGACGTCACTAGAGGGCGACGGCATCCCGTACAGACTGTCCGAGAGAAGAGTCACTAACAAGCACTCATGTGCTGATTGGATGGTATTACCCTGCCTACAGAACCCGAAGGCTTAAAGCCCAGGGACCGCCCCCACATGCTACAACCTGCACGCCATCCCCTGAAGACGCCGATTCTACGGCGAAACATGTAGGGATGCAGGCTTAGTTTTTAGTTCAGATTTGGAGAGGCAGGGATCCCAGAAGGGAAGATATTACACAGCTAAATATACAGCTGATGAATAGATAGAACAAAATCGAGGGGGTAAGGGGGAAACATCAGGCACCCCGCCGAAATTAGTGTATCGGACAAATTGATACAACTAAAATGACAAAACATACACCCCTACCTCTCCAACTCTGAGGAATTTTAATCACTTTATGTTAAGAGTTCCAAGGAATTTTAAAGAGTAATTAATAAAAGTTTATGCTTTATAAAAGAATAGTCAGAGAGGTGATAGAAGCCACGCTAAGGTCCTAGAGACCTTTGAACCTCACACATTATTATATATAGCGTGGCCACCTCCTGAAAGACCTACAAGTACGTTGGTTGTATAATAATAATCATAACTCAAACTTTCACTTTTTAATACTTGGTTGCAAATCCTTTGCAGTCAATTACAGCCTGAAGTCTGGAACGCATAGAGATCACCAGATGCTGGGTTTCATCCTTGGTGATGCTCTGCCAGGCCTCTACTGAAACTGTCTTCTGTTCCTGCTTGTTCTTGGCCCATTTTCCCTTCAGTTTTGTCTTCAGCAAGTGAAATGCATGCTCAATCGGATTCAGGTCAGATGATTGACTTGGCCATTGCATAACATTCCACTTCTTTCCCTTAAATAACTCTTTGGTTGCTTTTGCAGTATGCTTTGGGTCATTGTCCATCTGCACTGTGAAGCGCCGTCCAATGAGTTCTGAAGCATTTGCCGAGCAGATAATATTGCCCGAAACAATTCAGAATTCATCCTGCTGCTTTTGTCAGCAGTCATATCATCAATAAATACAAGAGAACCAGTTCCACTGGCAGCCATACATGCCCACGCCATGACACTACCGCCACCATGCTTCACTGATGAGGTGGTATGCTTAGGATCATGAGCAATTCCTTTCCTTCTCCATAATCTTCTCTTCCTATCACTCTGGTACAAGTTGATCTTGGTCTCATCTGTCCATAGGATGTTGTTCCAGAACTGTGAAGGCTTTTTTAGATTTGTTTGGCAAACTCTAATCTGGCCTTCCTGTTTTTGGGGCTCACCAATGGTTTGCATCTTCTGGTGAACCCTCTGTATTCACTCTGGTGAAGTCTTCTCTTGACTGTTGACTTTGACACACATACACCTACCTCCTGGAGAGTGTTCTTGATCTGGCCAACTGTTGTGAAAGTTGTTTTCTTCACCAGGGAAATAATTCTTCGGTCATGCACCACAGTTGGTCTTTTGGTGTTGCTGAGCTCACCGATGCGTTCCTTCTTTTTAAGAAGGTTCCAAACAGTTGTTTTGGCACGCCTAATGTTTTCGCTATCTCTCTGATGGGTTTGTTTTGTTTTTTCAGCCTAATGATGGCTTGCTTCACTGATAGTGACAGCTCTTCGGATCTCATCTTGAGAGTTGACAGCAACAGATTCCAAATGCAAATAGCACACTTGAAATGAACTCTGGACCTTTTATCTGCTCATTGTAATTGGGATAATGAGGTAATAACAGACACCTGGCCATGGAAAAGCGGAGAAGCCAATTGTCCCATTACTTTTGGTCCCTTAACAAGTTGGAGGCACATATGAAAACTGTTGTAATTCCTACACCGTTCACCTGATTTGGATGTAAATACCTTAAAATTAAAGTTGACTGCAGTTAAAGCACATCTTGTTTGTTTAATTTCAAATCCATTGTGGTGGTGGTGTATAGAGCCAAAAATGTTAAAATTGTGTCGATGTCCCAATATTTATGGACCTGACTGTATGTTTGGGGTGGCATGAGGAAATTCAATTACACGTGGTCATCATAGGTGTTGAATTCCTCAGAGATCCATGCCTTATTCATTTTTAGAAATGTGAGGTAGTCCACACTGTCGTGAGCTTGGCGAGTGCGCTTATCGGTCATGATCCCCCCCCTGCTGCGCTGAACGTCCTTTCAGACAGGACACTCAACGAGGGGCAAGCCAAGAGTTCCATGGCAAATTGTGCCAGCTCTGGCCAAAGGTCAAGCCTGCACACCTAGTAGTCCAGGGGTTCCTCGCTTCTTAGAGTGTCCACATCAGACGTTAACCCGATGTATCGGACACCTGTCAGTCTAGGCGTTCCCTGACACTGGATCCGGAGGACGGCTGTCGATGGGTTGGCTGCAAGAATGATCTCATATCTGAAGTGACCAACACATCTTTAAACCGCCCTCTTCTTGCAGGTGCGGTAGGATTGGTACCCGCACCTGTTTAGCTGTGGGTGGAAATTCCTCTTCCAGTGCACGCAACAGAGGAATGCAGCATCTCTCGCAGCAAGGCCTGGAAATGCTGCATTCTGACAGCCCTCTGTGATGCTGGTAACAGGTTCACCATTTTGTGTTTGTACCCAGTATGTTGCCACCCAGTACTGGTCCTTGCCCTTTATGCTTTTTATATGGGGGTCCCTCTTCAAACACTGGAGCATGAAGGCCTCCTGCTCATTGCTCAGGAGAATGTCATCCTCGATATCCTCCCCCCAGCCACGGACAACACCAGGGATCCATGAAAAGTTTAAAGTTCCCCTCAAAGCCTTCTCTTTATGCTCCTCCTCCTCCCCCCAGCCACCATCCTCCTCTGACTCCTCTTCAGACTCCTGCTAACTTGTCTCAGATGGAGTAGCCACCCTGGGAATTCATTCAGCATTGCGACTTCCTAATCTTCCAGCTCCTGCTCCTCGACGGATTGATCAATGACATGATGCAATGCACGGTCCAGAAAGGTACGAGGTCACTGATGGTGCCCTGGCTGCGACTGACCAGTTTGGTGATCTCATCAAATGGCCGCAGAAGTCTGCATGCGTCGCACATGAGCAGCCACCTTCGCGGTGAAAATAAACCAAGCTCCCCAGAACCATTCCTGTTGCAGAGTTCGTACAGGTAGTCATTAAAGGCACTTTGCTGCTGGAGCAGCCTATCAAGCATATACAAGGTGGAGTTCCAGCGTGTCGGGCTGTCACAAATCAGATATTTGACGGGCAAGTGGCGTCGCCGCTGAACGTCAGCAAGGCGAGCCATGGCCGTGTAAGATCTTCTAAAATGGCCAGAGATTTTCGTGGCCTGCCGCAAGATGTCCTGGACCCTGGGGTATTTAGCAACGAATTGCAGCACTACTAAGTTCAGGAAGTGTTCCAGGCACGGCACGTGTGTTATTTTGCCCTGATTAAGCTCGCTTAGCAAATTGGCACCGTTGTCGCACACCACTTTACCAACTGTCAAATTGAGCGGGGTTAGCCACTGATCGGCTGAAAGCAGTGCAGGACCGGTGTGGCTCTTGGCTTCCAGGCACAACAGCCTCAGCACAGCGTGGCAACGTCTCACCTGGCACATCGAATAGGTTTTGGGGAGCTTGGGGGGCGCAGCAGAACAGGCGGTAGCAGTGGAAAAGGAGGCGTCAGCTGAGGAGAAGACGGAGGATGGAGTAGGAGGAGGAGAAGAAGAGGCAGGCCTGTATGCAATCCGAGGCGGTAACACCAAATCCACACGGGTGCCACAGGTTACAAGCTTGACAGCCTTCAGAAGGTTCACCCAGTGGACAGTAAAAGTTTTGTACCTTCCCTGCCCGTGTTTGCTAGACCACATGTCTGTGGTCAGATGTATCTTGGCACCAACACTGTGTGCCAGAGATATATTCACTTGCCGCTGAACATAGCCATATAGCTCTGGGATGCCCTTCTGGGAGAAATATTTCCTTCTGTGGACTTTCTATTGCGGTGTGCCAATGGCCACAAATTTTCTAAAGGCCTCCGAGTCTACCAGTTTATATGGCAGTAGTTGGCAGGCTAGCAGTTACAACAAGCCAGCTGTCAGCCTTTGGGCAAGAAGGTTATCCGGCGTCATCAACTTTTTACTCTCAAACAATCGAGCCACGGAAGCCACAAATGGGAGGAGAGAGGAGAAGGAGAAGAGGCGGTCGTCACTAGGTGAGTGTTGGGCTTACCGCGACTTATGCGTTGACAGCACAGGCTGCAGATGGCAACACTAATGTTGCCAGCGTCCTAGGAGCGCAAGATGTGACTGTGCATGGTGGATGGCTCGCTCCAGATACATTTCCAGTCTGCTTTTTGCCTCCTGTGCACTGTGAGTTCTGCCTGCTTCTCCTCCCTATCTGCTGTTCTGTCTCTCCCTCTCAACTCCCCTCCTCTTCCTCTCTTGTGTGCACCCACGTGACGTCCATCGACACGTCATTATCGTCACCTTCACCACCACTGACATTAGAGATCTCGGAGTAGGCAGCAACAGCAGTGACCACCCTCCTTGGGCTGATCTGGGTACTGTCATCAGACCACTGGGTGGCGGCCGTTGCTTCCTCCTTATCTGATGCCAAGAATGGCTGCGCATCGGTAAGGTCTGGGAATGGGAATCGCACGCACCTTCTCCAACTTCCCTCTTAGGCTCCAGCCTGGTGCACCTGCCCGCCCCCTACTACCCCTGCGGAACGGCCTGCCTATTCCTCTGCCTGTCATTTTCAAAATGATCCTGTGCCAAAGTCCCAAGAGAAGAGCAGTATTTGTGGAAGTGGGTAAAGTTGCAGGCGTCAATCAGTATTTGGTGGAAGCAGATATATCAAACCCCTTAATCAGTATTTTGTGGAAGCAGGTGTATCGCAGGCCTCAATCTGCATTTGGTGGAAGCAGGTATATCACACCCCTCAATCAGTATTTTGTGGAAGCAGGTATATAGAACACCTTAATCAATATTTGGTGGAAGCAGGTATATTGCACCCCTCAATCTGTATTTTGTGGAAGCAGGTATATAAAACCCCTCAATCAGTATTTTGTGGAAGTAGGTATATCAAACCCCTTAATCAGTATTTTGTGAAAGCAGGTGTATCGCAGGCCTCAATCAATATTTGGTGGAAGCAGGTATATCAATCCCGTTAATCAGTATTTTGTGGAAGCAGGTATATCGCAGGTCTCAATTAATATTTTGTGGAAGCAGGTATATCAATTCACTTAATCAGTATTTTGTGGAAGCAGGTGTATCGCTGGCCTCAATAAATATTTGGTGGAAGCAGGTATATCGCACCATTCAATCAGTATTTTGTGGAAGCTGGTACATCAAAGCCCTTGGTCAGTATTTTGTGGAAGCAAGTGTATCGCAGGCCTCAATCAATATTTGGTGGAAGCAGGTATATCAATCCCCTTAATCAGTATTTTGTGGAAGATGCTGTATCACAGGCCTCAATCAATATTTGATGAAAGCAGGTATATCAATCCCCTTAATCAGTATTTTGTGGAAGCTGGTATCTCGCAGGCCTCAATCAGCATTTGGTGGAAGCAGGTATATCAAACCCCTTAATGAGTATTTTTTGGAAGCAGGTGTATAGCAGGCCTCAATCAATATTTGGTGGAAGCAGGTATATCAGACCCCTTAATCAGTATTTTGTGGAAGCAGGTATATCGCATGCCTCAATCAATATTTGGTGGAAGCAGGTATATCAAACCCCTCAATCAGTATTTTGTGGAAGCAGGTATATCAATTCCTCTTGATCAGTATTTTGCGAAAGCAGGTATATAGCACCCCTCAATCAATATTTTGTGGAAACAAATATATAGAACCTCTTAATTAATATTTGTTGCAAGCAGGTATATCGCACCCCTCAATCTGTATTTTATGGAAGCAGGTATATAGAACCCCTTAATCAGTATTTTGCAGAAGCAGGTATATTGCAGGCCTCAATCAATATTTGGTGGAAGCAGGTATATCCATCCCCTTAATCAATATTTTGTGGAAGCAGGTGTACCGTAGGCCTCAATCAATATTTGGTGGAAGCAGGTATATCAATCCCCTTAATCAGTATTTTGCGGAAGCATGTATATAGAACCCCTTACTCAATTTTTTGTGGAAGCAGGTATATCGCAACCCTCAATCTGTATTTTGTGGAAGCAGGCATATCAAACCCCTTATTCAGTATTTTGTGGAAGCAGGTATATCGCACCTCTCAATCCTTATTTTGTGGAAGCAGGTATAACAAACCCCTTTAATTAATATTTTGTGGAAGCAGGTATATCGCACCCCTTAATCAGTATTTTGTGGAAGCAGGTATATAGAACCCCTTAATCAATATTTGGTGGAAGCTGGTATATCGTACCTCTCAATCAGTATTTTGTGGAAGCAGGAATAAACAACCTTTTAATAAATATTTTGTGGAAGCAGGTATATCGCACCCCTCAATCAGTTTTTTTGTGGAAGCAGGTATATCGTAGGCCTCAATCAATATTTGGTGGAAGCAGGTATATCAATCCCGTTAATCAGTATTTTGTGGAAGCAGGTATATCGCAGGTCTCAATTAATATTTTGTGGAAGCAGGTATATCAATCCACTTAATCAGAATTTTGTGGAAGCAGGTGTATCGCTGGCCTCAATAAATATTTGGTGGAAGCAGGTATATCGCACCCCTCAATCTGTATTTTATGGAAGCAGGTATATAGAACCCCTTAATCAGTATTTTGCAGAAGCAGGTATATTGCAGGCCTCAATCAATATTTGGTGGAAGCAGGTATATCAATCGCCTTAATCAATATTTTGTGGAAGCAGGTGTACGGTAGGCCTCGATCAATATTTGGTGGAAGCAGGAATATGAATCCCCTTAATCAGTATTTTGTGGAAGCATGTATATAGAACCCCTTACTCAATTTTTTGTGGAAGCAGGTATATCGCAACCCTCAATCTGTATTTTGTGGAAGCAGGCATATCAAACCCCTTATTCAGTATTTTGTGGAAGCAGGTATATCGCACCTCTCAATCATTATTTTGTGGAAGCAGGTATAACAAACCCCTTTAATTAATATTTTGTGGAAGCAGGTATATCGCACCCCTTAATCAGTATTTTGTGGAAGCAGGTATATAGAACCCCTTAATCAATATTTGGTGGAAGCCGGTATATCGTACCTCTCAATCTGTATTTTGTGGAAGCAGGGATATAGAATCCCTTAATCAATATTTGATGGAAGCAGGTATATCGCAACCCTCAATCAGTATTTTGTGGAAGCAGGTATATCGCAGGCTTTAATCAATATTTGGTCAAAGCAAGTATATCACATCCCTCAATCAGTATTTGTTGGAAGCTGGTATATCAAACCCCTTAATCAGTATTTTGTGGAAGCAGGTATATTGCACCCCTCAATCAGTTTATTTTGGAGCAACAGGTATATCACACCCGTTGCAAAAAGTTGTTGCAATAGCGCTTGTCCCTCTATATACCTGCGGTATCGCAGCAGAACCGCACACAACTGCTGCACGATACAAATGCACTATATACTTTCTGTTAGAAAGTAATTTATAGGTATATCACACCCCTCAATCAGTTTTTTGGGGGGCAACAGGCATATCACACTAGTTGCAATCAGTTATTCTAATAGCATTTGTCCCTCTATATAGCTCCGGTATTTCAGCCGAACCGCACACAACTGCTGCACAATACAAATGCACTATAATATACTTTCTATGTTAGAAAGTATATTATAAGTATATCACACCCCTCAGTATATCACACCTATCGATTGCATACCTATACCCTTAAAAGGACTTTTGTAGCCCTATTAGCTAGCATTTGGTGTCCCTAACAGTCTGTCCCTGCTCCACAAAGCAACCTCTCCCTACACTGGCAAAACACAGAATGTAAAATGGCTGCCAGATCGGGTTCTGTTATAGGGTGGGGGTGTGTCCATTGTGCTGAAATGTCTCAATTGGCTTTCCTCTCCCACCTAATAGATATGTCATGGGTCAATGTTTGGCGCAATGCAAAAGAATATGGCGCTGGCGGACATCGCCATATGTTCCCATGTTCGGCAAATCGCGAATGCGCAAAGTTCGGCTCAAAACGACCGCTGGGCGAACCGCAAGGCCATTTCTAGTCATCATGCCTCGTCCTGTCAATGAAAGTGCATGGGATGTGACAGTCTCTAGGTGTAACAACAATGCCCCTGTTGCTCCATGAGGCTCATTTGCATATGTTCCAAATTATTTTTTTCTCATCAATACAGGCACATATGAACATGAGACCAACACCAACATGTCTTCAGATGCCAAATGCCCATGTAACAGGTCAGCCAGTTTAATAGGTACAAATCTGCTGACAGATGCCCATAACACTCAAAAAATTGCATTTAAGCATAAAGATTGTTATGTTTGATACCAAAGCATTAACAAAAGTAAGATCAGTGATTTTTTATCAAATATTTTTTTTTACAGTTTTTTGATTAATTACACTGTTGCATTATTAGCACATGTATGATACGCTGCCTGTCCCAAAAAAAAGTCGCCACCTGGATTTAACTAATCAAATAGTTATGAGCCTCCTATTGGATAATTACTGTATGGGCGATTATCTTTCATCTGACAACAAGTTATTTAACTGGTGCAATGAGTTGCTTCTCATTTCTTAAACAACCATGTCGAAAGACACATCTCGTGGTCGTGGAAAAGATGTTAGGGAGCATTCACACGACCGTAAGAGTTTTGCGGTCTGCACATGGCCGGCGCTATATAGAGAATGCCTTTTCTTGTCCGCAACCACAGACAAGAATAGGACATGCGCTATCTTTTTTGCGGGGCCATGGAACGGAACAATGGATGCGGACAGCACACGGTGTGCTGTCCGCATCATTTGCGGCCCCATTGAAATGAATGGGTCCGCACCCGTTCCCCAAATTTGCGGAACAGATGCGGATCCATCTATACGGTCGTGTGAATGCTCCCTTAGTCTGTTTGAGAAGGGTCAAATCATTGGCATGCATCAAGTAGAGAAAACATCTAAGGAGATTGCAGAAACTACTAAAATTGGGTTAAGAACTGTACAACGCATTATTACAAACTGGAAGGAAAGTGGGGACCCATCGTATTCGAGGAAGAAATGTGGCGGGAAAAAAATCCTGAATGATCGTGATCGGCGATCACCTAAACGTTTGGTGAAATCAAATTGAAGAAAAACAACAGTAGAACTCAGGGCTATGTTTAATAATGAAAGTAAGAGCATTTCCACACTCACAATGCAAAGGGAACTCAAGGTATTGGGACTGAACAGCTGTGTAGCCATAAGAAAACCACTAATCAGTGAGGCAAACCAGAAAAAAAGTCTTCAATTTTCTAGGGAGCATAAAGATTGGACTCTGGAGCAATGGAAGAAGGTCATGTGGTCTGATGAGTCCAGATTTACCCTGTTACAGAGTGATAGGCGCATCAGGGTAAAAAGAGAGGCAGATGAAGTGATGCACCCATCATGCCTAGTGCCTACTGTACCAGCCTGTGGGTGCAGTGCTATGATCTGGGGTTGCTGCAGTTGGTCAGGTCTAGGTTCAGCAACAGTATGTGCTCCAAGAATGAGGTAAGCTGACTACCTGAACATACTGAATGACCAGGTTATTCCATAAATGGATTTTTTCTTCTCTGATGGCACAGGCATATTCCAAGATGACAATTCCAGGATTCATCGGGCTCAAATTGTGAAAGAGTGCTTCAGGGAGCATGAGACATAATTTTTACACATGGATTGGCCACCACAGTGTCCAGACCTTAACCCCATTGAGAATCTTTTGGATGTGCTGGAGAAGGCTTTGCGCAGCAGTCAGACTCTACCATCATCGATGCAAGATGAATGTAACACTGGGTGCAAATAAATCTTGTGCCATTACAGAAGATTGTCGAAACAATGCCACAGCGAATGCATGCTGTAATCAAAGCTAAAGGCGGTCCAACGAAATATTTTTGGTGGCGACTTTTTTTTTGACGGGCAGTGTATAATATACTGTATGTAAATCTAACTGTGGTTTCTAACAAGATGGGGGGGCTGTAGTTTCTGGTGCTACTTTAAAAAAATGGAGGAATCTAAGGAGTCAGGTTTTTGTGCTATCACGGATACAAGAGAGCGTTTTTAAAGGGGTCGTCTCTACTGGAAAATCCTTTCTGTGAAAAAGCTGGCAATCAATTTGGTTGCTGAAACCTATGGGAGAAACTGTAGTGGTCACATATATCCCCTGTGGCACTCTACTTTCAGTAAACTTTTGAATGTCATAGGGACATATCAAAAGTTTATATCGGTGGGGAATGAGAAAGAAATCTGATGGGAACACAATTCAAACACGCCCCAGATGCAGGACATCTTTATTATCCTCTTCAACTACTTTTTGGGGGATTGGGGTGGGCTCAGGAAATCCTTCGTACCAACTAAGCAGGGACAGAGAAACAACCGGGTCCCAGAAGGGAGGAATATCAGTATATTATTATTTATGTTTATATCTTTTTCTTTTCTTTTCTATTTTTAATGACTTCAGTAAAAGTTATGTTTTAATGAGGAATTTATGTTACGGTGAACTGGGTCTGAGTGCTGAGACCTCCATTGATCTATAGAATGAAGAGAGAGAAGTGCTTGCCTAGAGTGCTCTCTCTCACTGCATGAGGCGGGAGCTAGACAGGCCCCATAGACTTTTTATTGAGTCTGTCTCCCTTCCTGTCTTGCAGTGTGTGCGTCTCTCCCCTCATTCTTGAGATCTGATTGCTGAGACCCCCACTTTAAGGGATACTTTCAATGAAAGCCATTGACGTACAGTATGCTAATACATAGCTTCACATGGAATCCACTCAAATGGGTACTTGATTGGCATCACCTAGAAAAATGTGATCCTGTTGGTTCCACCAGAATGGAAGCTGCTCTTTGTTGTGGTCATCTGCACTGTAGAATAGAGCTGAAGCCCTTTCTGCAACATCCATGTGCTTCTAGAGATCGCATTACCGAAGCCACAGCTTGCTCTCATTTCATACAAATTAAAACTTCATAATAGATATTTAGACATTAGATAGATAGATTCTTTTTTTTTTTTTTTTTTACTAAAACAGACATGTGTGCTCACATGTCTTTTTAAAGATGAATATTAACATAAATATTTATGTAGGACTCTGTCTAACATATTCAAGTATCTAGAATAGCCATGTGTCTGTATTAGCCTGAGATCAACCAATAAAACCAGAGAAACGGAAAATATTTACCACTAATACTGGGAACTCTGGTCCGTAGTTCCCAGGCAATATTGCTTCTTTTACATAGCATCTGTCCTCCTTATTCCCAAAAATCCAAATTTTCCAGTGATCTACAGCAACATTTTTGTAAAATGAACATGGAATTTTGAATATACATTTTGAATTTACAAGTTGTAGAATTCAACTTGCTTCTTTATAGTGGTATCTTTCAAGTGGCTCCCTACTCTACCATAAGGTACAGGCCTGTGCAACGACCAATCAACACACCAGCACCTGCAGGCTATATCTTCCCACAGACACAGCACACAGCCATAGAGATTGCCAGAGATTTCCACAATGCTGAAACCAAGAGAACAGATGGAAAGTTCATCTTTCCATGTGGCCTCATTAAACAGATTGGGAGCAAGTACTGTACATAGAGACCCTTATGCATTGCTCTGCTAATTAAAAACATATTGGGTCATTTATCAAACTGATGTAAAGTAGAACTGGCTTAGTTGCCCATAGCAACCCATCAGATTCCACCTTTAATTTCTTAAAGGAGCTGTGAAAAATGAAAGGAGGGATCTGATTGGTTGCTATGGGCAACTAAGCCAGTTCTTTACACCAGTTTGATAAATTAACCCTGTAGTTTCTGTCAAAAATTCTGGTCAACAGAAACATCAAAACATCCAATTACCAAGGGGAGGATGATAATGTGCAGTATGCACTAAAATTGTTGAACAGATACATCACTTATCACAAGGTGCATTAATGGGCAATATATTTGACGCTAAAAATGAGGAATTAGTCATTGCACTTTCTTTACTGCTTACTGGGTACTGTTTTTTCTAAACTTAATTAGCAATATAAAAAAAAATAAAGTAATTCAAAATTATTTCAAGTCATTTTTTACAATGCCTCTCCGAATACACTAGGTCATTGAAAAGAAGCCATGAGCAAGTGAAGTGCTGCTTCGTTTCTGTGTTCTAGTGTCTACAAGTTGGGTATTGGAGTCTGAACTCAGGAAATGTTCCATCCACTTTTGGAAGATAAGCCAACCAAGCCTACAATGTCTAACTAATATGTTGATTTCACTTAAATAATTACCCATGGTTGATCATGATTCATGACCAAAGGTATTGAAACCTGTGTAGAGCACATATGTTTCAAGTTAAATGTATCTTCTCATGTGGTCTTGCTATATAACGGTATGTATATGCAAAAAACATTTTCAAATTAAACTGAATAAAAAATGTTGAAACAGATCCACAGAAAAGAGATTACAATGGACATAATAGTATTGCTGATGTAGTATTTGAGTGGAATTTGTCTTTCTAAATTCTTGGTACAGAAGAGTTTACAGAAGCTATTGAAAAGCTAAAATATCTCTGTCTACATTATTTTTCTCCAGCTTTCCCCAAAACTTTTAAAACTTTCTTTGCTATCGTTAAAGGGATATTCCAGGATTTTAATACTGATGACCTATTATCTGGATAGGCCATCATCATATGATGAATTACACCAATCAGCTGTTTCAGAGTAAGTGCGGCGCTGGAAGTTGGCACCGGAATTACATAGCTCCATCCATTGTGCAGTGAACATAACTTGTAACTGGAGAGCTACTCCTATTCACTTCAATAGGACCAGCGATATGGTTACCAGCCGCCGTCCACTACACAATAGACAGAGCTGTGTGGTTCCGGCCCTTGCTTCTGGCCGCCAGAGTCGGATTAAAATCCTGGAATGCCCCTTTCATTGCTATATAATCAAAGTCATAAGTTTACATACACCTTAGCCACATTCTTTAAAGGGAATGTGTCATCGGAAAATGACCTATTGTTTAAATCATGTTTTCATGTTAAGCTTTTTTTTTTGAGTTTTTGGTGATTTTTTTTTTAATTCACTAAAAAAGTAACTTTCTATATAAAAAAAAACACTAAAAGAGAACCTGTCACTGGGATTTTGGGAATAGAACTGAGGACATGGGTTGCTAGACAGCTGCTAGCACATCCGCAATACCCAGTCCCCATAGCTCTGTGTGCTTTTATTGTGTAAAAAAAACTATTTGATAGCAACCCATGTCCTCAGCTCCATACACAAAATCCCGGTGACAGGTTCCCTTTAAAATTGTGCCGTTTTCACACTGGCATCATCAGTAGGCCTAAAATATGTTAAGACTTCCTGTCTTTTTAAAGCGCTATATGGGCCAGAGACACAATAGACAGGAAATGACCTCATTGATTTCTATATGATAATTTTCTAGGCATGCTCTGTGACCTGTGCAGAGTTGAGGAGTGATCTGATAAGCTACGTAATAAGAATGATAATCACCTATCGTGAATGGTGAATTCTGTGTTATCTATATACTGTACAATGCATTCCGAAAATATATTTTTCCCTTCAGTCTGAACTCAATAATGATAAAGCTATGAAATTTGCTATGACACTTGGAATTTAGCTTTGGGGTCTCCAATTTCGGGTTCGTTGTTTGGGTGATTTTATTATTTTCCATTATAATGGTAAATAATAGCATTCTTAAGACAGAATGCTAAATAAAATGGCCATTGAGGGGTTAAAAATAATTAAAAAAAACCTCACCTCATCCACTTGATAGTGCAGCCGGTATCCTCTTCTTTCTGCAGGGCCTGCAAAAGGACCTGTGATTACGTCACCACAGGTTCTGCTGAATGAAGATAGAAGGACCTGCGGTGACGTCACTACGCTCACGACGCTCAACACGTGGTGAGCGCGGTGACATCATCGCAGGCTCTTTTGCAGGTCCTGCAGAAAAAAGAGGAAACCCGCTGCACAATCAAGTGGATGAGGTGAGTTTTTTTTATTATTTTTAACCCCTCAAAGGCCATTTTATTTAGCATTCTGTCTTAAGAATGCTATTATTTTCCGTTAAAACCATGTTGCAACGGAAAATAATAAAGAGAAGTTCGGGTCCCCATTGACTTTAATGGGGTCCGGGTTCAGGGTCAACCTGAAGTTCGGCCGAGCTCGGCGAACCCGAACTTCCACGGGTTTGCTCATCCCTATTTTTCAATTCTGACCATGAATTTTCTAAAGAATCGAGGTCAGGTTTTTTGCAATGGCCACTACATTACCTTTACTTTGTTTTAAGCCATTTTGCCACAACTTTCAAAGTATGCTTGGGCTCATTATACATTTGGAAGACCCATTTGCACTCAAGCTTTAACTTTCTGACTTATGTCTAGAGGTGTTGCCTAAATATATGCTCATCATTTTAATTACTCATAATGGCTATTTTGTGAAGTACACAACTTCTCCTGCATCAAAGCAGAATCAAGAATGTTTCTGCCACCCTCATGTTTTACAATTGGGATGGTGTTCCTTAGCTTGCAAGTCTCCCCTTTTTTTCTTCATATACATCAATGGTCATTATGATGAAACAGTCCAATGTTTGCTTCATTACACCAGAAGAAATGTCACAGAAAAGTAAGATATTTGGGGCACATTTATTAAGACCGGTGTTTTAGACACTGATCTTAATCAGGCCCTGCGCTGGCAGTGCATCTGTCGAAGGTATGTAGAGGAGCCAGCCCCTACATAACTTCGGCGGATCCTCCACCGGTTCTAAATGTAAGACAGCTTCCGAGCATAAATACCATTTTCTATGCCTAAAACAGGTGTAGAAAATGGCACATGAGACGGGCCTGCCAGCCCATCTCCTTCCCCACCCACACCAAGCCCACTTTTTTAGATCTGGTGTGAGAGGGGAAAGGTCACAGAGAAATATAGGCGTATTTCTGTTTAATAAATGACCTCCTTTGACCCTATGTTCAGTTGCAAACTGTAACCTGGCTTTTTATGGCATTTTTATGGAGCAGTGGCTTTGTCCTTGCTGAGCGGCCTTTAAGGTCATGTCAATATGGGATACATTTTACTGATGATAAAGATAGTTTTGTACCTGTTTGCTCCAGCATCTTCACATGGTCATTTGCTGTTGTTCTTGGATTGTTTTTTTTTTTTTTGCACCAAAGTACCTTCATCTCTAGAAGACAGAACACATCTCCGTCCTGAATGGTATGATGACTGCATGGTTCCATGGTGTATAAACATGTATAAATATCATTTAAATCCAAGGGCGTAGATAAAGGTTCATGGTCTCTGGTGCAAGAATTCAGCTTGGCACCCCCTACCCTCAGTGCTTTGGGCAAGGGGCAGGGGTGAGCCTAGCCTTTCTGTTGCCCTAGGCAAAAATTTAATCAGCATGCCAAATTCTCAACCTAAACTCTTTCCTACAGCCCTGCTGTGAAAGACATACTTGGAAAATATTACATCCAATGCTACTGAACATACAGGGTATTACCACATACCTCTTAAATCTAGTGATGCATCTTCTGATGTAGATGTTCTATGCCCTCATCTTCTCCATTCAGACTACCATGACGATTTCTTTCAGCCATCTCTTGTCTCTGCTGAGTTTGACAAACAGACATCTTAGTTTCCTACTTTTCCATCATCCTCCAACCTTCTGAACTTGCGATGCTGCCACTCCTAATTCTGTGCCTGCTGTACTCCCCAATACTATACTGCAGCAACAGTCCCGCTGAAAATACTAGTACCACACAGATAGTGCCCATTTCAATAATTATTGGCACACACTGCTCTAAAAAGAAACTGCACCCAGCAAATAGTGCCATAAACATAGTGTCTCCCAAAAATAATTGTGCTAAACTGATACTGTGCCAGGTTTCCCCCCACAGTAATAGCGCTCTGCAAAGTCCCACCAATGCTAATAATTATCTACCAGAGTGCACTTAGTGTTAACAGGGCCCCCAATATTAATAATGCTCCCATTGAGTCTATACTAGTAATCATGTTCCCCATAATCTCCCAGTAGTAATAATTCTCCTTATAATGTTTGAAAGTCGAAAAATGCCTCATAATGTGCACTAGTACAAAAATACTCCTTATAATGCGGGCCAGTATAAATCCCCCCCTTATAATGTGCACCAATACAAAAATGCCCCCTTATTATGAGTGATAGTGCAAGAAATGACCCCTTATAATGTGTATCAATACAAAAGTACCCCCTTACGATGTGTGCCAGTACAAAAAATGCCCCCATCTCTGTACCAGTACAAACAATACCCCCTCTTAGTGCCCCCAATATCCAATATCCTTTCAGTGCTTCCCATAATGTTTGCCAATATAAAAATATGCCCCCTTATGTGGGACAGTACAAAATGCCCCTATTTAGTTTACTCAGTAGAAACAAAATGCTTGTCTCTGCCCCCATCCCCCCTCATTGTAGCCAAAGAGCATGGTGCCAAATAAAAAATAATAAACTCAAATACTTACCCCCATGCAGCTGATCGTGATGCAGTGCAGGCCTCTTCAGCCTGTTTCCTGAGCTATATGCTGCATGGTGCAGGTGGCATGATGATGATGTCATCGTACTGCCTGCACTGGCCTTTGATAGGCTTCAGGCACTCAGCCTGCAACTAGAGATGTCGCGAACATAAAAATTTTCGTTCGCGAACGGCGAACGCGAATTTCCGCAAATGTTCGCGGACGGGCGAACCGGGCAAACCGCCATAGACTTCAATAGGCAGGCGAATTTTAAAACCCACAGGGACTCTTTATGGCCACAATAGTGATGGAAAAGTTGTTTCAAGGGGACTAACACCTGGACTGTGGCATGCCGGAGGGGGATCCATGGCAAAACTCCCATGGAAAATTACGTAGTTGACGCAGAGTCGGGTTTTAATCCATAAAGGGCATAAATCACCTAACATTTATAAATAGTTTGGAATAACGTGCTTTAAAACATCAGGTATGATGTTGTATCGATCAGGTAGTGTAAGGGTTACGCCCGCTTCACAGTGACAAACCAAACTCTGACAGACCAAACTCCCCGTTTAACGCACTGCAAACAACAGCAAACAGTCCATTTGCACAACCACAAACTCCCAATTTGCACAAGGTTGGATACCAAGCTAGCCATGTCCCGTTCCTTGTCCTCACTGACATAATTGAAGGTCTCTTCCTCCACCCAGACACGTACAACACCAAGGGTCCCCGAAAGGTGACAACAAGCCCCCTGGGACGCCTGCTGTGGTTGGTCTTTCACCTTCTCAAAGCCACCTTCCTCCTCTGACTCCTCTTCTTAAGACTCCTCTCTCTGCGTTGCCGCAGATCCAGCAATCGACGACAACAAGGCTGCTTCTGGTGGTGATGGTGACCACAACTCTTCCTCTTCATGCTCATCTACGGCCTGATCCAGCACTCTTCGCAGGCCACGCTCTAGAAAAAACACATATGGGATGAGGTCAATGATGTTGCCTTTGGTTTGACTGACCAGGTTTGTCACCTCCGCAAAAGGATGCATGAGCCTACAGCCATTGTGCATGAGTGTTCAGTAACGCGGCCAAAAAATACCCAGCTCCGCAGAGGCTGTCCTCTTTTTTTTAATTAAAAAAATCTGTTCTTACCAGTTTAATCTCTGTTTTGTCCCCTATCAGGGGCCGGTGTGGTGTATGGAATAGATTTTAGGAACCGGGAGATTTTAAAAGATGCTTGGTCGGTCCTCTTACTTCCAATTTGGGGCACTGCGCGTGCGCCGTACAATGTACAATGCTACCAGATATGAGTGGTATGTTAAGTAGTACTATTCCTATCAGTTTAATCCCTGTTACGTCCCCTATCAGGGGCCGGTGTATGGAATAGATTTTAGGAACCGGGAGATGGAAAAAGATGCTTGGTTGGTCCTCTTACTTCCAATTTGGGGCACTGCGCTTGTGCCGTGCAATGTACTGTGCTACCCGGTATGAGTGGTATGTTAAGTAGTACTATTCCTATCAGTTTAATCCCTGTTACGTCCCCTATCAGGGGACGTGTATGGAATAGAGTTTAGACAACCGCAAAAAATTGTCAATAGTTGACACACTCATGACATAAATTGTATTCCTCTATGCGTCAATCTTGGTGTAGTGATGACTGTGCTCGTGCGCACATTTGGGAGATTGCAGTCGATGGCGGTTTTTCAAAGCCTATGGTCGTGCTGAGGTAGTTCAGTGACAGTTAAGTGACCCAGAAAACAATGATTCTGCAGTGTGGGCCCATTGTTGGCCTAGTAGGCTTTACTGATCACCTTAGATGATCACAAAGAAAATTAATGTTTTTTCTATGCAAAATTATCCAGCCGATCGCTTTTGGTCTGTTCACAATGAAGCAACGACCTTATCTCATCTGGTGTGTGCCAACATTGCCTTTGCCAACACACTCATAGAGATGATCGCTTCATTGTGATACGCAAGCCCCTTCACCACAACAAGGTAACGATCATGAAGGGGAATTGACACATGTATGTGCCTTTTTATTTTTTTTTACAGCCACAGTGCAGCACCAGAGGCCAGAAAAATTAGGCATGTACACATGCCCTGAAAAATTATGTATTGTTGCAGCCGCTGCTGTAGTAGCGGCCGGAAAAATTGATGTTTTCCAGGCAGAAAGTGCACTAAAACATTGCGGCTTGAACCCTAGTTGGTGGCGGAGAAGTCATGCAAGTCATCCGGCATGCAGAGATTAAATACAGCAGAGTGTGGACCATTTTATAGCCCAAGGCATCTCATTAGTCCTTTTTTAGTCAAATGCATCCCTCACTGTCAGTCCCTTCGGGATCCATGCCTCATTCATCTTAATAAAGGTGAGGTAATCTAGACTTTTTTGACCTAAACGACTTCTCTTCTCAGTGACAATACCTCCTGCTGCGCTGAAGGTCCTTTCTGACAGGACACTTGAAGCGGGGCAGGCCAGAAGTTCTATCGCAAATTGGGATAGCTCAGGCCACAGGTCAAGCCTGCACACCCAGTAGTCAAGGCAGGGGCGTACATAGAGAAGTAAGGGCCCCATAGCAAGGATCCAAACAGACCCCCCACACAGGACAGAAGGGTTTCCAACTTGGGCCATTTTTCCTCTGCTTCATTTGCTAAAAGTTGTCCCTTTAGAGGGTAGAGTCCTGACCAAGTTTTCCCCTCCAGTAGAAGAGGAAGTAATCCCAATTAGGACTGGGCCCCTCCTGTCCTGGGCCCCATAGCAGTCGCATGGTCTGCCGCTATGGTAGTTACGCCCCCTGAGTCAATGGGTTCATCGCTCCTCAGAGTGTCGATATCTGGCGAGTCGTTCTCTGAGGGTGGACCCCGAAGGGCTGTGGCGATGCGTAGGACTTAAAAAGCTCTGCATGTCCTCCATCAACAACACATCTGTAAAAGGTCCTGTCCTTGCCGGCGTGGTCGTGGTAGGAGGAGGATTACTTTCACCTCTTCCCCTGTTAGATTCCCGTTGTGCTGTGACATCACCCTTATACGCTGTGTAAAGCATACTTTATAACTTGTTTTGGAACTGCTGCATCCTTTCCGACTTCCGGTAATTCGGTAACATTTCAGGCACTTTCTGCTTATACCGGGGGTCTAGTAGCGTGGCCCCCCAGTACAGGTCGTTCTCCTTCAGCCTTTTTATTTGAGGGTCCCTCAACAGGCATAACAGCATGAAAGACCCCATTTGCACAAGGTTGGATGCCGAGCTACACATGTCCCGTTCCTCGTCCTCACTGATCTCATTGAAGGTCTGTTCTTCCCCCCAGCCACGTACAACACCACGGGTACCAGATAGGTGACAACGAGCACCCTGGGATGCCTGCTGTGGTTGGTCTTCCTCCTCCTCAAAGCCACATTCCTCCTCTGACTCCTCTTCCTCAGACTCCTCTTCTAGCGTTGACGCAGGTCCAGCAAGTGATGCTGATAAGGCTGTTTCTGGTGGTAATGGTGACCACAACTCTTCCTCTTCCTCTTCACGCTCATCATCGGCCTGATCCAGCACTCTTCGCAGGGCACGCTCCAGGAAGAAAACAAATGGGATGATGTCGCTGATGGTGCCTTCGGTGCGACTGACTAGGTTTGTCACCTCCTCAAAAGGACGCATGAGCCTACAGGCATTGCGCATGAGCGTCCAGTAACGTGGCAAAAAAATTCCCAGCTCCGCAGAGGCTGTCCTAGCACCCCGGTCATACAAATACTCGTTGACTGCTTTTTATTGTTGGAGCAGGCGGTCGAACATTAGGAGTGTTGATTCGGGCTGTCGCAAATCAAGCGCCTCACTGGCATGTTGGAAAAGTGCGCCATGGCCGTGTAGGAACGCCTGAAATGGCCACACACCTTCCTGGCCTGCTTGAGTACGTCCTGTAAGCCTGGGTACTTATGCACAAAGCGTTGTACGATTAGATTCAACACATGTGCCATGCACGGCACATGTGTCAACTTGCCCAAATTCAATGCCGCCAACAAATTGCTTCCGTTGTCACACACCACTTTGACGATCTCCAGTTGGTGCGGAGTCAGCCACTGATCCACCTGTGCGTTCAGGGCGGACAGGAGTGCTGGTCCGGTGTGACTCTCTGCTTTCAGGCAAGTCAATCCCAAGACGGCGTGACACTGTCGTATACGGGATGTGGAATAGCCCCTGGGGAGCTGGGGGGGTGCAGTTGATGTGGAGCAAGACGCAGCAGCAGAAGAGGACTCAGCCAAGGAGGTTAGCGAAGAGGATGGAGTAGGAGGAGTAGAGGAGGTGGCAGCAGGCCTGCCTGCAAGTCGTGGCGGTGTCACCAACTCCTCTGCAGAGCCACACATTCCATGCTTGGCAGCCGTCAGCAGGTTTACCCAATGCGCAGTGTACGTGATATACCTGCCCTGACCGTGCTTTGCAGACCAGGTATCAGTGGTCAGATGGACCCTTGCCCCAACACTGTGTGCCAGACATGACTGCAGTGTCCTAATAGCTACAAATTTTTTGACTGCCTCAGACTCCACCAGCTTGTATGGTAAAAGCTGGCGGGCTAAGAGTTCCGACAAGCCAGATGTCAGACGCCGGGGGTGACTCTGTGAAATTGGCTTCTTACACTCAAACATTTCCTTGACAGACACCTGACTGTGGGCAGATGAGCAGGAACTGCTGAAGGTGAGAGGCGGAGTGGCGGATGGTTCAGAGGGGTCAAGGAGGACAGCAGTGCTTGACGTGGCTGAAGATGCTGGACCAGGAGGAGGATGGTGGCTTTGAGTTTGTGTGCTGCTTGTACTCATCATGTGTTGATTCCATAGGCGTTTGTGATGTGAGATCATGTGCCTTCGCAAAGCAGTTGTACCTAGGTGGGTATTGAACTTCCCACGACTCAGTTTCTTTTGGCACAGGTTGCAAATGGCATCGCTATTATCAGAGGCAGACACACAAAAAAAATGCCACACTGCTGAGCTTTGCAATGACGGCATTCTGGTGGTGGCAACAGCATGCGTTGATTGGCGTGCTGTCTGGCTGACCCCGGGTGCCGATACATGCTGTCTGACTGTGCCACTAGCTCCTTGCGACGACCTCCCCCTGCTTCCAACTCGTCTCCTCCTCCTCTCTGTCTCCCCATCTGAACTTTCCCCCTGTTCTTCTTCTCTTCGAGCGGGCACCCACGTGACATCGACGGACATATCGTCATCATCAACCGCTTCACTTGTATCTGACAACTCAGCAAAGGAAGCAGCAGCGGGTACAACATCATCATCATCACACCGTACGTCCATGCGTGTAATGCTGCATGACTGAGACATATCCCTGTTATCTACATCCTCTGGCAATAATGGTTGCACATCACTCATTTCTTCCAACTGATGTGTAAATAACTCCTCTGACAGATCAAGTGAAACAGCTGTGGTGCTAGTGTTGGTGGCGGCGGCAGGCGGGCGAGTGGTAACTTGAGAGGTGCCCGAAGCTGAGCTGGAGGAGGATGGTGCGTCAAGGTTCCGAGCGGAAGCTGTAGAAGATTGGGTGTCCTGTGTTAGCCAGTCAACTATGTCCTCAGAACTTTTCGAGTTATTAGATTACAGTGAAAAAATTGTTGTTATTTTTTAAATGCAAGCTACTGTGACACCAGATATGAGTGGTGCAACTGGGTACTGGCAGTTGTGGGCACAGTACACGCTGTGGGCCTGACACACACGCTTGCAGGCAACTGCAACTAGATTACAGTGAAAAAAAATTATTTATTTTTTTAAATGCAAGCTACTGTGACACCAGATATGAGTAGTGGCACTGGGCACTGGCAGTAGTGGGCACAGTACACGCTGTGGGCCTGACACACACGCTGGCAGGCAACTGCAATTAGATTACAGTGAAAAAATATTTTTTTCTTTTTAAATGCAAGCTACTGTGACACCAGATATGAGTGGTGGCACTGGGCCTGACACACACGCTGGCAGGCAACTGCAATGAAAAAAAAAAAGCAGACTGATGTACTAGCCCTAAAAAGGGCTTTTTGGGGTGCTGTCAGGACGCTGTCCTTAGAGCAGATCAGATGATTCTTTGAGGACTGGAGTGGACACAGAACACTGGCCTAGCTAACGATTTCCCTATGAAATCAGCAGCTGCTGCACTCTCCCTGCTCTCACTAACACTGCAGCTTCCGAATGAATCTAAGATGGATGCTGTCCTTGCTTTTTGATAGGAGGTGGGAGGGTCTGGGAGGGAGGGTATGCTGCTGATTGGCTGGAATGTGTCTGCTGACTGTGAGGTACAGGGTCAAAGTTTGCTCAATGATGACGTATAGGGGGCGGACCGAACATCGCATATGTTCGCCCGCCGCCGCGAACAAGCGATGTTCGCCGGGAACTGTTCGCAGGCGAATAGTTCGGGACATCTCTACCTGCAACCTCTATAGTTACGCCTATGTTTAAACCTATGAATATGGTACCCTCAGAAACCTTGCTCCCAAGAAATTTCCAAACTTGTGGAGGTCCACAATTCTTTTTCTGATTTTTTGGCTAATCAATCAATATATACAGGGAGTGCAGAATTATTAGGCAAGTTGTATTTTTGAGGATTAATTTTATTATTGAACAACAACCATGTTCTCAATGAACCCAAAAAACTCATTAATATCAAAGCTGAATATTTTTGGAAGTACTTTTTAGTTTGTTTTTAGTTTTAGCTATTTTAGGGGGATATCTGTGTGTGCAGGTGACTATTACTGTGCATAATTATTAGGCAACTTAACAAAAAACAAATATATACCCATTTCAATTATTTATTTTTACCAGTGAAACCAATATAACATCTCAACATTCACAAATATACATTTCTGACATTCAAAAACAAAACAAAAACAAATCAGTGACCAATATAGCCACCTTTCTTTGCAAGGATACTCAAAGGCCTGCCATCCATGGATTCTGTCAGTGTTTTGATCTGTTCACCATCAACATTGCGTGCAGCAGCAACCACAGCCTCCCAGACACTGTTCAGAGAGGTGTACTGTTTTCCCTCCTTGTAAATCTCACATTTGATGATGGACCACAGGTTCTCAATGGGGTTCAGATCAGGTGAACAAGGAGACCATGTCATTAGATTTTCTTCTTTTATACCCTTTCTTGCCAGCCACGCTGTGGAGTACTTGGACGCGTGTGATGGAGCATTGTCCTGCATGAAAATCATGTTTTTCTTGAAGGATGCAGACTTCTTCCTGTACCACTGCTTGAAGAAGGTGTCTTCCAGAAACTGGCAGTAGGACTGGGAGTTGAGCTTGACTCCATCCTCAACCCGAAAAGGCCCCACAAGCTCATCTTTGATGATACCAGCCCAAACCAGTACTCCACCTCCACCTTGCTGGCGTCTGAGTCGGACTGGAGCTCTCTGCCCTTTACCAATCCAGCCACGGGCCCATCCATCTGACCCATCAAGACTCACTCTCATTTCATCAGTCCATAAAACCTTAGAAAAATCAGTCTTGAGATATTTCTTGGCCCAGTCTTGACGTTTCAGCTTGTGTATCTTGTTCAGTGGTGGTCGTCTTTCAGCCTTTCTTACCTTGGCCATGTCTCTGAGTATTGCACACCTTGTGCTTTTGGGCACTCCAGTGATGTTGCAGCTCTGAAATATGGCCAAACTGGTGGCAAGTGGCATCTTGGCAGCTGCACGCTTGACTTTTCTCAGTTCATGGGCAGTTATTTTGCGCCTTGGTTTTTCCACACGCTTCTTGCGACCCTGTTGACTATTTTGAATGAAACGCTTGATTGTTCGATGATCACGCTTCAGAAGCTTTGCAATTTTAAGAGTGCTGCATCCCTCTGCAAGATATCTCACTATTTTTGACTTTTCTGAGCCTGTCAAGTCCTTCTTTTGACCCATTTTGCCAAAGGAAAGGAAGTTGCCTAATAATTATGCACACCTAATATAGGGTGTTGATGTCATTAGACCACACCCCTTCTCATTACAGAGATGCACATCACCTAATATGCTTAATTGGTAGTAGGCTTTCGAGCCTATACAGCTTGGAGTAAGACAACATGCATAAAGAGGATGATGTGGTCAAAATACTCATTTGCCTAATAATTCTGCACGCAGTGTAGTTTTATGGAAAAAAAAATATTAAAACTTATATTTTATACCTTTATATCTCTGCTCATTGTGGGCTTTATATCTCTGCTCATATCCGTGGTTGTCAGTCTTCCCTCTATCTGTCAGTCACTGATAGGACCGCCTCCTTGACTTCAAAACCCAAAATAGGCAGAAATATAAATATATAAATTTACTGAATCTTTTTCAACAAAACTATATATCATTCTGGTCAGCTCTTCCTGCTGTATAATATACTGATTGCAGATTAATTAATATTTATTTCACATTCACATTAATTTCATGGTATGGCAGCTCAACATCTCACATACAAACAATAAAACTGGGAAATAGGGATAATTCTAAATTAAAATGGTATTATTGCTACTATAAATAAAAAAAAATAGAAGCTCTTTGCGCACATTTTTGATCAAACGTGTGTCGGGCCCATCTACCAGGCGTCAAGGTGGCTACTGCAGATAGGTCCCTAACACTAACAGACATGCCTCTCCCGGGCTTGACTAAGCCTAAGATGTTCAGGGCGGTGTAGGAACCAGCTACATTTATACTCTGCTCAGAAGCCACAGGCAGATAGACGGGAAGTGCTTAATCTAAAAGAGGCAGCTACCCTCAATATATACTACAAGGAAATTTAGACAAGCACATTCATAGTCGCAGGTGCACATCCATATTTTTTTCATTTATAGTAGGCATAATACCACTTTAAAGAAAAAAATAAGGGGTTGGGTCAGCACAACCTGCCTGCAGGTGCAGATCACTATGGCGAAATACATATACAAACGGAAAATGCAAATGTGATCGCACACTACATCCAGCACTCTGCCCTCCATGCTGGATGAGACATTGGTTTATATTTTGGCCAAAGCATAGTAAGCCACTCACCGCGTCAAGGTTGTCTCATGAGTGGTCCCTAACTCTTGTTCCTACCTGTTCATGGGCCATGACAGCCACATAAAATCCAGGGAATGCAGGTCAGCATGCAAGCCAAGTACACTTTGCTTGTAACCCCGTCCGGTGCCATTACAGCTTTCATCGGATCCAGGGATGCAAGTACCAACATGCATGCTGAACCCACCAAATACTTCTCCTGGAGCCAGATGGCTAATGGTAGGTTCTATACAAGCAGACTCAGTTTTATACTGACTTTAAAACCAGCCTCAAGGACAGATTAACTGGTCAGGTGTGCAATGACTCCAAGGAGATCGCCACGCCTCCAATATATACTACAAAGAAAAAATAAGGGGTTGGGTCAGCACAACCTGCCTGCAGGTGCAGATCACTATGGCGAAATACATATACAAACGGAAAATGCAAATGTGATCGCACACTACATCCAGCACTCTGCCCTCCATGCTGGATGAGACATTGGTTTGAATGCTGTAATGGCACCGGACGGGGTTACAAGCAAAGTGTACTTGGCTTGCATGCTGACCTGCATTCCCTGGATTTTATGTGGCTGTCATGGCCCATGAACAGGTAGGAACAAGAGTTAGGGACCACTCATGAGACAACCTTGACGCGGTGAGTGGCTTACTATGCTTTGGCCAAAATATAAACCAATGTCTCATCCAGCATGGAGGGCAGAGTGCTGGATGTAGTGTGCGATCACATTTGCATTTTCCGTTTGTATATGTATTTCGCCATAGTGATCTGCACCTGCAGGCAGGTTGTGCTGACCCAACCCCTTATTTTTTTCTTTGTAGTATATATTGGAGGCGTGGCGATCTCCTTGGAGTCATTGCACACCTGACCAGTTAATCTGTCCTTGAGGCTGGTTTTAAAGTCAGTATAAAACTGAGTCTGCTTGTATAGAACCTACCATTAGCCATCTGGCTCCAGGAGAAGTATTTGGTGGGTTCAGCATGCATGTTGGTACTTGCATCCCTGGATCCGATGAAAGCTGTAATGGCACCGGACGGGGTTACAAGCAAAGTGTACTTGGCTTGCATGCTGACCTGCATTCCCTGGATTTTATGTGGCTGTCATGGCCCATGAACAGGTAGGAACAAGAGTTAGGGACCACTCATGAGACAACCTTGACGCGGTGAGTGGCTTACTATGCTTTGGCCAAAATATAAACCAATGTCTCATCCAGCATGGAGGGCAGAGTGCTGGATGTAGTGTGCGATCACATTTGCATTTTCCGTTTATAATACCACTTTAATTTAGAATAATCCCTATTTCCCAGTTTTATTGTTTGTATGTGAGATGTTGTGCTGCCATACCTTTTTTTGTTTGCTTTCTGCATGCTAGCTTTATGGATGTGCACCTGTGACTATTAATGTGCTTGTCTAAATTTTCTTGTATTCATTTCATGGTGACTGGATTTTCTTTAAAATAATGCAAAAAATACACCTCCAATTTTTCGTCCCATAAGATACACTTTTTTTGCCCTACAAATGGAAAAATGTCAGTGCATCTTATAGTGCGAATAATGAAGCGCTCATTAGTACAGTAGGACTGGGGAGTGGTGAATATAGTGCTCCTTGTGATTGCTCTGTACTCACCACTCCCTGATCTTCTTCCGCAGGTGCTGCACGCTGTGCTGTGACCTGCACATAGTGTGAGGAGGTAGGTTCGGTCTGTGACCTCACTCTGTGTGACGTCAGACGGCAGCACAGCATGGCAGGGAGAGCATTGGATCTCAGAAACGGAGGTGGTAGTTGTTGCGGTGTCCAGAACAGGAGCGGTGAGTTGATTTTTTAAATCAAATCCGACCTGAGGTCTGATTGGGGGGTCTGAGGTGCAGTCTAATTAACATTGGAGGTCTGATCTGAGGTCTGTTTGGGGGTCTAATTAACATTGGGGTTCTGATCTGAGGTCTGTTTGGATGTTTGATGTTTGATTGGGCGTCTGAGCTGAGGTCTGTTTGGGGGTCTGATTAACATTGGGGGTCTGAGCTGAGATCTAATTAACATTGGGGCTCTGATCTGAGGTCTGATGAACATTGGTGGTCTGAGCTGAAGTCTGATTAACATTGGGGATCTGAATAGGGGTCTGATGGAAAATATTTTTTTTCTTATTTTCCTTGCCTAAAACCTAGGTGCATCTTAACCCCTTAGGGACATAGCCTTATTTCACCTTAAGGACCAGGCCATTTTTTGCAAATCTGACCAGTGTCACTTTAAGTGCTGATAACTTTAAAACACTTTGACTTATCCAGGCCTTTCTGAGACTGTTTTTTCGTCACATATTGTACTTCATGACACTCTTAAAATGAAGTCAAAAAAATTATTTTTTATGCATAAAAAAAAACAAATGTACCAAAAATTTAGAAAAATTAACAAATTTCAAAGTTTCAGTTTCTCTACCTCTGTAATACATAGTAATACCCCCAAAAATTGTGATGACTTTACATTCCCCATATGTCTACTTCATGTTTGAATTATTTTGGGAATGATATTTTATGGGGATGTTACAAGGCTTAGAAGTTTAGAAGCAAATCTTGAAATTTTTCAGAAATTTACAAAAAAACAATTTTTAGGGACCACTACAGGTCTGAAGTCACTTTGCGAGGCTTACATAATAGAAACCACCCAAAAATGACCCCATCTAAGAAACTACACCCCTCAAGGTATTCAAAAATGATTTTACATACGTTGTTAACCCTTTAGGTGTTGCACAAGAGTTATTGGCAAATAGGGATGAAATTAGAAAATTTCTTTTTTTTGCCAAATTTTCCATTTTAACCCATTTTTTCCACTAACAAAGCAAGGGTTAACAGCCAAACAAGACTGTATCTTTATTGCCCTGACTCTGCCATTTACAGAAACACCCAATATGTGGCCATAAACTACTGTACGGCCACACAGCGGGGCGTAGAGTGAAAGGTGCGCCGTTTGGTTTTTGGAAGGCAGATTTTGCTGGACTGGTTTATTTACACCATGTCCCATTTGAAGCCCCCTGGCCCTGATGCACCCCTAGAGTAGAAATTCCCTAAAAGTAACCCTATCTAAGAAACTACACCCATCAAGGTATTCAAAAAACTGATTTTACATACGTTGTTAACCCTTTAGGTGTTGCACAAGAGTTATTGGCAAATGGGGATGAAATTAGAAAATTTCATTTTTTTGCCTAATTTTCCATTTTAACCAATTTTTTCCACTAACAAAGCAAGGGTTAACAGCCAAACAAGACTATATCTTTATTGCCCTGACTCTGCCGTTTACAGAAACACCCAATATGTGGCCGTAAACTACTGTACGGCCACACAGCGGGGCGTAGAGTGAAAGGTGTGCCGTTTTTGGAAGGCAGATTTTGCTGGACTGGTTTATTTACACCATGTCCCATTTGAAGCCCCCCTGATGCACCCCTAGAGTAGAAACTCCCTAAAAGTGACCCCATCTAAGAAACTACACCCCTCAAGGTATTCAAAACTGATTTTACATACGTCGTTAACCCTTTAGGTGTTGCTCAAGAGTTATTGGCAAATGGGGATGAAATTAGAAAAAAATAATTTTGCCTAATTTTCCATTTTAACCCATTTCTTCCACTAACAAAGCAAGGGTTAACAGCCAAACAAGACTGTATCTTTATTGCCCTGACTCTGCCGTTTAGAGAAACACACAATATGTGGCCGTACACTACTGTACAGCCACACAGCGGGGCGTAGAGTGAAAGGTGCGCCGTTTGGTTTTTGGAGGGCTGTTTTTTATGGACCGGTTTATTTACACCGTGTCCTGTTTCAACCCCCCTGATGCACCCCTGGAGTAGAAACTCCCTAAAAGTGACCCCATTTTGGAAACTACGGGATAAGGTGGCATTTTTTTGGGACTATTTTTAGGGTACATATGATTTTTGGTTGCTCTATATTACATTTTTGTGAGGCAAAGTTACCAAAAATTTTAATTCTGAAATTTCATCTCCATTTGCCATTAACTGTTGAGGAACACCTAAAGGGTTAATAAAGTTTGTATAATCAGTTTTGAATACCTTGAGGGGTGTAGTTTCTTAGATGGGGTCTCTTTTAGGGAGTTTTTACTCTAGGGGGCATCAGGGGGGCTTCAAAAGGGACATGGTGTCAATAAAAAAGGCCATCAAAATCGGCCTTCCAGAAACCATGTCGGTCCTTTCCTTTTGCGGCCTCCCTTTTACTGATACAGCAGTTTACGACCACAAATGTGGAATTTCTGTAAACTGCAGTATCAGGGTAATAAATATTAACTTTTGTGTGGTTGTTAACCCTTGTTTTGTTACCGGAAAAAACGGATTGAAATGGAAAAGTGCCAAAAATAGCGGTTTTGGCACATTTCTTTATTTTTTTTTGACCGTGTTAATCTGGGGATTAGGTCATGGGATATTTTTATAGAGGAGATTCTTACGGACGCGGCGATACCTAATAAGTCTATCCAGCAGTATAATATCGAGCAGTGGGTACATAAGGTCCCACACAAGTTTCCTGGTAACACCCAGAGTGGGGGACATTCTGGGGGTTCAATCCGGGAATCTTGCCCCTCGTACACACGAATTTGTAAGTGTACCCTGAGGTACTCTCACAAATTTTGTATAGCTTCACGCCATACCTCGCCCGCTTGGAGGGCACATACTGGGGGGAAATGAGTCTCCCCTTGAACGCAATGAGAGACTCATCAACCGCGACCTCCCTTCCAGGTACATAGGCCTCCATGAATTTGGCCCCAAAGTGATCAATGACCGGCCGTATCTTATACAGACGGTCATAGGCAGGATCACCTTGGGGGGGACATGCTGCATTATCGGAATAATGCAGACATTTCCGGATGGCCTCAAACTGGGAGCGTGTGATAGCCGAACTGTAAAGTGGGGTCTGGTATAGGATGTCCCCACTCCAGTACAGCCAGACACTGGGTTTCTTGACCAGGCCCATATGCAGCACGAGGCCCCAAAATGTCCTCATTTCGGCTGCACTGACCGGCATCCAGCCACCGGGCCTGGCCAAAAAGGAGCCCGGGTGTTGAGCAATGAACTGTTGGGCGTACAGGTTCGTCTGCTCCACCATCAGTTTTATCAGTGGGTCACTGAAAAAAATGACAAAAAAGTCATATTCAGTGTAGCCCACTGTGGAAATCTGGATTCCTGATTGGCTTACAAAATCAGGAATCACGGGCTCGTATCGCTCTGGGCAACACCAGACTTGTTCACCGGCAGGGTGCTCCGGTGGATTTAACTGGTGGGCCGGGAAACCAGTACGAGCCCCAGAGCTGCTCGTACTAGGCTGGGCCACAGGGTCCCTAACATGGCGGCCGCCTTGGGGGCTCATCATCATCGCTAGATGATGAGGAGGACGCGGATGACAACATGAAAGTGGGGTCATCCTCGTCCTCACTGGGACTCTCGGAGTCGGAGGCAAGCTGGGCGTATGCCTCCTCGGCCGAGAACGTCCAGCGGGCCATAGGGGAGTGTGTGTCTGCGTGTGTATGTGCGTGTGTGTAACTCTTTATTTGGTGTGCGTGTGTGTGGGGGCATGGGTGTTCACGAACTCACCCTAAAACTAACAGAAAAAAATAAATAAATAACTAAAAAAAAGGGCAAAAAATGTGGTAAAAAAAATTCAAAACCGCTGATCAACCGTCCGAAGTTGATCAGCGGTGGGGTGTGCGATGCGCTAACAGTGGTCGGACGTTAAGAGTGTCGGCCACAGTCAGCGTACAAAAAAAAAAGAAAAAAATCATGCACCCCAAAAAAGTTGGGGGGGGGGGGGGGGGCAAGCGGACCTAACTTAGGCTGATGCAATAAAAGTTTTACAAACTAACTTTCCCTTTATTTTCCCTGCCTAACCCAAACTTTTCCTATGCTTTCCCTATGTACCTGAAGTTCAGATGGGGGGTGCTGGGGCACAAATTGGGTCCTGGGGGGCACAGATGGGGTGATGCTGGCACCGATGGACGACGTGCAGGCAGCTCCTCTCTCACAAACACAAAAGGAGGAGGAGAGGAGCGCCTGCATCTTTTGAATCTCCTGCCGGCCCGCCCACAGACCAATCAGAGGCGATCCTGAGAGGTGATGTCACCATCACCACTCAGGATCGCAGGATGGTGATTGGTGGGGTAAAATCACACCACCATCACCATCCTGTTCCGGGTTATCGGGTCTTCAGAGACCCGAATAACCCAGAAACGCAGAAAACCGCAGGTCTGAATTGACCTGCGGTTTTCTGCGATCGCATGCATGGGGGGGTCACAGGACCCCCCGGCGCATTTGCCCCAGGTGCCTGCTCAATGATTTGAGCAGGCACGGGGTTCCGATCACCGCCCGCCGCGCGTCGGTGATCGAAAATACACAGGGCGTACAGGTACGCCCTGTGTCCTTAAGTACCAGTACATAAGGGTGTACCTGTACGCCCTATGTCCTGAAGAGGTTAAGGACAGGTGTCTTATAGGGCGAAAAATACGGTAACTCAAAGGAGGTCAATTAGTCTATTAGAAGCTTCTAAAACCATGACTTTTTTAAATTTTATCACAGTAGATATGTTTGCATGCAGTACCCATAAATGGTAGGTAGACTGAAGTGCATACACAGATGGCACAAGAATCTTTTTTTCTTCTTCTATCTTGAGTGTATAACCTTCTTGAACTATAAAATGCGAGTTATGCTAGCTTGTCGCAAAAGACTTCACAAAACAATGAGTAATCAACACATTTTATTCTTTCTTCTGTTTCTTGATTTTTTTCCCCTGTGTATTTTCTATAAAAAATGTGAAATAAAAATTTGAAAGTACTTGGAAACATTTTTTACAGTCTTAATTACAGTATGAGTCTGTGGTTTAAAGTAGGTGTTGGAAAGAGGTTATCAATGATACTAAGAAACACATGAATATTGTTGCTGCTTTCAAGCTCTTGCACCTGAATTAATATATTAATTAATATCACATCTGTAGCAGAAAGCTCCAGGGGGTAGAAGCAGCTGTGGATTAATAAATTGTTACCTTAGGGTAATACCAAATTTCAGCATGAGACTGTATCAGTCATCTAACCTCCATGTTAACAACACAGCAAATAATGTGCAGCTGACCGTAATGAATATGTTATAATTATTAGTGTTGATCGAGCACCAAAGTGCTCAGGTGCTCTAGTACTCGAGTAGAACACTTTGGGATGCTCAGGTGCTCTACAGAGAACCCGAGCACAATGGAAGTCAATTGGAGAGCCAGAGCATTAAACCAGGCACCCCCTGCTCTGAAGAGGGGAGGGTGTCTGGTTCACAGGAAAATGTCAGAAATTGATGGAAACACCACTGAAATGGCTCGGGAACAGCATGGGGAGGATGTCTGGAGGCATCTTGGACTCCCAAGTCGCTGCTGGGAACGATGTTGTCTGAGTTGTACGCCACTTTTACAGACTGACAATAATATGCACAAAACCGAAGATTTGCTGCCAAAAATTACAAGGAAGAGGCACTCCGATACAACCTGTATATCACATAAAGAAGAGCCTCATTCACATTGTGGTACAATTGTTCAGGTAGTGGGACTCCTACACTCATAAAGCCTATGCACTAAGTGAAAGGGCTGCCAAAAATTAAAAGGAACCTGCACTCCAATACACCCTTTATTACGTATAAAGGAGAGCATCATACACACCCTTGAAAAATTATGATTGATGGCCTGCTGGTGACTCTCAAAAACATTAGTAGCAAGGGCCTGCTGGTGACCCTCTAAAACATTAGGGACGAGGGCCTGATGGTGATCTGACCATCTAAAACATTAGGGGTGAGAGTCTGTTGATGAGCTGACCCTCTAAAACATTAGGGGCGAGGGCCTGCTGCTAATCTGACCATCTAAAACATTAAGGGTGAGGGTCTGCAGCTGAGTTGACCCTCTGAAACATTAGTGGCGAGGGCCTGCTGCTGATCTGACCATCTGAAACATTATGGGCGAGGTACTGCTGGTGACCCTCTAAAACATTAGGGGTGAGGGTCTGCTGCTGATCTGGCCCTCTAAAGCATTAGAAGTGAGGGCAGCCTAATAAGCATGTTGATGTGATGGAGGAGGAGGACGAGAAAAGGAAGATTGAACTATATACCCTTTTTTGTGGTGGAAGGGGTGCATGGGAATACAGTGTATTCAATACACCATAAAAACCATTTGAAGTGCCTTTATGTTCAGCCGCTTTCCTCTGGTGGAGAAGAGAAATCAGGGGGCAATCCAGTCCTTGTTCATTTTGATAAGAGTCAACCTGTCAGCATTTTCAGCTGAGAGGCGGATGCGCTTATCAGTTATTATGCCCCCAGCAGCACTAAATACCCGCTCTGACAAAATGCTGGTGGCAGGGCAGGACAGTACCTCCAAGGCGTAGAGTGCCAGTTCGTGCCACATGTTCAGCTTGGACACCCAATAGTTGTAAAGCACAGAGGGATCACTGAGGATGCTGACATGGTCTGCTACGTACTCCTTCACCCTCTTCCAAAACTTTTCCCTCCTTATGACACTATGCCAGGCATCAGGGTGAGGGTGCTGGCGGGGTGTCATGAAACTGTCCCAGGCCTTGGAGAGTGCTGCCCTGACTCTGTTGGAACTGCTGTGTGTTCCCCTCGTCTCCCCTCCTCGGTTGCCCAAGGAACTATGTACTCTGCCGCCAGTGTAGTCAGCTGGAAATTTATTGAGCAATTTTTCCAAAAGGACCTTCTGGTATTGCACCATTTTGCTAGTCCTCTCCACCACAGGAATGAGAGATGAAAGTTCTCTTTGTAGTGGGGGTCGAGATGGGTGAACAACCAGTAATCGGTTTTGGCCAAAATGCGTATAACGCAAGGTTCACGGGAAAGGCAGCATAACATAAAGTCAGCCATGTGTGCCAGAGTACCAACAGACAAGACTTCGCTGTCCTCATCAGGAGGATGACTCTCAATCTCCTCATCCTCTTCCTCCTCTTCGGTCCATCCACGCTGAACAGATGGGTACTACCGTCTCCTGCTCCTCCTCCTCATCATCCAATTTGCGCTGAGAAGACGAACTGACGGTGGTCTGGCTATCACCCTGTGCACTGTCTTCCCCCATTTTCACCTCTTCCACATGCAAAGCGTCCGCCTTCATTGTGAGCAACGAGCGTTTCAGTAGACACAGAAGTGGGATGGTTACGCTGATAAGAGCAGCATCGCCGCTCATCATGTGTGTTGATTCCTCAAAGTTAAATAAAACCTCAGAGAGGTCGGACATCCATGCCCACTCGTCGCTTGTGAAGAGCGGAAGCTGACTGGAAAGGCGATGACCATGTTGCAGCTGGTATTCCACTACTGCCCTCTGCTGCTCACAAAGCCTGGCCAACATGTGGAACGTGGAGTTTCAGCACGTGCTCACGTCGCACAACAGTCATGTAGCTGGCAATTGCAAGCGCTGCTGCAGCATTGCCAGACAGGCAGCAGCTGTAGATGACTTTCGGAAATTGGCACACACGCGGTGCACATTCACCAGTAGCTCAGGCAAATTGGGGTAAGTTTTGAGAAACAGCTGAACCACTAAGTTGAACACATGGGCTAGGCATGGTATGTGTGTAGGCTTGCCGAGCTCCAAAGCCGTCACCAAGTTACGGCCATTATCAGACACAACCATGCCTGGTTGTAGGTTGAGTGGCGAGAGCCACAGCTCAGTCTGGTTAATTATACCCTGCCACAGCTCTGCGACGGTGTGCTGTTTGTCACCTAAGCAAATTAGTTTCAGCACGTCCTGTTGCCGCTTCCCCACTGCAGTGCTACACTGCTTTCAGCTACTGACTGATGGCTGGCTGGTGCTGCAAGATGAGAATTCAGAGGTGGAAGTGGAGTAGGAGGTGGAGGAGGAGAAGGGGGGGTTGCAGCCACTAATGTAGGTTGTGGCGGAAATCCTGATGGAAGTAGGGCCCGCAATCCTTGGTGTCGGTAGCACCTGTGCCATCCCAGGTCACGAATCGTTCCCAGCCTCCACAACGTTCACCCAGTGTGCCGTCAGGGAAATGTAGCGTCCCTTGCCCAAAGCAATTGTCCATGTGTCAGTTGTTAAGTTGACCTTCCCAATAACTGCGTTGGTCAGTGCATGGGTGATGTTACGGGACACTTGCTGGTGTAAGAGGGGGATGGCACACCGGGAAAAATAGTGGCGGCTGGGAACTGAGTAACGAGGGACGGTCACCGTCATCAGGCTGCGGAAAGTCTCAGTGTCCAAAAGCCTTAATGGCAACATTTCCAGGGCCAGCAATTTGGAAAGGTGCACATTTTGTGCTATGGCCTGTGGGTGGGTGGCTGGGTATTTGCGCTTTCGTTCAAAGGCCTGGGGTATGGATATCTGTACGCTGCACTAGGAGACAGAAGTGGATGTGCTAGATGATGGTGCTTGTGAAGGTCCAGGTGCAGGGTGGGAGGCATCCGGGCCTGTGTCTTGGGCAGGGGATTGGCCAGCACGTAACACACTAGGGTGCTTTGATGCCATGTGGCGGTTCATGCTGGTGGTGGTGAGGTTGCTAGTGTTCATGCCCCTGCTCATTTTGGTACGGCACAGGTTGCAAATGACAAGTCTTTTATTGTCCGCACTTTCCTCAAAAAAGCTCCAGACTACGAGATACCTACCCCTTGGCAAGGGAAATTGCCTCAAGGGGGTACTCCGAGGAACAGTTGCGGGCCTGTTTGGTGTGGCCCACCTTCTTCCTTTTTCCACCCCACTGCCTCTTCTAGCCTGTGGCGGTGCTTAAGATTTATCCCCCTCTGTACTGCTGTCCTCACTCGGCTTTCCACCTTACCAGGTTGGGTCAGTGATTTCATCGTCCACCACCTCCTCTTCCACTTCCTCACTAGTGATGTCGCGAACATAAAATTTTCAGTTCGCGAACAGCGAACGCGAACTTCCGCAAATGTTCGCGAACTGGCGAACCGGGCGAACCGCCATAGACTTCAATAGACAGGCGAATTTTAAAACCCACAGGGACTCTTTCTGGCCACAATAGTGATGAGAAAGTTGTTTCAAGGGGTCTAACACCTGGACTGTGGCATGCCGGAGGGGGATCTATGGCAAAACTCCCATGGAAAATTACGTAGTGGACGCAGAGTCGGGTTTTAATCCATAAAGGGCATAAATCAACTAACATTCCTAAATTGTTTGGAATAACGTGCTTTAAAACATCCAGTGTGTGTATACGATCAGGTATGATGTTGTATCGATCAGGTAGTGTAAGGGTTACGCCCGCATCACAGACATTGACAGACCAAACTCCCCTTTTAATGCACCGCAAACAGTTCATTTGCACAACCGCAAACTCCCCATTTGCACAAGGTTGGATACCAAGCTAGCCACGTCCCGGTGATGTCATTGAAGGTTTCTTCCTCCACCCAGCCACGTACAACACCAAGGGTCCCCGAAAGGTCAATTGAATTGATTTTTCGAACGGGGAGATGGTTAAAAAAACGCTGGCTCCCTCCCCTTTGTTTTTATCCACGGTGACTGCGTCTGCGCCGTGCAATTTACTGTCACACCCGATATGAGTGGTATTTTCTGTAGTACTATTCTCATCAGTTTAATCCCTCTAACGTCCCCGACTCCCCAATCTGGGGGCCATTTATTAAACAGATTTTTCGGACGGGGAGATGGTTAAAAAAACGCTGGCTCCCTCCACTCTGTTTTAATCCACGGTGACTGCGTCTGCGCCGTGCAATTTACTGTCACACCCGATATGAGTGGTATTTTCTGTAGTACTATTCTCATCAGTTTAATCCCTCTAACGTCCCCAATCTGGGTGCCATTTATTGAATAGATTTTTCGAACGGGGAGATGGTTAAAAAAACGCTGGCTCCCTCCCCTTTGTTTTTATCCACGGTGACTGCGTCTGCGCCGTGCAATTTACTGTCACACCCGATATGAGTGGTATTTTCTGTAGTACTATTCTCATCAGTTTAATCCCTCTAACGTCCCCGACTCCCCAATCTGGGGGCCATTTATTAAACAGATTTTTCGGACGGGGAGATGGTTAAAAAAACGCTGGCTCCCTCCACTCTGTTTTAATCCACGGTGACTGCGTCTGCGCCGTGCAATTTACTGTCACACCCGATATGAGTGGTATTTTCTGTAGTACTATTCTCATCAGTTTAATCCCTCTAACGTCCCCAATCTGGGTGCCATTTATTGAATAGATTTTTCGAACGGGGAGATGGTTAAAAAAAACCTGGCTCCCTCCACTCTGTTTTAAACCACGGTGACTGCGTCTGCGCCGTGCAATTTACTGTCACACCCGATATGAGTGGTATTTTCTGTAGTACTATTCTCATCAGTTTAATCCCTCTAACGTCCCCAATCTGGGTGCCATTTATTGAATAGATTTTTCGAACGGGGAGATGGTTAAAAAAACGCTGGCTCCCTCCACTCTGTTTTAAACCACGGTGACTGCATCTGCGCCGTGCAATTTACTGTCACACCCGATATGAGTGGTATTTTCTGTAGTACTATTCTCATCAGTTTAATCCCTCTAACATCCCCAATCTGGGGGCCATTTATTAAATAGATTTTTTGAACGGGGAGATGGTTAAAAAAACGCTGGCTCCCTCCACCGATATGAGTGGTATTTTCTGTAGTATTATTCTCATCAGTTTAATCCCTGTTACGTCCCATATCAGGAATTGCCTTTTATGAAAAAAAATTTAGGCCGGGTACCTTCGACTGCCTTCACAGTGACAGACCAAACTCTCATACACTAAACTGAATTGATTTCAGGAACCGGGAGATGGAAAAAGCAGCTTGGTCGGTCCTCTTACTCCCAAATTGGGGCACTGCGCGTGCACAGAGCAATGTGCTGTGACACCCTATATGAGTGGTGTCTTAACTAGTACTATTGCTATCAGTTTAATCCCTGTTACGGACCCTATCCGGTCGAATTGATTAACCATTGTCGAATCCCCCATTGACATCCCCCTTATAAGCTGTGTAAAGCATATTTTTTAGTTTGGTTTTGAACTGCTGCATCCTTTCCGACTTTTGGTAATTTGGTAACATTTCTGCCACTTTCTGCTTATACCGGGGGTCTAGTAGCGTGGCCACCCGATCGCTTTTGGTCTGACCATAATGAAGCAACGGCCTTATCATCTGGGGTGTGGCAACATTGCCAACACACTTTTATAGAGGTGATGATGATTGCTTCATTGTGATACGCAAGCCCCTTCACCACAACAAGGTAACGATCACGAAGGGGAATTGACACTTGTATGTGCCTTTTTTTTTTGGTTTGTTTTTGCAGCCACAGTGCTGCACCATAGGACAGAAAAATTAGGCATGTACACATGCCTGAAAAATAATGGCACTGTTGCAGACGCTATTGTAGCAGCGGCCGGAAAAATTTATGTTTTCCAGGCAGAAAAGTGACTAAAACATTACGGCTTGAACCCTAGTTGGTGGTGGAGAATTCACGAAAGTCATCCGGTATGCAGACATTAAATACAGCAGCGTGGGGACCATTTTGAGGCCAAGGCATGTAATCAGGCCTTTTGTTAGTCAAACGTATCCCCCACTGTCAGTCCCTTCGGGATCCATGCCTCATTCATCTTTATGAAGGTGAGGTAATCAACACTTTTTTGACCGAGGCGACTTCTCTTGTCAGTGACAATGCCTCCTTGCTGCACTGAAGCTCCTTTCTGACAGGACACTTGAAGCAGGGCAGGCCAGAAGTTCTATCGCAAACTGGGATAGCTCAGGCCACAGGTCAAGCCTGCACACCCAGTAGTGAAGGGGTTCATTGCTCCTCAGAGTGTCGATATCTGCTGTTAAGGCGAGGTAGTCTGCTACCTGTCGGTCGAGTCGTTCTCTAAGGCTGGATCCCGAAGGGCTGTGGCGATGAGTAGGACTGAAAAAGCTCCGCATGTCCTCCATCAACAACACATCTGTAAATCGTCCAGTCCTTGCCGCCGTGGTAGGAGGAGGATTACACTCACCTCTTCCCCTGTTAGATTCCCGTTGTGCTGTGACATCTCCCTTATAAGCTGTGTAAAGCATATTTTTTAGTTTGGTTTTGAACTGCTGCATCCTTTCCGACTTTCGGTAATTTGGTAACATTTCTGCCACTTTCTGCTTATACCGGGGGTCTAGTAGCGTGGTCACCCAGTACAGATCGTTCTCCTTTATCCTTTTTATACGTGGGTCCCTCAACAGACATGACAGCATGAAAGACCCCATTTGAACAAGGTTGGATGCAGAGCTTCTCATTTCCCGTTCCTCGTCCTCACTGATGTCATTGACGGTCTGTTCTTCCCCCCAGCCACGTACAACACCATGGGTCCCAGATAGGTGACAACAACGAGCACCCTGGGGTGCCTGCTGTGGTTGGTCTTCCTCCTCCTCAAAGCCGCCACATTCCTCCTCTGACTCCTCTTCCTCATACTCCTCTTCCAGCGTTGCTGCAGGTCCGGCAAGCGATGATGACAAGGCTGTTTCTGGTGGTGATGGTGACCACAACTCTTCCTCTTCCTCTTCACGCTCATCTACAGCCTGATCCAGAACTCTTCGCAGGGCACGCTCCAGGAAGAAAACAAATGGGATGAGGTCGCTGATGGTGCCTTCGGTGCGACTGACTAGGTTTGTCACCTCCTCAAAAGGACGCATAAGCCTACAGGCATTGCGCATGAGTGTCCAGTAACGTGGCAAAAAGATTCCCAGCTCCGCAGAGGCTGTCCTAGCACCCCGGTCATACAAATACTCGTTGACGGCTTTTTCTTGTTGGAGCAGGCGGTCGAACATTAGGAGTGTTGAATTCCAACGTGTCGGGCTGTCGCATATCAAGCGCCTCACTGGCATGTTGTTTCGCCGCTGAATATCGGAAAAGTGCGCCATGGCCGTGTAGGAACGCCTGAAATGGCCACACACCTTCCTGGCCTGCTTGAGGACGTCCTGTAAGCCTGGGTACTTAGACACAAAACGTTGTACGATGAGATTCAACACATGTGCCATGCACGGCACATGTGACAACTTGCCCAAATTTAATGCCGCCAACAGATTGCTTCCATTGTCACACACCACTTTGCCGATCTCCAGTTGGTGCGGGGTCAGCCACTGATCCACCTGTGCGTTCAGGGCGGACAGGAGTGCTGGTCCTGTGTGGCTCTCTGCTTTCAGGCAAGTCAACCCCAAGATAGCGTTACACTGTCGTATCCGGGATGTGGAATAGCCCCTGGGGAGCTGGGGGGAATCAGTTGATGTGCAGCCAGACGCCGCAGCAGAAGAGGACTCAGCCGAGGAGGAAATTAAAGAGGATGGAGTAGGAGTAGAGGAGGTGGCAGTAGGTCTGCCTGCAAGTCGTGGTGGTGTCACCAACTCCGCTGCAGAGCCACGCATTCCATGCTTGTCAGCCGTCAGCAGGTTGACCCAATGCGCAGTATACGTGATATACCTGCCCTGACCGTGCTTTGCAGACCAGGTATCAGTGGTCAGATGGACCCTTGCCCCAACACTGTATGCCAGAGATGCCATGACTTCCTTTTCAATGACATGGTAGAGGTTTGGGATTGCCTTTTTTGAAAAAAAATTTCGTCCGGGTACCTTCCACTGTGGTGTCCCAATAGCGACAAATTTTTTGAAGGCCTCAGACTCTACCAGCTGGTATGGTAAAAGCTGGCGGGCTAAGAGTTCCGTCAAGCCAGCTGTCAGTCGCCGGGCAAGGGGGTGACTTTGTGACATTGGCTTCTTATGCTCAAACATGTCCTTGACAGACACCTGACTGTGGGCAGATGAGCAGGAACTGCTGAAGGTGAGAGATGGAGTGGCGGGTGGTTGAGAGGGGGCAGGGAGGACAGCAGTGGTTGACGTGGCTGAAGATGCAGGACCAGGAGGAGCATGGTGGCTTTGAGTTTGTGTGCTGCTTGTACTCATGTGTTGATCCCATAGGCGTTTGTGATGTGAGATCATGTGCCTTCGCAAAGCAGTTGTACCAAGGTGGGTGTTGGACTTCCCACGACTCAGTTTCTTTTGGCACAGGTTGCAAATGGCATTGCTTTTATCAGAGGCAGACACACAAAAAAAATGCCACACTGCTGAGCTTTGCAATGACGGCATTCTAGTGGTGGCAACAGCATGCGTTGACTGGCGTGCTGTCTGGCTGACCCCAGGTGCCGATACATGCTGTCTGACTGTGCCACTAACTCCTTGCGACGACCTCCCCCTGCTTCCAACTCGTCTCCTCATTCTCTCTGTCTCCCCTTCAGAACTTTCCCCCTCTTCTTCTCTTCGAGCAGGCACCCACGTGGCATCCGTGGACACATCGTCATCATCAAACGCTTCACTTGTATCTGACACCTCAGCAAAGGAAGCAGCAGCGGGTACAACATCATCATCATCACACTGTACGTCCATGTGTGTAATCCTGCCTGACTGAGACATATCCCCGTAATCTACATCATCTGGCAATAATGGTTGCGCATCACTAATTGCATCCAACTGATGTGTAAATAACTCCTCTGACGGATCAAGTGAAGCGGCTGTGGTGGCTGTGGTGGTAGTGGCGACGGGCGGGTGCGTGGTAACTTGAGAGCAGGTGACCGAAGCTGAGTTGGAGGAGGATGGTGCGTCAAGGTTCTTAGCGGAAGCTGTTGAAGATTGGGTGTCCTGTCTAAGCCAGTCAACTACGTCCTCTGAATTTTTCGGGTTCAGGGTACGTGGCCTCTGAAAACTGGGCATTATTCCAGGGACAGTGGAAATCACAGCACCACGACCACGACGGCCCCTGCGGGGTGGCCTGCCTCTGCCTGTCATTTTTTTTTTAGATAAGTGGTACTACGCGTGCTAGGTACTGTGCCACCCGGTATGAGTGGTTGGCACTGGCAGTGGGCACACTACAGTCTGTGGAAGTGGGCCTGACACACACTGGCAGCAGGCAAGCAACTGAATTTAGACTACTGTCTAAAAATTAAATGCCTTATTTATCGGCAAGCTACTGTGCCACCCGGTATGAGTGGTTGGCACTGGCAGTGGGCACACTACAGTCAGTGGAAGAGGGCCTGACACACACTGGCAGCAGGCAAGCAACTGAAATTACACTAAAGTGTAAAAATTAAATGCCTTATTTATCGGCAAGCTACTGTGCCACCCGGTATGAATGGTTGGCACTGGCAGTGGGCACACTACAGTCAGTGGAAGAGGGCCTGACACACACTGGCAGCAGGCAAGCAACTGAATTTAGACTACTGTCTAAAAATTAAATGCCTTATTTATCGGCAAGCTACTGTGCCACCCGGTATCAGTGGTTGGCACTGGCAGTGGGCACACTACAGTCAGTGGAAGCGGGCCTGACACACACTGGCAGCAGGCAAGCAACTGAAATTACACTAAAGTGTAAAAATTAAATGCCTTATTTATCGACAAGCTACTGTGCCACCCGGTATCAGTGGTTGGCACTGGCAGTGGGCACACTACAGTCAGTGGAAGCGGGCCTGACACACACTGGCAGCAGGCAAGCAACTGAATTTAGACTACTGTCTAAAAATTAAATGCCTTATTTATCGGCAAGCTACTGTGCCACCCGGTATCAGTGGTTGGCACTGGCAGTGGGCACACTACAGTCAGTAGAAGCGGGCCTGACACACACTGGCAGCAGGCAAGCAACTGAAATTACACTAAAGTGTAAAAATTAAATGCCTTATTTATCGGCAAGCTACTGTGCCACCCGGTATGAGTGGTTGGCACTGGCAGTGGGCACACTACAGTCAGTGGAAGAGGGCCTGACACACTGACTGGCAGCAGGCAAGCAACTGAATTTAGACTACTGTCTAAAAATTAAATGCCTTATTTATCGGCAAGCTACTGTGCCACCCGGTATCAGTGGTTGGCACTGGCAGTGGGCACACTACAGTCAGTGGAAGCGGGCCTGACACACACTGGCAGCAGGCAAGCAACTGAAATTACACTAAAGTGTAAAAATTAAATGCCTTATTTATCGGCAAGCTACTGTGCCACCCGGTATGAGTGGTTGGCACTGGCAGTGGGCACACTACAGTCAGTGGAAGAGGGCCTGACACACTGACTGGCAGCAGGCAAGCAACTGAATTTAGACTACTGTCTAAAAATTAAATGCCTTATTTATCGGCAAGCTACTGTGCCACCCGGTATCAGTGGTTGGCACTGGCAGTGGGCACACTACAGTCAGTGGAAGCGGGCCTGACACACACTGGCAGCAGGCAAGCAACTGAAATTACACTAAAGTGTAAAAATTAAATGCCTTATTTATCGGCAAGCTACTGTGCCACCCGGTATCAGTGGTTGGCACTGGCAGTGGGCACACTACAGTCAGTAGAAGCGGGCCTGACACACACTGGCAGCAGGCAAGCAACTGAAATTACACTAAAGTGTAAAAATTAAATGCCTTATTTATCGGCAAGCTACTGTGCCACCCGGTATGAGTGGTTGGCACTGGCAGTGGGCACACTACAGTCAGTGGAAGAGGGCCTGACACACACTGGCAGCAGGCAAGCAACTGAATTTAGACTACTGTCTAAAAATTAAATGCCTTATTTATCGGCAAGCTACTGTGCCACCCGGTATCAGTGGTTGGCACTGGCAGTGGGCACACTACAGTCAGTGGAAGCGGGCCTGACACACACTGGCAGCAGGCAAGCAACTGAATTTAGACTACTGTCTAAAAATTAAATGCCTTATTTATCGGCAAGCTACTGTGCCACCCGGTATCAGTGGTTGGCACTGGCAGTGGGCACACTACAGTCAGTTGAAGTCGGCCTGACACACACTAGCAGCAGGCAAGCAGCTGAAATTACATTAAAGTGTAAAAATTAAATGCCTTTTTTAAGCAAAGTCCTGTGCCAGCCGGTATGAGTGGTGGGCACTGGCAGTGGGCACACTACAGTCAGTGGAAGTCAGCCTGACACACACTGGCAGGCAACTAACCTTAGATTAAAGTGTAAAAATTAAGTGCCTATTTTTTAAGCAAAGTCCTGTGCCACTCGGTATGACAGGGGTGGGCACTGGCAGTGGGCACACTACAGTCAGTTGAAGTCGGCCTGACACACACTAGCAGCAGGCAAGCAGCTGAAATTACACTAAAGTGTAAAAATTAAATGCCTTTTTTATGCAAAGTCCTGTGCCAGCCGGTATGAGTGGTGGGCACTGGCAGTGGGCACACTACAGTCAGTGGAAGTCAGCCTGACACACACTGGCAGGCAACTAACCTTAGATTAAAGTGTAAAAATTAAGTGCCTATTTTTTAAGCAAAGTCCTGTGCCACTCGGTATGACAGGGGTGGGCACTGGCAGTGGGCACACTACAGTCAGTTGAAGTCGGCCTGACACACACTAGCAGCAGGCAAGCAGCTGAAATTACATTAAAGTGTAAAAATTAAATGCCTTTTTTAAGCAAAGTCCTGTGCCAGCCGGTATGAGTGGTGGGCACTGGCAGTGGGCACACTACAGTCAGTGGAAGTCAGCCTGACACACACTGGCAGGCAACTAACCTTAGATTAAAGTGTAAAAATTAAGTGCCTATTTTTTAAGCAAAGTCCTGTGCCACTCGGTATGACAGGGGTGGGCACTGGCAGTGGGCACACTACAGTCAGTGGAAGCGGGCCTGACACACACTGGCAGCAGGCAAGCAACTGAAATTACACTAAAGTGTAAAAATTAAATGCCTTATTTATCGGCAAGCTACTGTGCCACCCGGTATCAGTGGTTGGCACTGGCAGTGGGCACACTACAGTCAGTAGAAGCGGGCCTGACACACACTGGCAGCAGGCAAGCAACTGAAATTACACTAAAGTGTAAAAATTAAATGCCTTATTTATCGGCAAGCTACTGTGCCACCCGGTATGAGTGGTTGGCACTGGCAGTGGGCACACTACAGTCAGTGGAAGAGGGCCTGACACACACTGGCAGCAGGCAAGCAACTGAATTTAGACTACTGTCTAAAAATTAAATGCCTTATTTATCGGCAAGCTACTGTGCCACCCGGTATCAGTGGTTGGCACTGGCAGTGGGCACACTACAGTCAGTGGAAGCGGGCCTGACACACACTGGCAGCAGGCAAGCAACTGAATTTAGACTACTGTCTAAAAATTAAATGCCTTATTTATCGGCAAGCTACTGTGCCACCCGGTATCAGTGGTTGGCACTGGCAGTGGGCACACTACAGTCAGTTGAAGTCGGCCTGACACACACTAGCAGCAGGCAAGCAGCTGAAATTACATTAAAGTGTAAAAATTAAATGCCTTTTTTAAGCAAAGTCCTGTGCCAGCCGGTATGAGTGGTGGGCACTGGCAGTGGGCACACTACAGTCAGTGGAAGTCAGCCTGACACACACTGGCAGGCAACTAACCTTAGATTAAAGTGTAAAAATTAAGTGCCTATTTTTTAAGCAAAGTCCTGTGCCACTCGGTATGACAGGGGTGGGCACTGGCAGTGGGCACACTACAGTCAGTTGAAGTCGGCCTGACACACACTAGCAGCAGGCAAGCAGCTGAAATTACACTAAAGTGTAAAAATTAAATGCCTTTTTTATGCAAAGTCCTGTGCCAGCCGGTATGAGTGGTGGGCACTGGCAGTGGGCACACTACAGTCAGTGGAAGTCAGCCTGACACACACTGGCAGGCAACTAACCTTAGATTAAAGTGTAAAAATTAAGTGCCTATTTTTTAAGCAAAGTCCTGTGCCACTCGGTATGACAGGGGTGGGCACTGGCAGTGGGCACACTACAGTCAGTTGAAGTCGGCCTGACACACACTAGCAGCAGGCAAGCAGCTGAAATTACATTAAAGTGTAAAAATTAAATGCCTTTTTTAAGCAAAGTCCTGTGCCAGCCGGTATGAGTGGTGGGCACTGGCAGTGGGCACACTACAGTCAGTGGAAGTCAGCCTGACACACACTGGCAGGCAACTAACCTTAGATTAAAGTGTAAAAATTAAGTGCCTATTTTTTAAGCAAAGTCCTGTGCCACTCGGTATGACAGGGGTGGGCACTGGCAGTGGGCACACTACAGTCAGTTGAAGTCGGCCTGACACACACTAGCAGCAGGCAAGCAGCTGAAATTACATTAAAGTGTAAAAATTAAATGCCTTTTTTAAGCAAAGTCCTGTGCCAGCCGGTATGAGTGGTGGGCACTGGCAGTGGGCACACTACAGTCAGTGGAAGTCAGCCTGACACACACTGGCAGGCAACTAACCTTAGATTAAAGTGTAAAAATTAAGTGCCTATTTTTTAAGCAAAGTCCTGTGCCACTCGGGATGACAGGGGTGGGCACTGGCAGTGGGCACACTACAGTCAGTTGAAGTCGGCCTGACACACACTGGCAGGCAACTAACCTTAGATTAAAGTGTAAAAATGAAGTGCCTTTTTTTTAAGCAAAGTCCTGTGCCACACGGGATGACAGGGGTGGGCACTGGCAGTGGGCACACTACAGTCAGTTGAAGTCGGCCTGACACACACTAGCAGCAGGCAAGCAGCTGAAATTACACTAAAGTGTAAAAATTAAATGCCTTTTTTATGCAAAGTCCTGTGCCAGCCGGTATGAGTGGTGGGCACTGGCAGTGGGCACACTACAGTCAGTGGAAGTCAGCCTGACACACACTGGCAGGCAACTAACCTTAGATTAAAGTGTAAAAATTAAGTGCCTTTTTTTAAGCAAAGTCCTGTGCCACACGGAATGACAGGGGTGAGCACTGGCAGTGGGCACACTACAGTCTGTGGGCCTGCAGCTCCTCACACACAGGCAGGCCAGGCAACTGCAATATGTATATAAAGGAAAAAAAAAAAGCAGACTAATGTTGCAGCCCTAAAAAGGGCTTTTTGGGGTGCTGTCAGGACGCTGTCCTTACAGCAGAGATCAGATGAGTCTTTCAGGACTGGAGTGGACACTGAATTCACTAGCCTAGCTATCGATTTCCCAATTAAATCAGCAGCAGTTACAGTCTCCCTCCTCTCACTAAGACTGCAGCTTCAGAATGAATCTAAAATGGATGCTGTGCAGGAGGTGGGAGGGTCTGGGAGGGAGGGTATGCTGCTGATTGGCTGGAATGTGTCTGCTGACTGTGAGGTACAGGGTCAAAGTTTGCTCAATGATGATGTATAGGGGGCGGACCGAACATCGCATGTGTTCGCCCGGCAGAGGCGAACGCGAACAAGCTATGTTCGCCGGGAACTGTTCGCCGTCGGATAGTTCGGGCCATCTCTATTCCTCACTCTGATCATCTTCCTGACTTGTTGACCTAACAAGAACCTTACTTATTGACAACTGTGTCTCATCCTCATCATGAACGTCTTGAGACACTAATTGCCATTGACTTATTGGTAACTGTGTCTCATCATCATCATCCACCTCGTGAAACACTAATTGCCGTTCCCCACTGTCATCTTTTTCTGACTGTGGATGCTCAAGAGTTTGGGAATTAGTGCACAAGATCTCCTCATGTCCCTCTTCAAGTGGGCTTGGCGAGAGGGCCAAATCAAGGAATGGCGATGAAAAAAGCTCCTTGGAATATCGAAGTGTGGGATCACTTGTTTTCCAAGACTCTCCATGGTGGTGAGCATTCTGTTGACCAGACTCTTGGCTACTGAGACTGGACATTGTGGAAGACAGGGTGGTGCTTAACCGACTGGAAGCATTATCTGCTGCAATCCAACAAACCACCTGTTCACACTAGTGTGACTTCGAGAGTGGCATTCTGCGCTGCCCTGCAAACTGGGACATGAAGCTAGTTATCGTGGATGAGTGTGTTTCTTGTGCTCTGGCATCAGGCACAGTTTCACCGCGCACAGGGCCACGGCCTCTGCGTGCACCATCAGCAGCACTGCCACTTCCCCGTCCCTTACTGCTTGCCTTGAGCATATTAAATGGTATGTATGCTTGCAAGTATGTCACACGTACAGAAGCGCAGGTTTTATAAGTGTATGCGCAAATAAATTACGCTGAATGTCACAGATATTTAGGATGCGTAAACGTTACACAGGAGATGTAGCGCAGGTAATGTCGCTGTCACCAGCGGTGAAAAAATTACACTGAATGTCACAGATATTTAGCATGCGCAAACATTATATAAGAGATTTAGCGCAGGTAATGTCACTGTCACCAGCGGTGAAAAAATTACACTGCATGTCACAGATATTTAGGGTGTGCAAACATACAGGAGATGTAGCGCAGGTAATGTCGCTGTAACCAGCAGCGAAAAAATTACACTGAATGTCAAAGATATTTAGGATGCACAAACGTTATACAGGAGATGTAGCGCAGGTAATGTCGCTGTCACCAGCGGCAAACAAATTACACTGAATGTCACAGATAATTAGGATGCGCAAACGATACACAGGAGATGTAGTGTAGGTAATGTCGCTGTCACCAGCGGCAAAAAAATTACACCGAATGTCACAGATATTTAGGATGCGCAAACATTACACAGGAGATGTAGCGCAGGTAATGTCACTGTCATCAGCGGCGAAAAAATGACACTGAATGTCACAGATATTTAGGATGTGCAAACGTTATACAGGAGATGTAGCACAGGTAATGTTGCTGTCACCAGCGGCTAAGAAAAAATGACACTGAATGTCACAGACATTTAGGATGCGCAAATGTAACACAACAGATGTAGCAGAGGTTGTGTCACTGTCAGAAGCGGACAAAGAATTGCACGCAATTTAGCGCAGGTTGCGCTAATAATATATATTGCATCCAGATAAAACAATAGTCCTTAAAAGGACTTTTGGGTCTCTAACACCTTTCAAGACTAAACCCTGCCTAAAAAATAGAAATAAAATTCCTGTCCTACACTATCTGTCCCTTCTGCTGCAGCTCGCCCTGACTAAGACTGAGCCGAACCACGTGTCATCGGGTGCTATTAAGCACCCGATGAAGTGTTCCGGCCAGCCAATCACTGTAATGCCAGTAACCAACATGGCTACGGCATTACAGTGAGTGCCATTCATTTTTTCGCACGTTTATTGGCTGCATAGCAGCTAACAAACGTGCGGGGAGGAGACTCGAGCATCGCCAATGCTCGAGTCAAAATCGTGTTCGGCCGAGCATGCTCGCCCAACACTAATAATTATTATTAACTTTTGTTTCCGACAGTTTACATTTACTTTTTACGAAGTGTTAATTCTTACTTCTTTTATTAACAATAGCAATAATTTTGTTTCCAATCTTGTATGTATCCACAAGCATGTGTAATTGACAGAGATGACGCCAAGGGCATCACTGGTTCAAATGCTCCATTCAAACCCAAGATCTGGTGCCTCAGGAGGTCTAAATGTCCCTCTAGTGCAAAAACTGGAAATAAAATATATTAGTCGGTGACCCTATTACAGTGCTTATATTAGGAGTAGGAAGATGCTGCGGCAGCAATTGCAAATGGGTCCTTGTTCCTCAGGGCCCCAAAGGCGATGGGCCTCAAGAGCTTAAAGGGGGTGTCAGTAGAGGAGTCTTCTGTTTAGGAGCCTGACCTTCTGGCCAGAATAGAGAGCAATATCTCTTTCTCACTCTGGAGGGGTAGTCCTATCCTGCATTTACACATTGTTTTGAATGGACACTATGTAATGCTTAACTATTACTGTGGAGGTATTTTCTGCCAGTTGATTGGTTGCCATTTATTAATACCCAAACTGTGAGGAAAAACTGAAGGATTCCATTTAACTCTATGTTGTCCGTCAGTGTCCATTTGGACACTACAGGGATCTAAACATTTATTAGCAGGGCTTTTTTTCTCAGAGAAAAGGTGGTGGAACTCACCCCCCCTCCCCTGGCCATGCCCCTACCCACCCCTAGGACCGCCCCCTAAAACCGCCCCTTTAGAGAACAGGGATGCAAGTAAAATTTGGGGGGGCTATAAAAGTCCAGCCCAGCAAAGAAACCCAGATGGGGATGGCACTGTTAATGGGGGATCTGGGGATGGCACTGTTATGGGGGATCTGTGGATGGCATCCACAGATCCCCCATCCTATAACAGTGCCATCCACAGACCCCACCCCCATCATATAACAGTGCCATCCACAGACCCCCCTTAACAGTGCCATCCACAGACCCCCCACCCCATAACAGTGCCATCCACAGACCTCCCCCCCACCCCATAACAGTGCCATCCACAGACCCCCCCACCCCATAACAGTGCCATCCACAGACCCCCCCACCCCATAACAGTGCCATCCACAGACCCCCCCCTTAACAGTGCCATCCACAGACCCCCCCACCCCATAACAGTGCCATCCACAGACCCCTCCCCCCACCTCATAACAGTGCCACAGTGAACGCACCGGCCCCCAGCTCCTCCTCCCAGTCCCTCCCCGCTGATACATCGCAGCCTGCCATGCTGGAGCATGGCAGGCTGCGATGTCAAAAGGTGGCGGAACGCCGGTGCGTTCCGCCAGAAAAAAAGCCCTGTTTATTAGAGACTAGAGACTTGTGTTGCCAGGATTTTGCTGATTTGTAAATTTCCTATCATTCAGTTCTCATTTTGTAATGTGTACTGAAGCATGGATCCAAACATTTATGTGGTAGACAAAGCCTGTAATAGGAAATGTGTTCACCAGATTTGCTTTTCTTCTACTCCTGATATTTCAAAAGTCCTTTTTGTCAACTACAGAACATTTGAGATTATGCATCACTCTGCCAGAAGTTGATCTCAGAAGGCAAGAGGCATAACTAGGGTCCTATAGGCCCCAGGGAAAATGTTGCACCTACCTCCCCCACGCATAGATTTCTACTCAGATGTGAGGGTCCCAGTGCTTTAATATAGTCTATAAACTTGTGTTCCCCCCTCCCAATAAATATGCTTCCTTCAACAGGTCTGGCGGGGGAGGAGTGGGTGTCAAATTTAAAAAAAAAGCTGGATAGCCCCTGATGGGATATATGTGACTCCATTTTGTCTCATTTAGCCACGTGTATTACATTTGGTTAGTGCACTACAAAACCTCCCTTCCCCCTATGGAATGTGAGACACTTCCTTAAACTGTTTCAGGAAATCTATACATGTTGAAAGTATGAACAGTCCAAGCCATATAAAGCCATCTGGCTCAAGTGTCTGCTAGCTTATGTGTATATACCTGATTGGTCAAATGCTGTTACTATGAGTCAGCTATTATGTTAATGCAGAACTTATGTGTGACCATACTATTGGTCACATACTAATGCTAACATATGATTGGATGTAAAGGAAGCTCAACCCCCTCTATTAAAACAGTTTGCCAGCTGTGAATAAACCAGAATGGATTGGAAATAGACATGTGTTCATGTGGTCTATCTTCTTCATTCTCCCGGTACCGGTTAGACTTAATTCAAGCTGACCACTGAAATCATGTGTCAGGGACACACGTTAGGCGAGAGAGTAAATTAGGCCTAACAGCTTGGGGACTCAGTTTCCGGGATTGGGAGGGTCAACTCTTCAGGTCTACCGTGAAAGACATCAATTTTTGTCCGCCTTGGACCTGGGAGCAATGACCAAAATCCCATTCAAGTAAGTCGAACCATCTATTTATGATTTCAGTGGATTGCGATGTCTGGGACACGCGCAAAATCTCAGGGAGCTTGTTGATTGTTGATTTTAAGAGGCTCATTGAGTCCGTATCGTTAAGAGATAGTGCACTAAGGATATCTGTTCCGGGAACAGAAGGATACAAGCTTGAATTAACTCTTATGTATATATAGTATAAGTATTTTAGAAGTATTAAGATTATCTGTCTGTGTGAGATGTTGGCCGGGTGGTAAGTTTACGGTCGCATCCCGCTTTGAAATCATTCTGTTTCTATTACTGCCAACATGTAAACCTTGTTGCACGGTCTAGTCCCACAAATTATTTCCTAGTTAACACATGAGTAGACAATTGGGCAAGATGTGAGAATTGACAGTTAAAATGTGAAACAGAATGTTATGCCAGGCTGGCAACAGGGATGAAAAGCTGAAAAAATCTGTTATAAGCTTACAGATAGTGTACATCAGAACTCCCGTGATTGTGAAGGGGGGTTAGGGTGAGTGACAAGACACAGCAGAGTCAGGAAGTTAATTCATGGATAGGGAAAAAGTGTCTCAGTGTTTGCAATTAGAAAGGGCTTGTGTTAAACGTTCAGAAATGAACTGGTTAAGTTTTGTTGCCCTAATGATCTGTGTGTGTTTAAATAGTGACGATTTATAGTCCCTGGAATTAGAGATTACAGCACTAAAAGATGGACAGTTAATGCATAAGTGTATTGATAGTTGAAGAGAGAAGTTGTTGAAGGATAATAATAGCCTGGTGCAAGCTGAGTTATGGTGAAAAAGTGTATATGGAAGTGACTGAGAGAACTTGAAGTTAGAGAAATGAAATGAGCAGCATTTCTTATTTCAAGATGGAGGATTTTGAATCCTATAGAGAGAACAAAGGTTGCCATAAGGCATCCCTTCCCCCACCACATTCCAAAATGTCACTTGTAGTCCTACAAAAAAAAAAAAAACTTTTCCTGTTTTCTCTGCAGTGTGCTCTCACAGAGAACTCCCTCCCATCTCACGCCCCCCTCTCCTGTGCTCAGGAATTCAACTAACCTACATATGGGGGAAGGGGAGGGGGGGCTGCTAATTGGATATGCATAAGCAGAATGTGAAAATGCTAACCTGTGTTATCTATAAGATATTCCAGACAGGGCTCCAGTATTTGATTAGATCTTTCCCAATTGTATGTTCCAATGGTTTAAAATGTGCCTGCAGTGATGATGCTAATTGGAAGTGTCCACTCCTATCAATCTAAGGTTGCACCCATTTTAAGTCCTTATTCAGATATGAGTAAAAGTTTGAGGAACATGTGGTACAGCTGAACGTCTTGATGTATTGCTTTACTTCCCCTGTTTGAACACTCCTGAAATGGGAGACGCAAGACAAGAGGAAGTAGAAGGCATGGTTGTGTACGGTGGGGGGCGATGTGTGTAACACTAAACAAAAAAACTACATGGCATATAAGATGATTTGTTAATTTTAACAAAATGACTGTATGATTAACATGTATATTGTTTTACAGTGACAGACCATCAGCAATTCTGGGTGTGGTATGAATATCTGCTTCCCGGAAAGCTGTGTTTGTCTGTGCTGCAAATTTTGGAATGTAACAAAGAGATTGTGTGATTGGGTGAAAGATACATGATTCAGTGGAATGTGAATGGGTGTGGCTCTGAGTTGTATGTACGTAGCAGAGCTGTGTGTGCAATTCATATTTTATGTGTAAGGGCGTGGTTATGAGCTGGTTTGTGAAGATGAGTACATGAAAATGTATATGAATGCGTATGGAATACGGTATTTGTTTTTAAATATGCGCATTAAGAATTTTATTTTATTTTCTTGGAAGTTTTTTGGTTTTTTATTGGTACCAACAGCATTGATCAAGCTGTACATTTTTATTTCAATGAAAAGTTTTTATGGGCCCTTTGTGTGTTCATGTCTGTATTGTCAGATCTGTTTGTTTCAATGTTTGTAGTTACATGTTACATGTTCAGTGTTGTGCTTAACATCAGAGCTCTGCTCGTATGGACAGCTAAGATACTAATGGCAAAACAGAAGACAGACCAAAGCGTCCACCAAAAGGGGTGGACTTAGGTGACTCAGAGTGTCAGGAAGGAAATGTGAGCCCTCTATGGGAATAAATGGGGTACTGACAAGGACATACAGAACAGATTCCTTACCAGTAGAAACCATGGACAGGGAATACATCATGTCATGTATTTAGCATTATACTAGATTGCCCAGTCAGCCTATTAGGGAGAGATTTGTTCATTAAGCTTGACTTGCAGGTATCAGCAAGGAATCAGGGCATAGGAGTACACTCAGATCTCATTCCAGTCTCTACACCGGTGCCACTGATTCTTGCAAACATACAGGACCACCCAGAGCTTAATAACATTAACCTTGCATTATGGTCCTCAAATGAATATGACACAGGATTCATAGATTGCACACATTACAAAGCTACTGTGAAACCAGGTGTCATCTCAGTGTTCCAGAAACAATACCTGCTGTAAAAAGAGAAACTTGATGGATTTAGGCCAATGATAAAGGAATTCCTACAAAAGGGAATCCAGGCAGAGGTGATTTCACCCTACAGCACGCCCGTGAATCCAGTGACAAAGGCAGATGGTACTACCCGCTTTGTACAGGATTTAAGGGCCATCAACAACATCATTGTGCCTATAGCCCCTGTTGTACCTGATGTCACTTAATCATTATCTGCCATTCCAGCAGACGCTGTTTGGTTCAGTGTGATAGATCTGAAAAATGTATTCTTTTCTATCCCACTTGATAAGATAACCAGACTACTTTTTGCTTTTTCCTTTGACAGACGCCAACTGACCTGGTGCAGACCCCAGGGATATGCTGATTCACCTGTAGTGTACAGCATAGTCCTCCAAGCGATGTTAGAGTCATGGTACATCCCCCCAAGGTTCTGTGCTGCTGCAATATGTCGGTGATTTATTACTGTGTAGCATGTCAGCGGAGGCCAGCATTCAGGATGGTTTATCACTGTTATAATGGTTGTCAGGATGTGGTCACAAAGTGACACTTAAGAAAATGCAATGGTGTAAAATGCAGGTTGAATACTTGGGCTTTGTCCTCACAAAAGGTGAACGGAGAATCAGCGCAGAAAGAGTCCAGTCTATTGCGGGTTTGGTCGCCCCGCACACCAAGAAGGAAATGTTATCTTTCCTTGGTATGATAAACAGTAGACAATGGATTCCTGATTGCTCCCACTATTGACAATGTTTTGAGGCAAGCCACTCTGGAAGAAAATCCAGATTTGATTAAATGGTCTTCTGAAATGTACAATGCATTTGATTATTTGAAATGTTTACTCATGTCAAGCCCAGGGCTGGGCCTCCCTGACTATAATATGCCCTTCCACATGTTTGCACGCCAAAATTGTAAAACCATGGCGGGTGTACTGACACAAGAAAACGGAGGCAAGTTGCGTCCTTGTGTGTTTTTCTCAAAGGTAATGCCCACCCCTGTTCAAGGGATGCCGGCATGTCTGTGTTCTCTTGCAGCCTGTGCTATGATGGTAGAGTCGGCAAATTCTTTCACAATGTGACATTACACCATTTTGCACACCACTCATGATGTTGTAGGCCTACTCAAGGACATCCGCACTCAACACAGCAGGCAGCTGAGCTTATTGCACTCACTAGGACATGTATTCTACATGCTGATAGACCTGTCACCATTCATACTGAGAGTAGGTACACACATGGGGTAGTGTGGGACCATGGTATGATCTGGCAGAGGAGAGGATTTACGGCAGCAGATGGTAAGGATCATGTCTCACAGGGCAATGCGCTGGCAGTTAAGATGGCGAAATGAGTGGCCAAAAGCAACCTCACAGGTTTGTATAACCATTGGGAGATGCCATGTTTGGCACCTCCAACCCCTGAGATGTTGCACATGCTTACTGATCTTCAGTGGTATGCCACTGAACAGGAACAGCAAGACTGGTGTTATCCAGTATTGCAGAAAAATCCTAAGACAGGATTAGAATTAGTCTGCAAAGAGGGGAAGTTATGCATTCCCCCAATACAGTGCTTCCATCTTAAGTAGCACATTTCCACAGAGTAGGACATAAACAGCATTGAGATACTCATGGGTAGGCCTTTCCCCACACCATGGGCAAGACGCCCCCCGGTAGTGCAGGAAGGGGACTTGGACCTGATCAGAGAGGAGTAATAATCTGATCAAGGTCCTCAGTAAAACTGAAGAATAAGTTGCTTGTAAGTCTTTTTCTCTTTCACAGGAATCAACCCGTCCATTCCGGATAGGCGACCAGGTGATGATCAAGATCTTAAAGAAGGGAAAGGAACCAGGAAGTTTCACCTACGGACAACCCACCGAGGTAGTCGTGATCACCAGAACAGCAGTCCTCACTGAACAGTCGCCCACGTGGATCCACGCCACAAGGATTAAGGTGGTGAAGAAAAGAGAGGTACTAACGGGGGCAGATAGCCCTGACCTCCAACGAGGCTCAGAGGTACTAACGGAGGCAGACAGCCTTGACCTCGAAGAAGATACAGAAGGGGTACTAACGGAGGCAGACAACTTAATAATTGTAATTTTGTGTCTCCTACTTACTGTCCCATGGCTGTGGAACAGACAGATATACCTGGAAACAGAATGCAGAGGGGAAGACAGTCTATGCAAGACAAAGGAGAACTTATGGTTGTACCTGGCCAAAACTCTGAACTTAACTGACTTTTGTCTCCAAACCACTTTATCGGCATCTAACATTTTGGAGACATGTCTGGTAGCGGTCCCCACCCCAGTAGATGTATGGACGGAGCTACTACGTTCCCAATGGAATGACGCAGATATGGAGGATCATGATGTTAAATATGGATATGTAAATCCTTATCATGCTTGTTATGACTGTCCTACATATGAGACTCTGCAAAGTAATATGATAGAAGTAAATACAGGTCTTGTCACAGCAGCAGGAATATGTTATAACTTCACCTGTGATGAGACACTATTGCCTCCCTGCATACAAGCAAAAATGCAGAATAAGACTAAACCAAATATTTGTGATAGAGATTTAGGTAGTTGTAAAAAGATAATATCAGGAAAGAATATGCAATGTAATATTACAAAAACAGTACCATCCCTAGACAAACATGTACCTCTACCAGCAGGATGGATATTGGCCTGTGGGAATACTAGTTACACATACATACCGGCCAATATTACAGAGGGACCCTGTACAATAGCCAGGCTGACATTAGCAATGATACCACTATTCCCAGCAATGCAGACACGACACACGAGAGACACTTCCCTACAGTTACCAGACAATTGTGATTATAATGTGAATCTCCTCTCTAGAGCAGAATATATGAGTTTAGGGGTATCTTTGATAGGAGTACCAGGGTTGGCCATATATAACCACAGGACAATATCAAAACTTGCCTGTTTTATGGTAAAACAGATAAATGTCACTAGTACAGTTCTGCAAGATATGCTGCTGGATATACAATCGTATGAAAAAGCTATCTTGCAGAATAGGGCAACTATTGACTATTTATTGCTCCAGCATGGTGTAGGATGCTCAGCGTTCGCAGGGATGTGTTGTTTCAATTTATTAGATCACTCCCGTGGAATAAAAGATAAAATAGGCCAATTAGAGGAGATGAGAAAACATATAAAACAGGATGTTGACCAAGGTTGGTGGGACTGGCTTTTTGGCTGAATACCTGACTTTGGTCAAATAAGGTATGTTTTAGGAGTGGCATTTGCCGTGGTCGCTGCAATAGTGGGTCTCTGCTGTTGTCTGTAGTGTGTGCCCTCCCTTCTAGCCATATGTCAAAAAGGTGGCCGAAAGAGGGGTACACTCGACATTCCTCTATACTCCGGTAGAGGTAGAAGAGGTTTACACAACCTCAACAAAGCCTGAGGATTATACTCCTGAAGGGTATATGGAATACCTAAAGGCTTATAAGCAAACCAAGGAAGAGCAGAGAAAGAACCATATAGTATATATATATATATACAGTATAAGGTTCTAAGAGGGGATTTGATGGGATATATGTGACTCCATTTTGTCTCATTTAGCCACGTGTATTACATTTGGTTAGTGCACTACAAAACCTCCCTTCCCCCTATGGAATGTGAGACACTTCCTTAAACTGTTTCAGGAAATCCATACATGTTGAAAGTATGAACAGTCCAAGCCATATAAAGCCATCTGGCTCAAGTGTCTGCTAGCTTATGTGTATATACCTGATTGGTCAAATGCTGTTACTATGAGTCAGCTATTATGTTAATGCAGAACTTATGTGTGACCATACTATTGGTCACATACTAATGCTAACATATGATTGGATGTAAAGGAAGCTCAACCCCCTCTATTAAAACTGTTTGCCAGCTGTGAATAAACCAGAATGGATTGGAAATAGACATGTGTTCATGTGGTCTATCTTCTTCATTCTCCCGGTACCGGTTAGACTTAATTCAAGCTGACCACTGAAATCATGTGTCAGGGACACACGTTAGGCGAGAGAGTAAATTAGGCCTAACAACCCCTTTAAGCATGAGAGATTTTTTTTAGCTCACATATGTTAATAAAACATACACCTAAGGCTACTTTCACACTAGCGTTCAGAGAGGATCCGTATGGTGTCTGCACAGACGGATCCTCTCCTATAATGCAGACGTTTGGATCCGTTCAGAACGGATCCGTCTGCATTATAGTTTAGAAAAAATTCTAAGTCGGAAAGTTGTTCAGACGGATCCGTCCAGACTTTACATTGAAAGTCAATGGGGACGGATCCGTTTGAAAATTGCACCATATTGTGTCATCTTCAAACGGATCCGTCCCCATTGACTTACATTGTACGTCTGGACAGATCCGTTTGCCTCCGCACGGCCAGGCGGACACCCGAACGCTGCAAGCTGAACGCTGCCAGACTGATGCATTCTGAGCGGATCCGCTCCCACTCAGAATGCATTAGGGCCGCTTGTGAGAGCCTTCAAACAGAGCTCACAAGCGGAACCCCGATCGCTAGTGTGAAAGTAGCCTAAACAATAACGTAGCATTTTTAGTCTGGGTTTCCTTATTCAGGTTTTTTGGTGTGTAATTTTTGCTGTTTTTTCCATTAACAGATGATAAACAGTGGACCCATATAAAAGAAAGACTGAGTCTTCTCTTTTTGAATCAAATCCTGGCTTTAGGTTCAAAAACTGCATTAAAAAAACTGAACATGGAAAGCCAGCCTTAGAGAAGTGGGAGGCAGCTCCAAAAATCTAATTGATGCCTATATAAACAGCATAGATAGAAAGGAATATTTTACTGCCCCTTGCTTTGGAATGCCATAATTACTTTTGCTGCTGTGCTCGGCTATAAATATTACTTTCATAAATGATACAGTAATTAGTGCCATTTTATTAGGATAACTTCCAGTAATTCAGCTGCAACAAGGTCAGACTGTCTATAATATTGGGTGAGAACTGATGACAGGATGAAGGTAATCTCACACAGTGAGATTACCTCACAGTGGCATTTAAGGAAGTTCTTTTTTCCAGATATAACAGGAAAATCTTAAGAAAATACACAGACAGAGGAGCATTCACAAGAAAAATTGTATCTTTTAAAGACTACATTTCACAATCTACAATGACTATAGTTTAGCCAATAGTTGTGTTCCTCGAGTAGTACACATTATCTGGATGTATTTATAGGAGGTTTTTGGAAAATTTATTATATGCAATATAAAATAAAATCCAAGTTGAAAAGGTCAGAAGCTATGTATTTATTCCTAAGGAAGTTCAATCCTATAAGGAAGATGGAAGTTCCGATCTGGAAAATAACATAGTGGGTGTTAAAATGATCCTGCTTTCTTGAAAACATGCCAGTTGTAAGATTTCCCAAAGCTGTTTTCATGTCATTTCATTTTCGCATTACTAATATTTCTGTTTTAATATGGTTTTTATGTTTATCCAATACTTTCAGTGGAACTAAGGTTCACATATATACTGCAGACTGTACTTGAACCTTATAAAAATATACAATGACTCTTACTGAAATATAATGTGCAGAGCCCTGACAGTTTAAAATTGTTGTAAAGAGGAGAATCATCTGTCTTAAGATAATATGAAGAGGAAGAGAGCAGTAGACACATTGCAGAAACACATCTTCAGTGCATATACTAATAGCTTACAGTGACTGACAACATTTTAATACTATGAAGTTTTTAGAGCCCAAATTGTGTGCTGTCTATTTTATTAATATATCGCTATAGCAGTAGAAATTTCCTGGGGACCGATGCTCAGGGGGCTGCTCAAGCCCTCCTCATGGCTGCCGGCTGGGCATATAGTGATCTGATGCTCTCAGCATTAATTGATGCTGGGAACATCAGGTACTTATGCATCTGGAGTTTTTTCACAAACAGGCAGTCTTCACAGAGATTTCGCAGCTTCACAGATGCATCCCCGGTATATGGTCTCGATATCAACCAGCAAAGCAACTTCCTTCAAGAGGAACAGATCATAGTGCAATACCCGAATCTTCTTTAAAAGGTATAATTTATTGTACTTACAATAAGACAACTTGCATATAGGGTGTAAGCATGCCCGACCGGGGTTTCGCCTTCGCTTCGTCTGGGGCGTCACAATCAAATCCACCCGAACTCTGATTTAAATAATTACTGATCACATGAGCTTAAGATAACATGTCATTTCCGTTTTCCCGAATACAAATGAATAAAATCACAAAATGTTCTCATCTAAAAAAAATTATGAGATGGTGATATAGTTGAATACCGTGGTGAGGGCGGCAGTATTTTGTGCCGCACAGTGGTATTTGGTTCTGCTGGGGTGGTATTTTGTGTGTCACTATGGTATTGCAAGCCCCACCAACTTATGTTGCCCCTGCCTACTTGTGCTGCCCTGTTTCTTTTAATTTGGTGCCTCCTACAACATTGGCCCACTTTTAGTTTTTTTTTCCAGGGCCATTTTAAGTTCCCCCAGTCTGTCCCTGTGTGCATGTAGACGGCAAGTCACACTTTTTGCCCGGCAGGGAACAGAAGTGGTGGGGATGGGATGCCACAGGAACTGGGACAACCTGTCCAGGTGAGTGTGTTTTTTTTTCACACCAGTCCCAGCCATTGCAATTTTTTCAGGTCTTGGGCAATCCCTTTAAATCATTACATTTTACATGTAAATATACATTTTTGCTGATGATACTAAATAGTATAAAGTAATTAACACAAAAAAAGATAGTAAAATGCTACAAATGGATCTGGAAGGCTTGGGCAAAAAATGCCAAAAGAGGTTTAAAGGTGGGTTTCGACAGGCCGATGGAGTGGCCGATTGTTGGGAAGCAAGTGTTCCTTCCCGACAGTCACCTGCTCATTTACATGCAGTGATCTCCTTTACAGTATGAGGATGATCCCCCATCCCCATATAGAATCATTGTTTCTGGGTAGCAGATGGCTGTTTAGACAGCCTGATCTGCTGCCCAGAAATGATGATTGGTGGTTCCTGCACGCAATACAGGATCACCTGATGAACGAGCGTTTCTGTCATTCATCAGGTGATCGTCAGCACATTTAGATGGCCACATTATCAATAGCGAGTGTTCATTCACAATAATCTGGATGATTATTGGTTCATCTAAATCCACCTTAACTTTAAAGCGAACCTTTCACCTGCATTTCACTTAATAAACTATCAAAAGTACCTTATAGATCATCCTCATTGTGTTATCATACAGTCTTGTCCCGCTTTTCTGCCATGGATATGCATGAAAAAAGTACTTTTCTCCAGCTCCACAAGTCACGATAGAATTCAAGGGGGTAGCCCTTCCCTCACTCCAGGCTGTAACTCCCCTGCCCTAACCCCGCCTCTATGCAGTCTAATTGACACCCAGCTCAGTCGCCGGGACCGCGCTTGTACAGGCGGCGCATGCGCCGTCGGACTCAAGCGCGATCCTGTAACTGAATCGCGCATGTGCCGTCCCCGATGCCTGCCTGTCTTCTCTTCCTCACGTGCCCGGGGACGGCATCGGGGACGGCGCATGCACGATTCAGTTACAGGATCGCGCTTGAGTCCAACGGCGCATGCGCCGCCTGTACAAGCGCGGTCCCGGCGACTGAGCCGGATGTCAATTAGACTGCATAGAGACGGTGTTAGGGCAGGGGAGTTAAAGCCTGGAGTGAGGGAAGGGCTACCCCCTTGACTTCTAACGTGACTTGTGGAGCTGGAGAAGCGTACTTTATAAGGCGATTTTTTCATGCATATCCATGGCAGAAAAGCGGGACAAGACTGTATGATAACACAATGAGGATGATCTATAAGGTACTTTTGATAGTTTATTAAGTGAAATGCAGGTGAAAGGTTCGCTTTAAAGAAAATGAGTCATCAGAAAATGACCTATGGTTTAAATCTCTTTTTTACATACTGTTATCTATATTTAAACAAAACCCATAAAATCCTACAGTTTTCACACTGGTCACTAAGCCTAATAATCGGCGCCACTTCTTGGTCTGTACAGATCACTTTACTGCAGTCACCTACTTATCTATACACAGAGGTGATATCATTACAGTCAGGATTAGAATGACAGATAAGACAGGATCCACCATTCACAATAGGTGATTGTGACAGGTTACCTATTCTTTCCTTGTACAATGACCTCTGCACTCTCTAATAGAAGACAATGAGGTCCCCTCCTGTCCATTGTGCCTGTGAACCATGGACCAGGGAGTCTGTCATGTACATTCCCCTAATATAACTATCAGCAATGGGCATCATAACGTTGTAAAAGCATTATAACTATACCTATATGTCATCTGTGTGTTTTTTCCATGTCCATAAAAAGCACTTTCATTCCTATGAAAAACAGTTCCCAAGTAGCCAGTTAGGCGGGCTCTCCTTTTCAAAGTGCCCAAACATGCTGGATTTCCCTGCTGTCTGCTCCTCCACTCCTAAGGCTTCTTCCCCTGTATCGCTGTGATGTCAGGAGAGATGAAGCCTTGGGAGGTTGTCATGTGCCATGCTGTTCTTGCACTCGTAACAGCTGAGATCAGTGATTGACTGCAGTTGTCAAGCGAACGTTGAACTGCACATGACTGCTGCAGGTCCAGTGGTGCATCAAAAGTGGCATAGATGCTCATAAGAAGAACATAGTTTACTAATCACTAATCAGATTGCACATGGAATATTGCTGGGTTACTGCAGCTCAGCTCCCATACAAGTGAATCTAGCACAAGTACTACGCTATGCTTATGATTCTGTTATGGACTATTGAAACAGTATGGATACGTGCTTCTTTTATACACTTGCATCACACTGCTCAGACACCGCTTAGCAGAAAAATCCTGCTTCCTGGATGTACCACCAGGCACGCACATAGTTTTCCCACTATCTTGAATATGGGAGGGGGGAAGGAGCGCATTCCAAAGCCCTATGTACATGTCAGTGAGAGGGTGCTGCGGAGCCGCTCTACTAGCTGATTTATTAAGTCAGCCTGATGGAAAGGAAGTGTAAGATTAACCCATTAAATGCTTGCTTTCCAGTAACAAATAAAAATGCACCACATTTAGTCACCTCCCACCGGGAGGGTATATTCTGTGTGAACACAATTAAACTAGAGATTTACTTTGACTCCAACTGGGTGTGTCAGAGTTTGATTTCTCCGTGCAAATTAAGATAATTTTCTACTAATTTGGAGCAGTACATCAACCTACCTGGTACCCTGACCAGATCCAAAACAGTTGTCTACCCAAAGTGGGTCTCAAAGGACATGACCCCCTGATCCAGTACCACCGATGTCCAGATGAGGAGGACCTCACTAATGGACACCGGAACTGCAGGCCCGTGGTAAGAGGTAGGACAACATGTTATCTTGCCTCCATGTGTCCTTTGGTGTAGTACATCCGTGCCTGTCTGAGGGAGGGGTGCCGTGTTAGCTTGGGGCATCCTCGAGGGCATGAAAGTAAGAACCCCATGTGTTTTAAAGTCTTGATGTACTGTGTTTAAATAAAAACTGTGAACACTCTGTTGACAAGTATCGCTGACTGAGACACAGAAAGTTCTCCTATTTGCCTGTATAGGACTGCAGCCTAGTAGTCTGACTCGATCACAGAAGGGGGCAGAGCGGTCTGCAGCAGCCCAGAGTGTGCTTGTCTGGGACTCAAAGTTTCATCAGGTCCAGTGATTACTCTATACAGAGGTCTCTAGATGGCTCCAGTAGGTGCGAGAGACGATAGGACATAACGCAAGTGTCCCAAAGGGTTACTACTCACCTGAGCAGTATGTGGTGGACAGGAGAGGAAAATGATTTGTGAAAAGTCTGAGCAAGCTAGAGAAAGGATATGGTATATGTAAAGGTGGTACTTTGTGTTGTACAACATGGCAAACTATGCTGACAGAAAAGAAAGGTAGATTAGAATATGAGAAGTTAGTGGATACAGTCCGAGTGTGGCTGGACTGTAGCAAGGAATTTGAAAAGACGGGAGGAGATCAAAATCTTGATGAAGCTAGTGGCAGATATTATTGTAATCCTGGCAATCTTGTTGGGCTGGGGCAGCCACCGCACTATAATGGCAGAGAAGAAAAAGAAGTGGGTGGGTCTGCAATGTATGTTGTCAGCAAAATCCCACCTCCCGAGAGATGTGTTTTGCCTGTGGTGCTCCACGCCCCCATAGTCACACCCCTGTAAGCCCCAAGCATGTCCTCCCAGTCCCTGCTTCGCCGCCATCTTATTCCCAGCCGACGCCCACTGCTAAACCATTAATCTCCTTCAGCCCTGATCCTCCCGTCGCCCCTGTAATCTCACCAGTGGCTCTGTTATATCCCATGATAAATCCAGACGGAACGTTTATGGCCCCTAGCAATCCACCTTCTTCCTCAATCATAATAGGGGGGCAGTCAGAAGTACCGGAACAAGAGAATCCTTACAGTGTTGTTGGTCCTGTAGACTCAAACATACAGACCCCTAAGCGGCCACCCCCAATAGACTATAGTGGCTCCAGCACCGAACCCTTGAGCCTGCCCAGACCAACTCTGCTCCAGGAACAGATTAATGAATTACAAAGGAATATGCAAGCTTTAGAAAGGGGCAATTTTGAAGTTGTAAAAGCCCTAGCTGTTACCCGACCACAAGGACCTCCATAATATGTGTCCTTTACCCCGCAGCAGTTATTTACCATAGTAAACCTGCTGCCAGATCCTGAAACCCATCCCATGCCCTTTTTCAGGAAACTGTCACAGGTACATAAAACATATGGTTGTACATGGTCAGACCTACAGAGCATTGTGGAAAACAAGACAGGGGAGTATTCTTCACTAATAATGGACCATATCCCCACCCCTTTCCTAAGGGGTCTGACCTTCAACCCTCGGGATCATGAGTCTGGGAAATACTTTATAGAGAGGTTACACAAATCGGCAAAAGAAAAGTTAGCTGATTAATCTGCCACATTGCAGGACATGGCTCAGGAGAAAACCGAAACTGTTGAGAGATTTGCACAGAGAGTCAAGCAGAATTACAAGGACATGGGTTTCAGCCAGAATGAAGCTGTACACCTCAGACTTCTGGCCCACTCGTTTGTCGATGGTCTGCGACCAGAGATAAACAAAGCCCTTGTGATCTGTCGTCCTGAGTGGAAACCCCTGACCCTGGAAGTCTTGGAGAAAATTGCAAAGGGTTTAGCAACACTAAGAAAACTCGAGCGACTGTGATAGCCGTAATATCAGGAGAAGATGGTGGAGAATGCCCGCCACCTCGTGTCTGTTATGGATGTTGCAAGCCTGGACGCATCAAACGGAACTGCCATAGCAGACATCTGTGGCCAACCAATCAACAGCGACAGGGAGACACTCCTCCTCCCTGATCGCAATAGGACGATGGCAAACCAGTGCAGGGAGGGGACACTTCATGTATGGCAGTATCCGCCCCTCTTGTCAGTCCCCCCCCTCGAGTCACCCTCGAGGTGGCAGGGAAGGAACTCTCATTCCTAGTAGACACTGGTGCAGCCCGCAGTGTTTCATGTGAGACTGCCATACCTCCTTCTTGACTCACTGACATTCAATTACCCTGTTCTGGACTAGAAGAGGTTGTGCAGCATAACCCTGTTACCAAGCGACTCTCAGTCACTTTCCCTGGATTCTCCCAGACCAAAACCCCTTGGCTCCACCTTCCAGCAGGAGTCATGTCGCAATTTGTTGTCAGCCAAACATGCCCCTTTAATCTGTTAGGCTCTGATCTTTTTCAGAAAATCCAAGCTACCATACAGTTCAGAGAGGATGGGACGGTCACCCTCGGTACAGCTATATACCCGGAAGAAACTTGCCTCCTCATGGCATTAACAACTCTTCAGGTCACTGATTCATATGAGCAAGGGGATTCGCTGCAAACTGTATTGCACCTCATGACCGATACCCTCTGGACTAAAGCACCCCAGGATATCGGACGCCTCAATGTCCCACCAGTCACTGTGACCCTTAAGGGCCCCAAGGTCCTGCCATACAAAGTGCAATATTCGCTTTCTGTCTCACAACAGGATGCTATTACACTCCAAGTGCAGGCCCTCCTGCAGAATGGGGCAATCAAAATCACTACCTCTCCCTGTAACTCGCCCCTTTACCTAATCCGGAAGAAGAGGGAGAAGGGACAACCTCCTATTTAACACATGGTTCAGGATTTCCAAGCTGTCAACGAGGCCACTGTCCTCGAGACACCTATTGTCCCCAACCCTCACACACTCCTCACTAGCATTCCACCCACCGCCACTACTTTCACCATCATTGATCTGGCCAATGCATTATTTTCTGTTCCCTTACATGAAGACTGTCAATTCCTTTTTGCTTTCACTCATGCTGGCAAACAGTACACCTGGACTTGTATGTTTCAAGGGGCCCAAAACAGCCCTTCCTGCTTCAGCAAGGCTATGTCCTCTGTTCTGCAACCCTGGCAGTCCGACCACCCAGAAGTGGAACTCCTGCAATATGTGGATGACCTACTCCTCTTGACCGTTTCTCTGCAAGTCTGCCTATCCATGTCTGTTTCACTTCTCCAGTTCCTGGCTTCTACTGGCTGTCAAGTCTCACAAGTCAAATTGCAGCTGTGTCTCCCCAAAGTTGTCTTCCTAGGTCATTGTATCTCTCAAGGTAGCAAGCACCTCACTGATGCCAGGAAAAAGGCCATCTCTGACATCCAATTCCCGAACACCCTTCGTCAGCTGCAAACCCTTCTGAGACTCATCTCCTACTGCAGACCCTGGATCCCTGCTGCTTCTAATGCAGCCCTTATTTGACTGTATACCCTGCAATGCTACTACTCCTTTCCAGATGACAATGGAGGCTGGAGAAACCTTTTAGTCATTGAAGGCCTCCATTGCATCTGCCCCTGCTCTTGGCATCCCCAACTACAACCTTCCTTTCCAACTGTATATCATGGAACGTCAGGGCCATGCAACTGGAGTCCTTACTCAAGCTCATGGTGGCCGCAATAGACCCCTGGGTTACTAATCTAAGCACTTTGACCCTGTAGTCAGAGCCGCCCCTTCCTGTGTCAGAGCCGTCCATGCTGCCAGCTCTCTTCTGTACGTCACATCTGACATTGTGCTTGGTCACCCCCTCACTATTTTGGCCCCCCATGACATTTCTGCCATCTTTCAGCAGACTCAACCTAAACACCTCACTGCACAGCGCCACCTCCGGCTCCAGTGTAGGGGGGAATAAGGGGGAATATACTGGAGATTCTGCAGATTTTATTGATTTACATGCTGAAGAGGATCTTCAGGAAGAAGAACTATGGGCCTCAACCGACTCTCTTTACAAGGAACAAGATCATGATTGCTTCACAATGATGGAAGCTGAAGTAGGGACACCACCATCAGTCAAAGATACTCCTCTTACAAACCCACATTGCACTCTCTTTGTAGACAGCTCAAGGTATGTCAATGACAAAGGGAAGTTCCATACAGGCATGGCGGTCACTTGTGAGCATGAGGTGCTGTGTGCAAGACAATTGCGCTCAGACCAGTCAGCACAGGAGGCTGAACTCATTGCCCTCACTGAGGACTGCCTCATGGCAAAAGACTCTACCGCCAATATCTACACAGACTCTAAATATGCCTTTGGAGTGGTTCATGACCTTGGAGTAATATGGAAAGCCCGGGATTACATCACAGCCGCAGGAACCCCAATCAAGAATGCTTCAGCAGTAGCGGCTCTAATGGCAGCAGTACTCCTGCCCACCCAAGTGGCAGTGATCAAGGTAAAGGCCCATACTCGAGCTGACACTTTTGAGGCCAGAGGAAACGCCCTAGCTGACCAAGCAGCCAAGAAAGCAGCAGTGGAAGAGAAAAGAGTCCAGTCAGACCAGATTATGGTAGCACAGGTTGACCTGGAACAGAAAGAAGTCACATGGGACCTACTGAAACAAATGCAGAAACAGGCCACTGCCATGGAAAAGGGAACCTGGCTGAAAGAGTCAGCCCTCGAAGAAGAGTCTGGACTCTGGACACAAGGAAATAGTGTGCCTACCCAGAGCCCTCTATCCCTTTATAGCCTCAGTGGCCCATGGGCCCACCCACTAATCCAAAACCATCATGAAAGAACTAATTGACAAAATATGGGTGGCCCCAGGAATCACCCCGGTCCTGGTAAGACATATCCAGTCTTGCCTCATTTGTGCCAAGTGCAACCCAGGCAGGACTGAATCCACGCCCACCAAGTGCCTTTCAAGAGCTCTGTACCAATTCCAAAGGATCCAAATCGACCACATCCAGATGCCAATGTGCCATGGGTTTCAATATGCGCTAGTAGTGATAGACTTGTTCTCTGGGTGGCCAGAAGCCTACCCTGTCCAAAACCAGACAGCAACCACCACTGCTAAGAAACAAATGCTGGAAGCAGTTTGGAGGTTCGGGGTACCTGAGGTCATTGAGAGTGATCAAGGCCCAGCATTTACTGCTAGTCTAACCCAAGGGGTCTGGAAGATGGTAGGGTCACACCTAGCGTTTCACACCCCTAACCGACCCCAAAGCAGCAAAGTTGAAAGACTGGGGTGTTGAAATAAAAAATGCCGAAGATGACCAGGGAGACAGGGCTTAATTGGGTTCAGCGCTTGCCTATAACACTCTTTTCAGTTAGGCACACACCAAGGCCCCCACAAAAACTGACCCCATCCTATTTGGGACAGGGCCAAGAATGGGACAGTATTTTCCGCAGCAGCTACAAATGCATTATGAATCTGTTGCAAAATATGTGATAGCATTGAGCAAACAATTGTCTAACATACATGCACAAGTTCTCTCTTCCAATCCAGATCCAGACTCCCTAGAAGGCATCCACACTCTGAAACCTTGAGAAACCTCAAGAAACATGTCCGAAGCACCCTCGAACCACGATATGAGGGACTCTACCATGTGCTTTTGACTACCCCAAGGATGCACAGTTGTGGAGCTCCCGCACAAGGCTGAGAAATCAAGGGCTGTCTTCCTTCCAAGAGCCCTGAAAGCTCCTATGGTGCACACATGAAAAGGGTCCCTAGCGGGTGCTCCCTCAGTGGGGTCCCTCGGCAAAAAGGTAGCCTGCACCGATACTTTGCAGCGGGGGCGGCCGGAGACAACTCACAGCAAGGTCACAACCCGGGAGCAGCTCCATTCAGCCCGGCGCACTGACACACTATCTCCTTGGCTCCGGAGGTCTGGCCTACCACACCGGAGACACAGCAACAGACCCCGAGGCATTCGGGGACAGAGCGCCTACCTGATTCACCCAAGGACCAGGTAACCGCATCTACAGCGCAGCACCACGCGGCAGACGCCATCTTGGGACGCTGCTCGATCCACTCAGCCCTGTTACACTGCAACACAGATCCCAGGTACCACAGATATGGCGGAGGGGGGGAACTCACGAGACAACTGGGACTTAAGGGAACATATGAAACTCCTACCTACCAAGCATGAAATGGAGAAATATGTTGAAAGACTGGAAAACTTATATAAGCAAGAGTTATCCACAATTAAAGCTAATGTGCAAGCTATAGAGGAGAAGTCATCCTTGCATGATCACAGCAGCAAAAGTTGAGGAATTGATAACTCAAGGGGAGCATAGAGACCGTCATACTAGCCATCTCTACCGCCTTTATGACGATATTGAAAATCGCAACAGAAGAAACAACATAAGAATTAGAGGGCTCCCAGAATCCACCAAAATGGAGGACTTAATCCCTACATTGCAAGGACTATTCAGCACTATCCTAGGGAAACCTATCTCAGACCGGCTAGAGATGGATAGAGCACACAGAGCCCTAGCCCCATTGAACCGAATCCTTCCATACCAAGGGATGTGATTTGCCGTCTCCACTACTATGCAGTAAAGGAGGAGATAATGAAAAAAGCACGTAACTTCTCCACGATTGACTTTGATGGGGCTACCCTGACGATACTACAGGATCTAGACATCCCTTACTCTTGGGGGTTCCCATTCCAGATAATAGTCCGCAAGAATGGTCACCGTGTGGAACTGCGAGATCCTGAAGACCTTGATATGTTTCTCACAGCACTAGAATTACCACCCATCCAGCTACCGGACTGGCAGACTATACCATTTCTCCCACCCCGTTCCACGAGTAGGAGACCCAGAAGATATCTCTCAAGGATGGCAAATCCGGAACATGCCACTTGAAACTGCCATAGGGACCTTGGTATGGAAACATCTGCAATGTCCCTTTGTTAGTTCCAGAAGTGAGCAACTAGACTCCACAAATGACAATACATATGTAGTTACAAGACTTCATCTATTTACCTGTTCTATTACGGTAGGTTGAGTTTAATGCTTTTATTTTGGTAACTCCTTCTGTTCCACAGGGGTTTACTTCTCCATCAGATTCATTTGCCTCGCCATTACACTACCATCTGGCCCTGTTACACTGCAACACAGATCCCAGGTACCACAGATATGGCGGAGGGGGGGAACTCAGGAGACAACTGGGACTTAAGGGAACATATGAAACTCCTACCCACCAAGCATGAAATTGAGAAATATGTTGAAAGACTGGAAAACTTATATAAGCAAGAGTTATCCGCAATTAAAGCTAATGTGCAAGCTATAGAGGAGAAGTCATCCTTGCATGATCACAGCAGCAAAAGTTGAGGAATTGATAACTCAAGAGGAGCATAGAGACCGTCATATCAGCCATCTCTACTGCCTTCATGACGATATTGAAAATCGCAACAGAAGAAACAACATAAGAATTAGAGGGCTCCCAGAGTCCACCAAAATGGAGGACTTAATCCCTACATTGCAAGGACTATTCAGCACTATCCTAGGGAAACCTATCTCAGACCGGCTAGAGATGGATAGAGCACACAGAGCCCTAGCCCCATTAATCCGGATCCGTCCATACCAAGGGATGTGATTTGCCGTCTCCACTACTATGCAGTAAAGGAGGAGATAATGAAAAAAGCACGTAACTTCTCCACGATTGACTTTGATGGGGCTACCCTGACGATACTACAGGATCTAGACATACCTTACTCTTGGAGGTTCCCATTCCAGATAATAGTCTGCAAGAATGGTCACCGTGTGGAACTGCGAGATCCTGAAGACCTTGATATGTTTCTCACAGCACTAGAATTACCACCCATCCAGCTACCGGACTGGCAGACTATACCATTTCTCCCATCCCGTTCCACGAGTAGGAGACCCAGAAGATATCTCCCAAGGATGGCAAATCCGGAACATCCCACTTGAAACTGCCATAGGGACCGATGTATGGAAACATCTGCAATGTCCCTTGGTTAGTTCCAGAAGTGAGCAACTAGACTCCACAAATGACAATACATATGTAGTTACAAGACTTCATCTATTTACCTGTTCTATTACGGTAGGTTGAGTTTAATGCTTTTATTTTGGTAACTCCTTCTGTTCCACAGGGTTTTACTTCTCCATCAGATTCATTTGCCTCGCCATTACACTACCATCTGGTGAACTTTGGTTAAGAAAGTTTGTATTGTTAATTGATAGCTAAGGTTTTTCATGGGCTTCTCAGCCTCAGGGTGGCTTCCTCGTTCTGTCATTAGAAGTCCGTCTCCTATTGTAATTCTCATCTTAACTGTATAAGTGACAAGTTAGTCCCTTCTCTGGGGACCGGTTTCCTGATTCCTTACTTTACTTTCTCTTTCTTCTCTCTTTTGCTCTATTTCCTCCTTTCCCTAAATCCATACTTCCCTTGTTAAGCCTAGTCTAGACTGTCCACTGGTTAGGAGATCATCTTCTTTCCCCCAGAAATCATAAGCACCCTTAAAACGTATCATAATATTGGGGAACTCTTGAGCTATCTCTTAACTTCCTCCTTTCACAGCCTCTCCTAGCACATACGAGAGCAAAACACCTGAAAGTCCTTCAGTAATGAGCCCGCCTAGCGTTAAACTTGCCTCATTAAATGTTCAGGGTTTTAACAGCCCAGAGAAACTTTCTGGGGTCTTATATGGCATGCACAGAGAGAGGGTACAGATACTATTGTTGCAGGAAACACACTTCAAGCAAGACCACATACCAAAAATTTTCTCTAAATACTACACTTACTGGGTTCACAGCATCAACCCAGAATCTAAATCTAAGGGAGTTTCAATTGCTCTTCATAAATCTTTGCCTTATACTTTAGAGTCACAGACGGACTCCTCTGGACGGTTCCTGTTCCTGAAGCTGAGGATCCATGAGAGAGTGTACACCATCGGGGATGTATACCGTATTTTTCGCCCTATAAGACGCACAGGCCCATAAGACGCACCTAGGTTTTTGAGGAGGAAAATAAGAAAAAATATATTTTGAACCAAATGGTGTGCTTTTGGTGGGTTTTGAACTAATTGTGGTCTGTGGATGGCGCACTGTTATGGGGGATCTGTGGGTGATGCACTGTTATGGGGGATCTGTGAGTGACGCACTGTTATGGAGGATCTGTGGGTGACACTTATGGGGGGGGATCTGTGGGTGACACTTATGGCGGATCTGTGGGTGACACTTATGGGGGATCTGTGGGTGACTCTTATGGGGGATCTGTGGGTGACACTTATGGGGGATCTGTGGGTGACACTTATGGGGGATCTGTGGGTGGCTCTTATTGGGGTCTCTGAATGGCACTGTTATGGGGATCTGTGTATGACAGTTATGGGGGGGATCTGTGGATGACACATATATAGCATCTTATGCTATGTGTCATCCACAGATCCCCTCCATATGTGTCCCTGTAGTGAATGACCCTCAATACAGGGGGTGGGGGTCGCATCTGCTTTTATAATGACAGCGGGGCCCGTGCAGTGACTGTATTCTACTACACGGGCCCCGCTCACTGTATCGTATCTCTAATAGTTAATTGTTATGTATATACCGTAATCGCATAATCAGCGCCTGTATACTTACAACTACAAGCGCTCGGTAGGTAGCAGAGAGGAGAGAGGAGGGAGGAGGCAGGCCGGGAGGACGGGCGCTGGCAGCCTGAGTCACTACGTCACGCGCCTGTGCCGCCTGCTTCATTCATAAAGTGGGCGGCGCAGGCGCGCGACAAAGTGACTCACGCTGCCAGCGCCCGTCCTCCCGGCCTGCCTCCTCCCTCCTTTCTGCTACCTACCGAGCGCTTGTAGTTGTAAGTATACAGGCGCTGATTATGCGATTACGGTATATACATAACAATTAACTATTAGAGATATGATTATACAGTGAGCGGGGCCCGTGTAGTAGAATACAGTCACTGCATGGGCCCCGCCGTCATTATAAAAGCAGATGCCGGCCCCCAGCCCCTCCTCCCTCACAGCTGATACACCCGCCGCGTGGCATCGCGGCGGGGGTATCATTGAAAATTCGGCAAAATCAGCAGCATTCGCCCCATAAGACGCACTGCTATTTCCCCCCCACTTTTGGGGGGGGGGGGGGGAGTGCGCCTTATAGGGCGAAAAATACGGTACTTACCAAACACCAGACAAAGCAAAGCTCTTTCAGGTATTCAGGCCAAATTAAACACCTTTGCTGAGGGATTGGTGTTGCTGGGTAACTATTTTAACACGATCATGGAGCCCTCATTGGATTCCTCTATGGGTAAAACGACGGTTCCTTGGTCAACAATTTCAAGAGCAAAACAAACGTTACACGCTAGACAACTTGTAGATGTCTGGCGGATACTTCATCCTAAAGATAAAGATTATACCTACTTTTCCCCGGTGCACCAATCCTAGCAGACTGGACAAGTTTCTGATTTCCCATCATGCATTATCATTCTCCCCCAGCACACACATAGGTATCCCAGTTTGGTCAGACCACTCGTCAGTCTTTCTATCACTGGAACTTCCAGGCCTGTGAGCTATAGAATAGACATGGAGATTGAATGAAACCCTTTTGAAAGATAGCGTATGCAGAGCTGATATACAGTCATAAATATTGGGACATCGACACAATTCTAACATTTTTGGCTCTATACATTACCACAATGGATTTGAAATGAAACAAACAATATGTGCTTTAACTGCAGACTGTCAGCTTTAATTTGAGGGTATTTACATCCAAATCAGGTGACCGGTGTAGGAATTACAACAGTTTGCATATGTGCCTCCCACTTGTTAAGGTCCCAAAAGTAATGGGACAATTGGCTGCTCAGCTGTTCCATGGCCAGGTGTGTGTTATTCCCTCATTTTCCCAATTACAACAAGCAGATAAAAGGTCCAGAGTTCATTTCAAGTGTGCTATTTGCATTTGGAATCTGTTGCTGTCAACTCTCAAGATGAGATCCAAAGAGCAGTCACTATCAGTGAAGCAAGCCATCATTAGGCTGAAAAAACAAAACAAACCCATCAGAGAGATAGCAAAAACATTAGGCGTGGCCAAAACAACTGCTTGGAACATTCTTAAAAAGAAGGAACGCACCGGTGAGCTCAGCAACACCAAAAGACCCGGAAGACCACAGAAAACAACTGTAGTGGATGACCGAAGAATTATTTCCCTGGTGAAGAAAACACCCTTCACAACAGTTGGCCAGATCAAGAACACTCTCCAGGAGGTAGGTGTATGTGTGTCAAAGTCAACAATCAAGAGAAGACTTCACCAGAGTGAATACAGAGGACTCACCAGAAGATGTAAACCATTGGTGAGCCTCAAAAACAGGAGGCCAGATTAGAGTTTGCCAAACGACATCTAAAAAAGCCTTCACAGTTCTGGAACAATATCCTATGGACAGATGAGACCAAGATCAACTTGTACCAGAGTGATGGGAAGAGAAGAGTATGGAGAAGGAAAGGAACTGCTAATGATCCTAAGCATACCACCTCATCAGTGAAGCATGGTGGTGGTAGTGTCATGGCGTGGGCATGTACGGCTGCCAATGGAACTGGTTGTCTTGTATTTATTGATGATGTGACTGCTGACAAAAGCAGCAGGATGAATTCTGAAGTGTTTCAGTCAATATTATCTGCTCATATTCAGTCAAATACTTCAGAACTGATTGGACGGCACTTCACAGTGCAGATGGACAATGACCCAAAGCATACTGCAAAAGCAACCAAAGAGTTTTTTAAGGGAAAGAAGTGGAATGTTATGCAATGGCCAAGTCCATAACCTGACCTATTGAGCATGCATTTCACTTGCTGAAGACAAAACTGAAAGGAAAATGCCCCAAGAACAAGCAGGAACTGAAGACAGTTGCAGTAGAGTCCTGGCAGAGCATCAGCAGGGATGAAACCCAGCGTCTGGTGATGTCTATGAGTTCTAGACTTCAGGCTGTAATTGACTGCAAAGGATTTGCAACCAAGTATTAAAAAGTGAAAGTTTGATTTATGATTATTATTCTGTCCCATTACTTTTGGGACCTTAACAAGTGGGAGGCACATATGCAAACTGTTGTAATTCCTACACCGTTCACCTGATTTGGATGTAAATACCCTCAAATTAAAGCTGACAGTCTGCAGTTAAAGCACACCTTGTTAGTTTCATTCCAAATCCATTGTGGTGGTATATAGAGCCAAAAATGTTAGAATTGTGTCGTTGTCCCAATATAATATGGACCTGAATGTAGAATCCAGCATTAAACCATTTGTTGTTGTTAAATTTCTTTTTATTATACAAACTGGATTCCAAAAAAGTTGGGACACTATACAAATCGTGAATAAAAACTGAATGCAATGATGTGGAGGTGCCAGCTTCTAATATTTTATTCAGAATAGAACATAAATCACGGAACAAAAGTTTAAACTGAGAAAATGTACCATTTTAAGGGAAAATAATGTTGAATCAGAATTTCATGGTGTCATCAAATCCCCAAAAAGTTGGGACAAGGCCATTTTCACCACTGTGTGGCATCTCCCCTTCTTCTTACAACACTCAACAGACGTCTGGGGACCGAGGAGTCCAGTTTCTCAAGTTTAGAAATAGGAATGCTCTCCCATTCTTGTCTAATACAGGCCTCTAACTGTTCAATCGTCTTGGGCCTTCTTTGTTGCACCTTCCTCTTTATGATGCGCCAAATGTTCTCTATAGGTGAAAGATCTGGACTGCAGACTGGCCATTTCAGTACCCGGATCCTTCTCCTACGCAGCCATGATGTTGTGATTGATGCAGAATGTGGTCTGGCATTATCTTGTTGAAAAATGCAGGGTCTTCCCTGAAAGAGATGACATCTGGATGGGAGCATATGTTGTTCTAGAACCTGAATATATTTTTCTGCATTGATGGTACCTTTCCAGACATGCAAGCTGCCCATGCCACACGCACTCATGCAACCCCATACCATCAGAGATGCAGGCTTCTGACCTGAGCGTTGATAACAACTTGGGTTGTCCTTGTCCTCTTTGGTCCGGATGACATGGCGTCCCAGATTTCCAAAGAGAACTTCGAATCGTGACTCGTCTGACCACAGAACAGTCTTCCATTTTGCCACACTCCATTTTAAATGATCCCTGGCCCAGTGAAAATGCCTGAGCTTGTGGATCTTGCTTAGAAATGGCTTCTTCTTTGCACTGTAGAGTTTCAGCTGGCAACAGCGGATGGCACGGTGGATTGTGTTCACTGACAATGGTTTCTGGAAGTATTCCTGAGCCCATTCTGTGATTTCCTTTACAGTAGCATTCCTGTTTGTGGTGCAGTGTCGTTTAAGGGCTCGGAGATCACGGGCATCCAGTATGGTTCGGGCTCGGAGATTGTTCCAGATTCTCTGAATCTTCGGATGATGTTATGCACAGTTGATGATGATAGATGCAAAGTCTTTGCAATTTATCGCTGGGTAACACCTTTCTGATATTGCTCCACTATCTTTCTGCGCAACATTGTGGGAATTGGTGATCCTCTACCCATCTTGGCTTCTGAGAGACACTGCCACTCTGAGAAGCTCTTTTTATACCCAATCATGTTGACAATTGACCTTATTAGTGTTAATTGGTCTTCCAGCTCTTCGTTATGCTCAAATTTACTTTTTCCAGCCTCTTATTGCTACTTGTCCCAACTTTTTTGGGATTTGTTGACACCGTGAAATTTTGAATCAACGTATTTTTCCTTTAAAATGATACATTTACTCGGAATAAACGTTTGATCTGTCATCTACGTTCTATTACAAATAAAATATTGACATTTGCCATCTCCACATCATTGCATTCAGTATTTATTCACAATTTGTTTAGTGTCCCAACTTTTTTGGAATCCGGTTTGTATATAAAGGTTAACACTAGTGTTGAGCGAACAGTTCGAGCATAGTTCGGGTCCGTACCGAATTTTGGGGTGTTCGTGACACGGACCCGAACCCGAACTTTTTCGTAAAAGTTCGGGTTCGTCGTTCGGCATGTATTTTGGCGCATTTTGAAAGGCTGCAAAGCAGCCAATCAACATGCATCATACTACTTGCCCTAAGATGCCATCGCAGCCATGCCTACTATTGGCAAGGCTGTGATTGGCCAAGTGCAGCATGTGACTCAGCCTCTTTATAAGCTTGTGCGCACATCGGGACGTGCTCACTCCCGATGTGAATAGAACAGGGATAGACGCAGCTGATGCTAGGGCGAGAATAGGCAGGGATAATTGAATAACTGGAAGCAAATTTCTCTCCTCCACCTGTGATTCATCTGAACAACTGCAGCTGAGCTGCTTTTTTGATAGGGATTGGCTATTTTTAGAGTGGCCAGAGTGATTTTTCCATCCACATGTACCTGGGCTGACCGCCGGCCGCCATTTTGCGACTTGTAGTGCTGCAGCAGAAGCTGCCACAGTGTGCATTCCAAAGCTCCAAACAAGTCAGACATCTACACCTGGGATTCAGACCAATAGCGATTTAGCAGCACAGTCCAAGGCTATTTTTTTTAAAGGTTGTGCAGACCATTTTGTGGCACATGTTACTGGGCTGATAGGCGGCGGCCATCTTGGGACTAGTGCTGCAGCACAATCTCTCCCAACGTCCATTAATCACTTGTAATAGTGGTCTGTGCCATAGAAATCCTACATCAGGGACTTGGGTGTGCTTGTGTCACCCCTACTAATACCAGTCCACCTGTAATCCATACAGTGAAAAGCCATAAAGTATTCCAGTGAGGGAATTTTTTTTTTATTTAAAAAAGGCCAAGTTAGTTTATCTGGCGTTCAATATACTAGATACAGTTAGGCCTGCGTTTCATACATCTGGAATTAGCAAACTAATGTGCTGGGGTTGGGAAAACATATATGTACCCATACTAGAATCTGTCAAAGAAAGCGGTACTCACATATAACAGTCATTCCATCTGTAATCCATACAGTCAAAAGACTGAAAGTATTCCAGTGAGGGGATTTTTTTTATTTAAAAAAGGCCAAGTTAGTTTATCTGGCGTTCAATATACTAGATACAGTTAGGCCTGCGTTTCATACATCTGGAATTAGCAAACTAATGTGCTGGGGTTGGGAAAACATATATGTACCCATACTAGAATCTGTCAAAGAAAGCGGTACTCACATATAACAGTCATTCCATCTGTAATCCATACAGTCAAAAGACTGAAAGTATTCCAGTGAGGGAATTTTTTTTATTTAAAAAAGGCCAAGTTAGTTTATCTGGCGTTCAATATACTAGATACAGTTAGGCCTGCGTTTCATACATCTGGAATTAGCAAACTAATGTGCTGGGGTTGGGAAAACATATATGTACCCATACTAGAATCTGTCAAAGAAAGCGGTACTCACATATAACAGTCATTCCATCTGTAATCCATACAGTCAAAAGACTGAAAGTATTCCAGTGAGGGGATTTTGCTTATAAAAAATAATATATTTCATTGTGGTGCGAGTTGAATCGCAACAATGAAGAAAAATACTATTAAGGGACGAGGACGCGGTCGTGGTGGTGTCCGTGGAGCCTCTGTTGCTGGTAGAGGACGTGGCCGTTCGGCCCCAGGCGCACACAGTAGGGAACAAACTCCCTCAACTAGCCGGCAGAATGTACCGCAATATCTCGTGGGGCCCAATGCCGCTCTTAGGATGGTAAGGCCTGAGCAGGTACAGGCATTAATCGATTGGGTGGCCGACAGTGCTTCCAGCACGTTCACCACATGGTCTTCCACCCAGTCTTCTGCGGAAAGCGCACAGGTGGCACCTGAAAACCAAGCCCATCAGTCTGTCACATCACCCCCAAGCATATCAGGGAAACGGTCTGAGCCACAAGTTATGCAGCAGTCTCTTCTTCTGTTTGAAGACTCTGCTTCCAGGGTTTCCCAGGGGCGTCCACCTAGCCCTTCCCCAGTGGAGGAAGACATACCATGCACTGACGCACAACCACTTATGTCTCCAGATGAAGAGGACATGGGAATACCACCACAGCAGAGTCACCGACTCTCTGATGATGACGAAACACAGGTGCCCACTGCCGCGTCTTTTTGCAGTGTGCAGACTGAACAGGAGGAGGTCAGGGAGGGAGACTGGGTGGAAGACGATGCAGAGGACGATGAGGTCTTAGACCCCACATGGACTGAAGGTCGTGACGATGACTTTCACAGTTCAGAGGAAGAGGTAGTGGTGAGACCGAGACAACAGCGAAGCCAAAGAGGGAGCAGGGGGCCAAAGCAGACGAGCCGCCGCCCCCAGAGTTCGCCTGCTACTGGACATCGCCAACAGGGACCCAGCCCCACAAAGGCAGCTTCAAAGAGTTCCCTGGCATGGCACTTCTTTAAACAATGTCCTACCGACAAGACCCGAGTGACTTGCACGCTCTGCCATCAGAGCCTGAGGCGAGGCATTAACGTTCTGAACCTCAGCACAACCTGCATGACCAGGCATCTACATGCAAAGCATGAACTGCAGTGGGGTACACACCTTAAAAACCAGGCACTCGCTGAGGCTCCCCCTGCTCCCTCTACCGCTGCTGCCTCGGCTTCCGCCTCGAGAGGAATGTTGCCACCTGCCGAGCAGCAAACAGAGGATGTGCCACCGACACCACCACCACCGCCACCGTCAACTAGCGTCTCCACTATATCACACAGCAGCGTTCAGCTCTCAATATCTCAAACCTTAGAGAGGAAGCGCAAATTCCCCCCGAGTCACCCTCGAGCCCTTGGCCTGAACGCCAGCATTTCTAAACTGCTGGCCTTTGAAATGCTGTCATTCCGGCTGGTGGACACAGACAGCTTCAAACAGCTGATGGCCATGGCTGTCCCGCAGTATGTGGTTCCCAGCCGCCACTACTTCTCCAAGACAGCCGTGCCTTCCCTGCACATGCAAGTGTCCGATAAAATCAAGTGTGCACTGCGCAACGCCATTTGTGGCAAGGTCCACCTAACCACAGATACGTGGACCAGTAAGCACGGCCAGGGACGCTATATCTCACTAACTGCACACTGGATGAATGTAGTGGCGGCTGGGCCCCCGGCGGACAGTTCCTTGGCGCACGTCCTTCCGCCCCCTAGGATCGCAGGGCATCATTCTCTGCCTCCTGTAGCCTCCTCCTCCTACTCGGCTTCCTCCTCCACTGCTTCCACCAGCTCATCCGGTCAGCCACACACCTTCACCACCAACTTCAGCACAGCCCGGGGTAAACGTCAGCAGGCCATTCTGAAACTCATATGTTTGGGGGACAGGCCCCACAGCGCAAAGGAGTTGTGGCGGTGTATTGAACAACAGACCGACGAGTGGTTTCTGCCGGTGGGCCTCAAGCCAGGCCTGGTGGTATGCGATAATGGGCGAAATCTCGTGGCAGCTCTGGGACTAGCCGGTTTGACGCACATCCCTTGCCTGGCGCATGTGCTGAACTTGGTGGTGCAGAGGTTCATTCACCACTACCCCAACATGTCAGAGCTGCTGCATAAAGTGCGGGCCGTCTGTGCGCGCTTCCGCCGTTCACATCCTGCCGCTGCTCGCCTGTCTGCGCTACAGCGGAACTTCGGCCTTCCCGCTCACCGCCTCATATGCGACGTGCCCACCCGGTGGAACTCCACCTTGCACATGCTGGAGAGACTGTGCGAGCAGCAGCAGGCCATAGTGGAGTTTCAGCTGCAGCACGCTCGCGTCAGTCGTACTGCCGAACAGCACCACTTCACCACCAATGATTGGGCCTCCATGCGAGACCTGTGTGCCCTGCTGCGCTGTTTCGAGTACTCCACCAACATGGCCAGTGGCGATGACACTGTTATCAGCGTTACAATACCACTTCTATGTCTCCTTGAGAAAACACTTAGGGCAATGATGTTAGAGGAGGTGGCCCAGGTGGAGGAGGAGGAGGAGGATGAGGGCTCGTTTCTAACACTTTCGGGCCAGTCTGTTCGAAGTGGCTCAGAGGGAGGTTTGTTTAAGCAGCAGAGGACAGGTTCACAAGTCGCCAGCCAAGGCACTGTACTGGAGGACGAGGAGGATGAGGAGGAGGAGGTGGAGGGGGACGAGGATGACGCAAGTTCACAGCGGGGTGGCAGCCCAGGCCCATCACTGGTGCGTGGCTGGGGGGATACGGTGGACGATGACGATACGCCTCCCACAGAGGACAGCTTGTCCTTACCCATGGGTAGCCTGGCCCACATGAGCGAATATATGCTCCAATGCCTGCGCAACGACAGCAGAGTTGCCCACGTTTTAACGTGTGCAGACTACTGGGTGGCCACCCTGCTGGATCCCCGGTATAAAGACAATGTGCCCACTTTAATTCCTGAACTGGAGCGCGACCGTAAGATGCGCGAGTACAAGCGCACGCTGATAGAGGCGCTCTTGAGAGCATTCCCACATGTCACAGGGGAACAGGTGGAAGGTGAAGGCAGAGGAGTGGCAAGAGGTCGCCAACGCAGCTGTGTCACGGCCAGCTCATCTGAGGGCAGGGTTAGCATGGCAGAAATGTGGAAAAGTTTTGTCTCCACGCCACAGCTATCTGCACCGACACCTGATACGGAACGTGTTAGCAGGAGGCAGCATTTCACTAACATGGTTGAACAGTATGTCTGCACACCCCTCCACATCCTGACGGATGGTTCGGCCCCATTCAACTACTGGGTTTCGAAATTGTCCACGTGGCCAGAGTTAGCATGTTATGCCTTGGAGGTGCTTTCCTGCCCGGCGGCCAGCGTTTTATCTGAACGCGTATTCAGCACGGCAGGGGGCGTCATTACTGACAAGCGCAGCCGCCTGTCCACAGCCAACGTGGACAAGCTGACCTTCATAAAGATGAACCAGGCATGGATCCCACAGGACCTGTCCCTCCCTTGTGCAGAGTAGTCCTTATTAACTGCCTAAAACATGTCTTGTTGTGCTACGGGCCACTTCTTTATTTGATACAAATTTTATGAAACCCACAGTTGAATGAAACTCTTCTCTGTCTGGGCGCCGGGGCCTAACCAGATGAAAGTGGCCGGTTAAACTAACGGGTGACATGAAGCCATAACCTCTGCCATGCTACCTCTGTCTTCTGTCTGGGTGCTGAGGCCTAAGTCAAATAAAGCGGTCTTCTGCTGTGCTGGGGGATATGAAGCTAATCTCTGACCTCTCTCCTCTGTCTGGGTCCAAAGGCCTAAATCACTGAAAGAGGCCTTCTCCTGTGGTGTGTGATATGATGCCAGAATATGTGCTGTGGGGCCTCTCTCCTCTTCCTGGGTGCAGGGGTCAAATAAACTAAATTGTGGCCTACTCCTGTGGTGGTTGATATGATGCCTGATTCTCTGATGTGGAACCTCTCTCCTCTGTTTGGGTGAAGGGGTCAAAGTAACTAAATGGTGGCTTCTCCTGTGGTGGCTGATATGATGCCAGAATATGTGCTGTGGGGCCTCTCTCCTCTTCCTGGGTGCAGGGGTCAAAGTAACTCAATGGTGGCTTCTCCTGTGGTGGTTAGTATGATGCCAGAATATGTGCTGTGGGGCCTCTCTCCTCTTCCTGGGTGCAGGGGTCAAAGTAACTCAATGGTGGCTTCTCCTGTGGTGGCTGATATGATGCCAGAATATGTGCTGTGGTGCCTCTCTCCTCTTCCTGGGTGCGGGGGTCAAAGTAACTCAATGGTGGCTTCTCCTGTGGTGGCTGATATGATGCCAGAATATGTGCTGTGGGGCCTCTCTCCTCTTCCTGGGTGCAGGGGTCAAAGTAACTCAATGGTGGCTTCTCCTGTGCTGATTGATATAAAGCTGATGGTTGTGCCATCTGACATGGTTGCCAGGGTCTGATTCAATGGGGGCCTACTCCTGTGGTGGGTGATCTAAATGCCTGATTCTCTGCTGTGAAACCTCTCTCCTCCGTCTGGGTGTAGGGGTCAAAGTCTTTCAAAGTCGCCTTCTCCTGTGCTGATTGATATGAAGCTGATGGTTGTGCCAGCTGACATGGTTGCCGGGGTCCCATTAAATTGTGGCCTACTCCTGTGGTGGTTGATATGATGCCTGATTCTCTGATGTGGAACCTCTCTCCTCTGTTTGGGTGAAGGGGTCAAAGTAACTAAATGGTGGCTTCTCCTGTGGTGGCTGATATGATGCCAGAATATGTGCTGTGGTGCCTCTCTCCTCTTCCTGGGTGCAGGGGTCAAAGTAACTAAATGGTGGCTTCTCCTGTGGTGGCTGATATGATGCCAGAATATGTGCTGTGGGGCCTCTCTCCTCTTCCTGGGTGCAGGGGTCAAAGTAACTCAATGGTGGCTTCTCCTGTGGTGGCTGATATGATGCCAGAATATGTGCTGTGGTGCCTCTCTCCTCTGTCTGGGTCCAAAGGCCTAAATCACTGAAAGAGGCCTTCTCCTGTGGTGTGTGATATGATGCCTGAATATGTGCTGTGGTGCCTCTCTCCTCTTCCTGGGTGCGGGGGTCAAAGTAACTCAATGGTGGCTTCTCCTGTGGTGGCTGATATGATGCCAGAATATGTGCTGTGGTGCCTCTCTCCTCTTCCTGGGTGCGGGGGTCAAAGTAACTCAATGGTGGCTTCTCCTGTGGTGGCTGATATGATGCCAGAATATGTGCTGTGGGGCCTCTCTCCTCTTCCTGGGTGCAGGGGTCAAAGTAACTCAATGGTGGCTTCTCCTGTGCTGATTGATATAAAGCTGATGGTTGTGCCATCTGACATGGTTGCCAGGGTCTGATTCAATGGGGGCCTACTCCTGTGGTGGGTGATCTAAATGCCTGATTCTCTGCTGTGAAACCTCTCTCCTCCGTCTGGGTGTAGGGGTCAAAGTCTTTCAAAGTCGCCTTCTCCTGTGCTGATTGATATGAAGCTGATGGTTGTGCCATCTGACATGGTTGCCGGGGTCCCATTAAATTGTGGCCTACTCCTGTGGTGGTTGATATGATGCCTGATTCTCTGATGTGGAACCTCTCTCCTCTGTTTGGGTGAAGGGGTCAAAGTAACTAAATGGTGGCTTCTCCTGTGGTGGCTGATATGATGCCAGAATATGTGCTGTGGGGCCTCTCTCCTCTTCCTGGGTGCAGGGGTCAAAGTAACTCAATGGTGGCTTCTCCTGTGGTGGCTGATATGATGCCAGAATATGTGCTGTGGTGCCTCTCTCCTCTTCCTGGGTGCGGGGGTCAAAGTAACTCAATGGTGGCTTCTCCTGTGGTGGCTGATATGATGCCAGAATATGTGCTGTGGTGCCTCTCTCCTCTTCCTGGGTGCGGGGGTCAAAGTAACTCAATGGTGGCTTCTCCTGTGGTGGCTGATATGATGCCAGAATATGTGCTGTGGTGCCTCTCTCCTCTTCCTGGGTGCAGGGGTCAAAGTAACTAAATGGTGGCTTCTCCTGTGGTGGTTGATATGATGCCTGATTCTCTGCTGTGAAACCTCTCTCCTCCATCTGGGTGTAGGGGTCAAAGTCTTTCAAAGTCGCCTTCTCCTGTGCTGATTGATATAAAGCTGATGGTTGTGCCATCTGACATGGTTGCCAGGGTCTGATTCAATGGGGGCCTACTCCTGTGGTGGGTGATCTAAATGCCTGATTTTCTGCTGTGAAACCTCTCTCCTCCGTCTGGGTGTAGGGGTCAAAGTCTTTCAAAGTCGCCTTCTCCTGTGCTGATTGATATGAAGCTGATGGTTGTGCCATCTGACATGGTTGCCGGGGTCCCATTAAATTGGGGCCTACTCCTGTGGTGGGTGATCTAAATGCCTGATTCTCTGCTTTGAAACCTCTCTCCTCCGTCCGGGTGTAGGGGTCAAAGTCTGTCAAAGTCGCCTTCTCCTGTGCTGATTGATATAAAGCTTATGCTTGTGCCATCTGACATGGTTGCCGGGGTCTGATTCAATGGTGGCCTACTCCTGTGGTGGGTGATCTAAATGCCTGATTCTCTGCTGTGTAACCTCTCTCCTCCGTCTGGGTGTAGGGGTCAAAGTAACTAAATGGTGGCCTACTCCTGTGGTGGGTGATATGATGCCTGGTTCTCTGCTGTGGGACCTCTCTCCTTTGTCTGGGTGCTGTGGTCAAAATAATAGTAAGTGACCTTCTCCATTGGTGGGTGACTTGAAGCCTGATTCTGTGCTATGGGACCTCACTCCAATTAATATTGTTTAATTTTTATTTATTTTATGTTAACTCATCATTTCCCTATCTACATTTGTTAGCAGGGGATTTAACTACATTTTGCTGCCTTTTGCAGCCCTCTAGCCCTTTCCGGGTGTGTTTTACAGCCTTTTTAGTGCCCAAAAGTTCGGGTCCCCATTGACTTCTATGGGGTTCGGGTTCGGGATGAAGTTCGGGTCGAGTTCGGATCCCGAACCCGAACATTTTTCGAAAGTTCGGCCGAACTCGTCGAACCCGAACATCCAGGTGTTCGCTCAACTCTAGTTAACACAAATAAGAGTATACAAACAAACAATACATCTCAAAGTAGCTGTTTATGCATTTGAAAACTGTACATTAATACACAATAAATTCCGTTACACCATGAGACAGTGCAAGAGTCTTATTTTTCTGGGGTTCCTGTCCGTCAAAACACATAGGGTGTAACTATAGCCTTCTGTAGTGATACTAAAGCATAGTGAATGGAAGGTGGGACTTCAAGATGTATTGAACACATAAGTTGGGGTAGGGGTGTCGTCTCCACTCTCCAGCTCTAATTTGCTTCTTATAATATCTGCATCTATAGGTGTACTATTATTATGATAAGGTATAACTACAAATATACGTAAAGGTACAAGTGCATCCCACCATCTGGGTAAGGTCTTCCTAACTACAGTTCATGACAGGTGTCACAGTATTGTCTCCTGAAAGATGTCTCTCCTTCATGTGGGACAACCAAAGTTGCCAAGTTTTCAGGTAGTGTTCTCTACTATTGCATTCCCACCCAACTAGTTCCTCCATGCGACATATATCACTCATTTTCTCATACCACATAGCTATGGTCGAAGGCTACACTGCTCTCCATTTCATCGGGATTAGAAGCTTCGCCGCTGCTATCATGTGCGTTGGCAAGCTTCTTTTATCAGGTCTATATGTGTCAGAGGGCATCCACAGCAATACTAATGTAGCCGAGAGTCTCAGTTGCGTAGAGCAAATCTGATTTATAGACCTTTCAACATCAAGCTAAAACTGTTTCAGTGCTGAGCACGCCCACCAAATACGGGAGATGCTACCTGTGCCATTGGCAAACCTCCAGCACTGGTCTGTTGAAAGAAGGTGTACTCTACATAGTAATTCCGGTGTTCGATACCACTTGGTAAGTATTTTCAGTGAATTTTCTTGGATCTTATTAAACAATTTGTTGAAAATCACTTATTAGACGAAAAAGCCCTTCCTTTACAATGGGAAGCATTAAAATGTGTGATACGGGGGGTTTTCGTGTGTCACGGAGCTAGACTCAGAAGGGAAAGGGGAGCAAAGTTACAACAGCTCCGGACGCACATTGTCACCCTAGAACAGTCATACAAACAATCATTAGAACCAACGATCTTATTTGAACTCATTGCGGCTAGAGATCAGCTTAAAAGAAGCACAGTATATACAGTGCTGCCCATAATTATTCATACCCCTGGCAAATTTTGACTTAAAGTTACTTTTATTCAACCAGCAAGTAATTTTTGATGGGAAATAACATAGGTGTCTCCCAAAAGATAATAAGACGATGTACAAGAGGCTTTATTGTGGGGAAAAAAAACATTTCTCAGCTTTTATTTACATTTGAGCAAAAAATACAAGATGTTCCACACTGTGGAAAATCTCAGAGGACGTGGTCGGAAGCCAAAAGTGACACCTGTGCTGGCCAGGAGGATAGTTAGAGAAATGAAAAAGAATCCAAGGATCACCACCAAGGCAATCCTGGTGAATCTGTGCTCTGCTGGTGGCAATATCTCAAGGCAGACAATCCAACGGACACTTCACAATGCAGACAAAGGAGGACGCCACTTCTCCAGAAAAGGCACACAAAAGCTCGCTTGGCCTTTGCAAAAGCTCATCTGGACAAAGAAGAAGACTTCTGGTCTTCTGTGTTATGGTCAGATGAAACAAAAATTTAATTGTTTGGTAACAATGATGTTTCCTTCATTTGGTGTAAAAAAGGAGAAGCCTTCAACCCAAAGAGCACCATCCCCACTGTCAAACATGGTGGTGGGAACCTAATGCTTTGGGGGTGTTTTTCAGCCAATGGACCAGGGAACCTAATCACAGTAAACGGCACCATGAAAAAAGAGCAATACATGAGGATTCTCAACGACAACATCAGGCAGTCTGCAGAGAAACTTGGCCTTTGGCACCAGTGGACATTGCAGCATGACAATGACCCAAAATACACAGCAAAAGTGGTGAAGAAATAGTTAGCAGACAACAACATTACCGTTTTGGAGTGGCCCAGCCAGAGTCCAGACTTGAATCCAATTGAGAATCTGTGGAGGGAGCTAAAGATCAGGGTTATGGCAAGAAGACCCTCCAACCTGAAAGATTTGGAGCTCATTGCTAAAGATAAATGGGCAAAAATACATGTGGAGACATGAAAAAAGCTGATCTGCAATTATAGGAAGCGTTTGATTGCTGTAATAGCCAATAAAGGCTTTCTATTGATTATTGAGAAGGGTATTGTAACGGTCACGTACACACACACACAGGGGGGAGGATAGTGACCACTGCGCTCCACCCTCACCCCTGGCCCTGCCTACTTGCCTCACGAGTCCTGATGACAGGGGACAACTGGACGGCAGTCCCTAACTTAGTATATGTGCGGGAAGGACAGACAAGACAAATAACAGATAGTGAACGGACCGGGTCAAAACCAAGAGGACAACGCAGTACAGAGGGATAAGCAAAGAAAGGTCAGGAGAAGCCGGGGTCATAAATACCAGGAGAGTCGAGAAGTACCAAAGGAGTCCGCAAAGAATAGTCAGGTGGAAGCCGCGGTCAATATACCAGGATGGATGCGCAGTACAGGAGGAGCAGGCAAAGGATCGTCAGGGAACAGGATCAGGTAAGTACACAGGTATCCAACAACTGCCAGGAACCTAAATTAACAGGCAACCTGTGGCCAGCAGGCTGCCTGTATTTATAGGGGGGAGTGAGGGTCATGTGACGTGGCCAGCATCACATGACCGACAGACCAACCAGTCGAGCACCGAGTGATCAGCTCGGCGCTCAAGGCAGACCTAGGAGCGGGGAGCCTCCTAGCTAGCAAAGCCGCCCTGGGAACGAGGTCAAACACAGATCCTTGCTCCTGAAGCTAAGCAGCAGGTCTGCGGCTGATGGGAGACCGAGTGCACCTTCGGAACCCTGTTACAGTACCCCCACTTTTACGAGGGGCCACCGGACCCAAGACTTCAGGCGATGGCCTTTCAGGGTGTTCTAAATGAAATTTTCGAACAAGTCTAGGAGCATGAACCTCCCTGGCAGGTAACCAAGATCTCTCATCAGGTCCATACCCCTTCCAGTGAATCAGGTACTGCAAGGAATTAAGCACCTTCCTGACATCCACTATTTTAGACACCACATACTCGACAGCATCAGAACCGGCAGATGCGAGGCTTTCGATGGTACTACCGGTTCAAAATATTTTTTAAGTAGAGATTTATGGAACACATTATGAATGTGGAATGACTCGGGCAGCTCCAACCTAAATTATACCGGGTTAATCACCTCCGTGATCTTATATGGTCCAATAAAATGAGGATCAAACTTTTTAGAATCTACCTTAAGAGAGAGATTCTTGGAGGACAACCATACCTTATCCCCAACCTGAAAATTCACCCCCCTTGAACGTCTCCTATCAGCCCTGAGTTTCTGAGAACTTTGAGCCTTTTCTAAGTTCGATTGAACCCGGGCCCAAACTGTGCACAGTTCAGAGGAGAGCCTATCCGCCTCAGGGTTAGAGGAGGAGACGGATGACCCAGAATGAAAACGGGGATGGAAACCATGGTTACAAAAGAAAGGTGAAACCCCAGCAGAAGAATTGACACGGTTATTCAAAGCAAATTCAGCCAATGGAAGAAATTTCGCTTATAATTGCTGGTCATCAGCAACATACAACCTCAAGAATTGTTCCACAGACTGATTAAGGCGTTCAGTCTGCCCATTACTCTCAGGGTGGTAGGCAGAGGAAAAAGACAATGAAATTTGCCATTTTTGACAGAAGGCCCTCCAGAATTTGGACACAAACTGCACACCCCTGTTAGAAACAATATTTTCTGGGATACCATGCAATCGAACAATTTCTTTCACAAAAATAGACGCCAGGGTCTTGGCATTCGGGAGTTTAGACAGGGGAATGAAATGGACATTTGCTAAACCTATCGACCACTACCCAAACTACAGTCTTACCCTCCGCCGGCGGTAGGTCAGTTATAAAGTCCATCGAGATATGGGACCAGGGTCTACTGTGAATGGGTAGGGGTCGTAGGTTACCAGCAGGGCGAGTCCTAGGTGTCTTGGACCTGGCACAAACCTCACAGGCTGACACATAGGGCTTGACATCCCTAGTTAGAGTGGGCCACCAATAAGATCTAGAAATCAGATCCTTAGTGCCCTCAACACCCGGATGTCCACAAAAGGCAGAATCGTGACACTCACCCAACAGCTGGAGACGAAATTGTACGGGAACAAACAACTTATCTGTTGGGGTGGATACCGGTGCCAGATGTTGTTCAGACCTAATGCGAGCCAAGATATCCTGGGTTAGAGCTGCTATGAAGATTTTTGCTGGTAGAATGGATTCAGGTGGTACCTCAGTAGGTTGAAAAGCATGGAAGCTCCGAGATAATGCGTCCGCCTTCACATTTTTACTTCCCGGCCTGAACGTAATGGAAGAATCAAAACGAGTAAAAAACAGAGCCCATCTGGCTTGACGGGGATTCAACCTCTTAGCAGACTCGAGAAACATAAGGTTTTTATGGTCAGTGACAACAGTTACACAATGCCTTGCCCCCTCCAGAAAATGCCTCTATTCCTCAAATGCCCATTTAATGTCCAGCAGCTCCCTATTCCCTATGTCGTAGTTTCTCTCCGTGGGAGAGAATTTCCTGCAGAAGAAGGCACATGGTCTCAGGTTAGTGAGGCTAGCAGGACCTTGTGAAAGGACTGCTCCTGCGCCGTCCTCGGACGCATCCACCTCCACAATAAAAGGTTAGAGATGGCCCGAATAGTTCGCCGGCGAATAGTTCCCGGCGAACATAGCTTGTTCGGGTTCGCCGCGGCGGTAGAACATATGCGATGTTCGGTCCGCCCCTATACATCATCATTGAGTAAACTTTGACCCTGTACCTCACAGTCAGCAGACATATTCCAGCCAATCAGCAGCAGACCCTCCCTCCCAGACCCTCCCACCTCCTGGACAGCATCCATTTTAGATTAATTCGGAAGCTGCATTCTTAGTGAGAGGAGGGACAGTGCTGCTGCTGCTGATTCAATAGGGAAAGCGTTAGCTAGGGCAGTGTTCTGTGTCCACAGACTCATCTGCTGTAAGGACAGCGTCCTGACAGCACCCCAAAAAGCCCTTTTCAGGGCTGGTACATCAGTCTGCTTTTTATTTTTTATATATATGCCTGCCCGTGTGTGAGAGGCTGCAGGCTCAGTCACAGACAGTACTGTGTGCACACCATTCATACAGGGTGTGACAGAAAATACCTCGCAGATAAAAAAAAATTCTATTTAATATTTTTCTGTAATCTAATCACAGTTGCAAGCCAGTGTGTGTCAGGCCCACACAGACTGTATTGTGGCCACTGGCTAGTGGCTAGGCCTCCACTTATACCATTACAGGGTGTCACTCACTCACAAATACCTTGCAGATAAATAAAAATTCTATTTAATATTTTTCTGTGATATAATCACAGTTGCAAGCCAGTGTGTGTCAGGCTCACACAGACTGTATTGTGGCCACTGGCTAGTGGCTAGGCCTCCACTTATACCGTTACAGGGTGTCACTCACTCACAAATACCTTGCAGATAAATAAAAATTCTATTTAATATTTTTCTGTGATATAATCACAGTTGCAAGCCAGTGTGTGTCAGGCCACCACAGACTGTATTGTGGCCACTGGCTAGGTCTCCACTTATACCGTTACAGGGTGTCACTCACTCACAAATACCTTGCAGATAAATAAAAATTCTATTTAATATTTTTCTGTGATATAATCACAGTTGCAAGCCAGTGTGTGTCAGGCCCACACAGACTGTACTGTGCCCACTGCCCACCACTTATATAGGGTGGCACAGTACCTTGCAAGCATAGTAACACTTATCTAATAAATGACAGGCAGAGGCAGGCCACGCCGCAGAAGCCGTCGTGGTCGTGGTGCTGTGATTTCCACTGGCCCTGGAATAATGCCCAGTGTTCAGAGGCCACGTACCCTGAACCCAAAAAATTCGGAGAAAATAGTTGACTGGCTTACACAGGACACCCAATCTTCAACAGCTTCCGCTAAGAACCTTGACGCACCATCCTCCTCCAGCTCAGCTTTGGTCACCTGCTCTCAAGTTACCACTCTCCCGCTCGCCTCCACCACCATCACTACCACCACAGCCACCACAGCCGCTTCACTTGATTCCTCAGAGGAGTTATTTACACATCAGTTGGATGAAATTAGTGATGCGCAACCATTATTGCCAGAGGATGGAGATAACAGGAATATGTCTCAGTCAGGCAGCATTACACACATGGACGTACAGTGTGATGATGATGATGATGTTGTACCCGCTGCTGCTTCCTTTGCTGAGGTGTCAGATACAAGTGAAGTGGTTGATGATGACGATGTGTCCGTGGATGCCACGTGGGTGCCTACTCGAAGAGAAGAGGAAGAGGGGGAAAGTTCAGAAGGAAAGACAGAGAGAAGGAGGAGACGAGTTGGAAGCAGGGGGAGGTCGTCGCAAGGAGCTAGTGGCACAGTCAGACAGCATGTATCGGCACCCGGGGTCAGCCAGACAGCACGCCAATCAAGACATGCTGTTGCCACCACCAGAATGCCGTCATTGCAAAGCTCAGCAGTGTGGCATTTTTTTTGTGTGTCTGCCTCTGACAACAGCGATGCCATTTGCAACCTGTGCCAAAAGAAACTGAGTCGTGGGAAATCCAACACCCACCTAGGTACAACTGCTTTGCGAAGGCACATGATCGCACATCACAAACGCCTATGGGATCAACACATGATGACGAGTAGAAGCAGCACACAAGCTCAAAGCCACCATCCTCCTCCTGGTCCAGCATATTCAGCCACGTCAACCACTGCTGTCCTCCTTGCCCCCTCTCAACCACCCACCACTCCGCCTCTCACCTTCAGCAGTTCCATCTCATCTGCCCACAGTCAGGTGTCTGTAAAGGAAATGTTTGAGCGTAGGAAGCCAATGTCACAGAGTCACCCCCTTGCCCGGCATCTGACAGCTGGCTTGACGGAACTCTTAGCACGCCAGCTTTTACCATACCAGCTGTTGGAGTCTGAGGCCTTCAAAAAATTTGTCGCTATTGGGACACCACAATGGAAGGTAATCGGACAATTTTTTTTTTCAAAAAAGGCAATCCCAAAACTCTCCTCAGTGATTGAAAAGGAAGTCATTGCATCTCTGGCATACAGTGTTGGGGCAAGGGTCCATCTGACCACTGATACCTGGTCTGCAAAGCACGGTCAGGGCAGGTATATCACCTACACTGCGCATTGGGTCAACCTGCTGACGGCTGACAAGCATGGAATGCGTGGCTCTGCAGCGGAGTTGGTGACACCTCCACGACTTGCAGGCAGGCCTACTGCCACCTCCTATACTCCTCCTACTCCATCCTCTTCCATAACCTCCTCGGCTGAGTTCTCTTCTGCTGCGGTGTCTGGCTGCACATCAACTGAATCCCCCCAGCTCCCCAGGGGCTATTCCACATCCCGGATACGACAGTGTGACGCTGTCTTGGGGTTGACTTGCCCAAAAGCAGGGAGCCACACCGGACCAGCACTCCTGTCCGCCCTGAACGCACAGGTGGATCAGTGGCTGACCCCGCACCAACTGGAGATCGGCAAAGTGGTGTGTGACAATAGAAGCAATTTGTTGGCGGCATTGAATTTGGGCAAGTTGTCACATGTGCCGTGCATGGCACATGTGTTGAATCTCATCGTACAACGCTTTGTGTCTAAGTACCCAGGCTTACAGGACGTCCTCAATCAGGCCAGGAAGGTGTGTGGCCATTTCAGGCGTTCCTACACGGCCATGGCGCACTTTTCATACATTCAGCGCCAAAACAAGATGCCAGTGAGGCACTTGATTTGCGACAGCCCGACACGTTGGAATTCAACACTCCTAATGTTCGACCGCCTGCTCCAAAAAGAAAAAGCCGTCAATGAGTATTTGTATGACCAGGGTGCTAGGACAGCCTCTGTGGAGCTGGGAATTTTTTTGCCACGTTACTGGACGCTCATGCGCAATGCCTGTAGGCTCATGCGTCCTTTTGAGGAGGTCACAAACCTAGTCAGTCGCACCGAAGGCACCATCAGCGACCTCATCCCATTTGTTTTCTTCCTGGAGCGTACCCTGCGAAGAGTGCTGGATCAGGCTGTAGATGAGCATGAAGAGGAGGAGTTGTGGTCACCATCACCACCAGAAACAGCCTTGTCATCATCGCTTGCTGGACCTGCGGCAACGCTGCAAGAGGAGTATGAGGAAGAGGAGTCAGAGGAGGAATGTGGCTTTGAGGAGGAGGAAGACCAACCACAGCAGACATTCCAGGGTGCTCATTGTTGTCACCTATCTGGGACCCGTGGTGTTGTACGTGGCTGGGGTGAAGAACAGACCGTCAATGACATCAGTGAGGACGAGGAACAGGAAATGAGTAGCCTGGCATCCAACCTTGGGCAAATGGGGTCTTTCATGCTGTCATGTCTGTTGAGGGACCCTCGTATAAAAAGGATGAAGGAGAATGACCTGTACTGGGTGGCCACGCTACTAGAACCCCGGTATAAGCAGAAAGTGGCGGAAATGTTACCAACATACCGAAAGTCAGAAAGGATGCAGCAGTTCAAAACAAAACAAAAAAATATGCTTTACACAGCTTATAAGGCGGATGTCACAGCACAACGGGAATCTAACAGGGGAAGAGGTGAAAGTAATCCTCCTTCTACCACGACCACGGTGGCAAGGACAGGACGCTTTACAGATGTGTTGTTGATGGAGGACATGCAGAGCTTTTTCAGTCCTACACATCGCCACAGCCCTTCGGGATCCAGCCTTAGAGAACGACTCGACCGACTGGTAGCAGACTACCTCGTCTTAACTGCAGATATCGACACTCTGAGGAGCGATGAACCCCTTGACTACTGGGTGTGCAGGCTTCACCTGTGGCCTGAGCTTTCCCAGTTTGTGATAGAACTTCTGGCCTGCCCCGCTTCAAGTGTCCTGTCAGAAAGGACCTTCAGTGCAGCAGGAGGCATTGTCACTGACAAAAGAAGTCGCCTAGGTCAAAAAATGTTGATTACCTCACCTTCATTAAGATGAATGAGGCATGGATCCCGAAGGGACTGACAGTGGGGGATACGTTTGACTAACAAAAGGCCTGATGACATGCCTTGGCCTCAAAATGGTCCCCACGCTGCTGTATTTAATGTCTGCATACCGGATGACTTTCGTGAACCAACTAGGGTTCAAGCCGCAATGTTTTAGTCACCTTTCTGCCTTGAAAACATAAATTTTTCAGGCCGCTGCTACAACAGCGGCTGCAACAATAACATTATTTTTCAAGGCATGTGTACATGCCTAATTTTTCTGGCCTCTGGTGCTGCACTGTGGCTGCAAAAACAAAACAAAACAAAAAAAAAAGGCACATACAAGTGTCAATTCCCCTTCGTGATCGTTACCTTGTTGTGGTGAATGGGCTTGCGTATCACAATGAATCGATCATCACCTCTATGAGTGTGTTGGCAATGTTGCCACACCCCAGATGATAAGGCCGTTGCTTCATTATGATCAGACCAAAAGCGATCGGCTGGATAATATTTCATAGAAAAAACGTTTTCATTTTTTTTTTTAAGTTGTATGGGTGGGTTTTTAATACATAAAATAAAAAAATCATAATAAAGTCTCTTAATAGTTTATTAGAAATAATGCAGACAAAAAATACCCATCAATTCCAATACAAAGCAAGTACAAAGCTCAGAACTAAATTATTCCAGGATGTCGTAATGGTTCGTTAATTCGACAATGGTTAATCAATTCGACACACGTCCCCGGATATGGGACGTAACAGGGATTAAACTGATAGGAATAGTACTAGTTAAGACACCACTCATATAGGGTGTCACAGCACATTGCTCCGTGCACGCGCAGTGCCCCAACTTGGGAGTAAGAGGACCGACCAAGCTGCTTTTTCCATCTCCCGGTTCCTAAAATCAATTCAGTTTGGTGTATCAGAGTTTGGTCTGTCACTGTGAAGGCAGTCGAAGGTACCCGGCCTAAATTTATTTTCACAAAAGGCAATCCCACCCTGATATGGGACGTAACAGGGATTAAACTGATGAGAATAGTACTACAGAAAATAGCACTCATATCGGGTGTGACAGTAAATTGCATGGCGCAGACGCAGTGACCGTGGCGTGGATTCAAACAAAGGGGAGGGAGCCAGCGTTTTTTTAACCGTCTCCCCGTTCGAAAAATCTATTTAATAAATGGACCCCAGATTGGGGACGTAACAGGGATTAAACTGATGAGAAGAGAGAACTACAGAAAATACCACTCATATTGGGTGTGACAGTAAATTGCACGGCGCAGACGCAGTGATCGTGGCGTGGATTCAATTAAAGGGGAGGGAGCCAGTGTTTTTTTAACCATCTCCCCGTTCGAAAAATATATTTAATAAATGGACCCCAAATTGGGGACGTAACAGGGATTAAACTGATGAGAAGAGAGAACTACAGAAAATACCACTCATATTGGGTGTGACAGTAAATTGCACGGCGCAGACGCAGTGATCGTGGCGTGGATTCAATTAAAGGGGAGGGAGCCAGCGTTTTTTTAACCATCTCCCCGTTCGAAAAATCTATTTAATAAATGGACCCCAGATTTGGGGACGTAACAGGGATTAAACTGATGAGAAGAGAGAACTACAGAAAATAGCACTTATATCGGGTGTGACAGTAAATTGCACGGCGCAGACGCAGTGACCGTCGCGTGTATTCAAAAAAAGGGGAGGAAGCCAGCGTTTTTTTAACCATCTCCCCGTTAGAAAAATCTATTTAATAAATGGACTCCAGATTGGGGACGTAACAGGGATTAAACTGATGAGAAGAGAGAACTACAGAAAATACCACTCATATCGGGTGGGACAGTAAATTGCACGGCACAGACGCAGTGACCGTGGATTCAAACAAAGGGGAGGGAGCCAGCGTTTTTTTATCCATCTCCCCGTTTGAAAAATCTATTCAATTCACCTTTCCGGGACCCTTGGTGTTGTACGTGGCTGGGTGGAGGAAGAAACCTTCAATGACATCAACGGGACATGGCTAGCTTGGTATCCAACCTTGTACAAATGGGGAGTTTGCGGTTGGGCAAATGGACTGTTTGCGGTGCATTAAAAGGGGAGTTTGGTCTGTCAATGTCTGTGAAGCGGCCGTAACACTTTCACTACCTGATCGATACAACATCATACCTGATCGTATACACACACTGGATGTTTTAAACCACGTTGTTCAAAAAAAATTTGGATTGTTAGGTGATTTATGCCCTTTATGGATTAAAATCCAACTATGCGTCAACTATTTAATTTTCCATGAGAGTTTTGCCATGGATCCCCCTCCGGCATGCCACAGTCCAGGTGTTAGTCCCCTTGAAACTATTTTTCCATCACTACTGTGGCTAGAAAGAGTGCCTGTGGGTTTTAAAATTTGCCTGCCTATTGAAGTCTATGGCGGTTCGCCCCGTTCGCCCGTTCGCGAACATTTGCAGAAATTTGCGTTTGCCTTTTGCGAACTAAAAATTTTATGTTCGCAACATCTCTATAAAAGGTCTCTCCTGATCAGGCTGGATCAGAATGGAAGCGCTACTGAATGCCTTTTTTAATTTTTCAAATGAAGAAATGGCCTCAGTAGACCAATTCTCCAAATCCGCCCCTTTCTTAGTAAGGTCGGTCAACGGTTTAGCAATTATGGAACAATTCATAATAAATTTACAATAGTAATTGGCGAAACCTAAGAACCGTTGTAAGGACTTTAAGGATGAAGGTCTTACCCATTCCTTAATTTCTAGTACCTTACCAGGATCCATCTTGAAGGCGTGAGGAGTCAGAACATGCCCTAGAAACAGAATCTCCTGTACACCAAAGACACATTTCTCTTGCTTAGCGGATAGCTGATTCTCCCTCAACACCTCTAATACTTGTTTAACATGAGACACATGGGATTCGAAGTCAGGAGAGAATATCAAAATGTCGTCAAGATAGACAATAACAAGTTTACCTAAGAACTCCCTAAGAATGTCATTCATGAAGTTTTGGAACACAGCTGGGGCATTGCTGAGTCCAAAAGGCATCACCTGATATTCAAAGTGTCCTGCCGGAGTATTGAACGCCGTCTACCATTCGTCTCCCTCCTTGATTCGGATTAGATTTTATGCCCCTTTCAGGTCAATCTTGGAAAACCAGGTTGCCCCCAGAACCTGGTTAAATAAATCCGGAATCAATGGGAGGGAGTATCTTTTCTGGACAGTGATTTTATTTAATCTCCGGTAATCGATACATGGCCTAAGACCACCATCTTTTTTCTTAACGAAGAAAAACCCCGCCCCCATAGGAGAGATAGAAGGTCTAATATGCCCGTTACCAAGGCTCTCCTTAAAATAATCTTCCATGGCCTTGCGTTCGGGCTTAGAAAGATTATAAAATCGCCCCTTAGGAAACTTGGCCCCCTCTTCTAGCTCTATAGTACAATCATAAGGTCTATGGGGGGGTAGAACCTCCGGGGTTGGTGAAGAGAATACATCAGAATATTCCCTAACAACAGTGGGTAAAGTATCAGACTTTACTGAGACCCCAGCCTGTACCACGGACAAGCACGAGTCACACTTAGGCCCCCATCTCACAAACTCCCCCTTGGACCAATCTATAGTGGGGTTATGTAGTCGGAGCCAAGGCAACCCTAGTACCACCTCAGCCGGTAGGTTTTCCAGGACTAAAAGGGAACATCTCTCTGAGTGGCACACACCCACGGTTAGAGAAATCTCTGAGGTACATGTGCTCACCGTACCACCAATAAGAGGAGTAGCATCAATAGCCATGACATGGATAAGAGTTGGTAAAGCAAACATTGGAATACCCAATCTTACAGCGTACTCAGAGTCAATAAAGCTGGCCGCTGAGCCAGAATCAATAAAGACCTTACCTGGCCATTTATCTACCCCCAGAGAAATCGAAATGGGTACCAAAAGCTTACATTTAGAAAAATCAGGGTGTACCTGGTCTTCAGGTTGCCTTGCCTTAGGAGACTTGACAGAGAGGACCTTCTTAGGACACTGGTTGATCCAATGGTCAGGATCTCCACAGTAAAAGCATTCTCCACGTCTGCGGCGAAGATTCCCTCGGGTCATGCCAACCTGCATGGGTTCCTCGGTGGAGACCTCAGCATTGTCTCTGGGATAGGCCTCTGGTTGGACCACCATCTGGGAAGAGAACTGTTGTTCCTGTCGTCTCTCTCTAACCCGTCGGTCAAGTCGGACAACAAGGGTCATCATCTCCTCTAAGGTCTCTGGAAGTTGATAACTGACCAGAAGATCCTTTAAATTATCAGACAGACCTGACCTGAACTGACTCTTCAGGGCTGGTTCATTCCATCCTGAGGGGACACACCACCTTCTGAATTGGGTGCAATAATCCTCCGCAGGTAGATTGCCCTGAACCAGTGCCTTTAGAGCCGTCTCGGCTACTAGAGCCCTGTCTGGTTCATCATAGAGGGTACCCAGGGCCTGAAAGAACCCCTCCACAGAAGTTAAACAACTGGCGCCAGCAGGCAAAGAGAACGCCCAGTCCTGGGGATCACCCTGTAGTCGGGAAATGATAATGCCCACGCTTTGACTCTCGGGGACAGAGGATACGGGGCACAAACGGAAGTAAAGTCTGCAACTCTCCTTGAAAGAGAGAAACTTCTTCCTGTCTCCAGAAAAGGGTTCTGGGAGCTTAATATGGGGCTCAAAATGCGGACTGGAGGCCTGAGGAGTGGAAGAACCTTGCCCTAACTCAAAAGAACAGAGTTTTTCCCCTAGCTCCTGCACCATCTGCATCAGATTAGAGACATGGTCAGTCAGGGTCACCAGAGGATTCATTATACAGTGGTTATTGGGCCTGTACAGGGGGGAGGATAGTGACCACTGCGCTCCACCCTCACCCTCAAGACCAATTTTACTTTCAGGTCTCCGGGACAGCCATGGGCTGTAATGTGGCACCTACTTTTGCGGTTCTATACATGAACCATTTTGAGGATTCGTTTGTATACACGAATTAGTTGTTTTGTAAACACGTGAAATGTTGGTATAGATATATTGACGATATCTTCTGTGTTTGGAAGGGCCCAGCAGAAGACCTGTATACATTCCACAGAGCCATTGACTCGGCCACAGACTCCTTCTCTCTCTCCTTGACCTGCAGCGACACTGAGATTTTGTTTCTGGATGTCTTACTAAAGGTAAGAAATAACACATTGCAAACAGATCTTTATACGAAACCCACGGACAGGAACAGCCTTCTAAGACATAACTCATTTCACCCTTCTGGGCTCATTCGCTCATTGCCACGCTCACAACTCATGCGAGTCAAACGTATTGTGTCGGATCCCAATACCGCCAATTCCCGACTCATAGAAATGTCAAATAAATTCCTCAACAGAGGTTTCCCAAAACACGTCTTGGAAGAGCACATCGAGAGAACCACTCACCTGTCCAGAACCGATCTACTCAAACCCAAACATCCCAGAATTGACCATGCACAGACACGCATCCCTTGTGTTACTACATTTTCTCATTTGAGTTCGGACATCAAACGGATTATATACAAGCATTGGTCCGTATCTAGACAAACCCTTAATGTCATATAAGAGGGCCAAAAATATCAAAGACAGTATTGTACGATCTGACCTTGGTTCCAATAAGGCACATAGCAAACAAAGTACAATCACTGGCTCTGCCATTAAAGGAACATACCCTTGCCTGTCCTGCGCACAATGTGGGAACGTCACAAAAGGCCCCACCTTCACACACCCATCCACTGGAAAAGGATATAATATCAATGGCCATTACTCTTGTGTCTCTAATTATGTAATGTATTTAATCAAATGCCCTTGTGGCTTGGAATATGTTGGGGAAACAATTCAAAAAATCTAAGAATGCATATCCCAACACAAGTCAAACATACGCACTGTCAAACTAGAGGCACCTCTTGTCCAACACTTCATTAAGCACGGTCATTCAGTCAGCCAGCTTCAATTTCAAGTTATCGACTGGATACCACCTCCAAGACGAGGAGGTAATCGTGAGCTGCAGTTACAGGAGAGAGAGATGTAGTGGATCCGACGCCTCAACACTCTTGAACCAAATGGTCTTAATAGAGATTATGTTTTAGACTAACAATTCATCCTCTTCGTTTATGTTAAACTTTTTCTTTATGTTTTCTTTTAGGGCCAGAGTCGTCTAATAATGGGTGGCGACACTCGTGAAGCACGCCCTAGCCGTTGGTATATGCCTTATGTGATGTTTGTACCCACACTCTAATTATGTTAAAACAACTGTACTGTTGAAGCTTCATTCTACTTCTTCTCACACGTCCTGACGTCACATTTCTCCTAAATATGTTTGACATATGCGTACTGACCCCACACTAGGGCTCCTATACACACAAGCACCTATATATACATAGGCGGAAGCACACTTAGTGCCATTCCATCTATGTGGCCATACATTCAATTAACCTGTGGTCATCTTTAGCCTCAGGAGCTAATAATATTCATTTAATCACATACACATTTTTTCCTATACATTATGGATTCTTTACAGTCCATACCATTTATGCCCCTTTAGTCATATGACCGCAAATTAAGCAATCATATACTTCCATACATTCCTATTACCACATAGATATTCCCTATTCAATTAGGCCACACCAATATTTGGTGCTTGTAATGTTGTTGTTTGAAACATATAGACTGATCCATACCAGTTCCCAATACACTAACTATTCCCCGATTCTAAGATGGCCGCCGCCGACTATTAGACTGTAGGGCGCATGCGCTAATTTTAGAGCAATTTTCCCCTATCCAAAATGGCCGACCACTGCCGTATGGCCACTGTACGCATGCGCTCAGATTAGAGCGATTTTCTCAATAGAAAATGTCAGACTCCTACCTTCCGGCTATTGTGCGCACGCGCATACAGCCGATCCTTTGACTACACGTCACCACACCAGGCCGGCGCTCGATAATGATCCTCGCAATACCGCGAGATTTTGAGCGCCAATCACAAGGCGGTAATCCGTCTATTTAAAGCGCGATTTAACAGACTCCAGTTATGCCGGCCATTCACCCCCATTAATACGTAACCAGGTAAGCAAACTAGGAGCAGATATTGACATATCCTTTTTCCCTCATACTCTCCGCCTGCTTCCTTTCACATTACCTCTAGTAGGAAGATTGCTCTCTATATATATACACATATAGCACATATAGTGTATATACCCAGTGGCCTTACTTTTAAACACTCACTGCCTCCTTTTACTCTATCTGCTGCACATTCTATCTATTGGTGCAGTTTGTTCTGATGTCTGATGTAATTGTTGCATTTAATATGCATGCTTCCTTTACATGATGCTTGCCATTAAAATTTACATAGCTAGAAACTCGTCCCATGGAGCAAATGAAATTCTATTAAGAATCATGTACTTTCATTTCACTTGAATCATGTTATATATGATTATACTATGTATTGGAACTATTTATTTTGTGAATCATCTACTTAAAGAATCTCTATCTTGTATTCTGTACTTTGAAATCATGTTAGTCATAAATATTGTATTTATACATATTTATTTTTTCTACATCAGCCTGATGAAGGGCATGCCTTTTGCCCGAAACGTTGCCTCAGTTCTAAAAAGGACCACTATGTCCGGCTAATAAAAAGCATTTAATCAATATTGGAGTGCTGTCTAAATTGTTAAATACTTACCTGTTCCAAGAGGTGGAGCAAGGAACGCACCAAGACATGCACCCAAAACAAGTCAGTACTAGATATAGTGCTGTGATCAATACCTGATTCTAATATTAAGTTTACTCCACCCTCACCCCTGGCCCTGCCTACTTGCCTCACGAGTCCTGATGACAGGGGACAACTGGACGGCAGTCCCTAACTTAGTATACGTGCGGGAAGGACAGACAAGACAAATAACGGATAGTGAACGGACCAGGTCAAAACCAAGAGGACAACACAGTACAGAGGGATAAGCAAAGAAAGGTCAGGAGAAGCCGGGGTCATAAATACCAGGAGAGTCGAGAAGTACCAAAGGAGTCCGCAAAGAATAGTCAGGTGGAAGCCGAGGTCAATATACCAGGATGGATGCGCAGTACAGGAGGAGCAGGCAAAGGATCGTCAGGGAACAGGATCAGGTAAGTACACAGGTATCCAACATCTGCCAGGAACCTAAATTAACAGGCAACCTGTGGCCAGCAGGCTGCCTGTATTTATAGTGGGGAGCGAGGGTCATGTGACGTGGCCAGCATCACATGACCGACAGACCAACCAGTCGAGCACCGACTGATCAGCTCGGCGCTCAAGGCAGACCTAGGAGCAGGGAGCCTCCCAGCTAGCAAAGCCACCCTGGGAACGAGGTCAAACACAGATCCTCGCTCCCGAAGCTAAGCAGCAGGTCTGCGGCTGATGGGAGACCGAGTGCACCTTCGGAACCCCGTTACAGGTATGAATAATTTTGGACTGGACACTTTTTGCTCAAATGTAAATAAAAGCTGAGAAATGTTTTTTTTCCCCACAATAATGCCTCTTGTACATCGTCTTATTATCTTTTGGGAGACACCTATGTCATTTCCCATCAAAAAATTCTTGCTGGTTGAATAAAAGTAACTTTAAGTCAAAATTTGCCAGGGGTATGAATAATTATGGGCAGCACTGTACACCCACGTCAACAGGCTAGTTATATACCAACCATAAAGGATATGAGAGGCACCCCAGTACACCAACCTGTGCAAATAGCAGAGTCCTTTAAATCATGCTATGAGAGCTTGTACAATATAAGAGGGCAACTAGCTGATATGCAGGAGGAGGCACTCGATAGTCGAATAAACACCTACAAACAGCACTTCCCATGATACCTAGAGAGATGGGGTAGAGATAGAGGAAGATTTCTCAGATAACAAACTCGGCGAGGTCTTGAAATCCCTGAAAGGAGGAAAAAGTCCAGGCCCAGATGGCTTCACTGCATCCTTCTTTAAAAACTTTAAAGAACTGCTACTACCCTTTCTCTTAAGAGTGTTCAATAGCATATCATCTACTTGCCCCTTTCCCAAGCAGTCACTGGAGGCGCATATAGTTGTGATCCCAAAACCCAATAATTACAACTGTATTCAGCAACTAACGACCCATACCCATATCACTAATTAATTGTGACATCAAATTATATTCCAAACTCCTAGCAAACCGCCTCAACAAGGTACTTCCTGGTGTCATCCATGGTGACCAAGTAGGGTTTGTTCCAGGAAGGGAAGCCAGGGATAGCACCATTCGAAAGATCAATCTTATTTCCAGAGCAAAGGTTCATGGGGACCCTTTTTGTCTATTTGCAGTAGATGCTCAAAAAGCTTTTGACAGAGTCAATTGGAGATTTATGATCGCTGCACTGAGACAAATTGGTCTGGGCCCCACAGTAATAGGAAAAATATGCGCTCTCTACACTGATCCCACAGCTAGAGTCCGGACCAATGGCATACTCGCCTCTTCCTTTAATATTAAAAACGGGACTGCCCGCTTTCGCCCCTACTGTACGTAATAGCCATGGAACATCTAGCTAATGCTTGGCGAGCTAACCCAGATATCACAGGTATTAACTTAGGGAATACACATCATAAATTAGCACTCTACGCATATGATCTCCTTATGTATATCTCAAATCCCCACGTGACCATTCCATCTATTCTTCGGGAATTCCAAAAGTTTGGCCAGTAATTTTAAAATGAATCCCACTAAAAGCGAGATGCTAAATATTTCACTTTTGGCAGAAACTGCTTCACAGACCCAGAGTAATTTCCCTTTTAAGTGGCAGACTATTAGCATAACCTACTTAGGTCTACAAATACCGAAACAGCTACACTTACTATACCCCCTCAATTATTTAGCTTTGCAAAAAAAGAAACCTCGAAACACCTGTCATGGTTTGGCAGAATGGGAGTCATTAAAATGGACGTCCTCCCAAGATTTTTATATCTCTTCCAAACAGTTCCGATAAGTGTACCCAGAGGGTTCTTTGTAGTCCTACAAAAAGCCATGACGCGATTTATATGGAGATCTAATAGAGATAGGATAAATACCTCAGTATTAAAACCCGAAACAGAGGAGGAATAGGACTGCCAGACCTTAAACTATATCATGCATCAGCGATACTTATGAGAGTCATAAACTGGTCAGACAAGAATTCCCCGAGACTGTGGATTCAGATGGAACGGGAACTCTCGCCAATGAACCTGTCAATAGCTCCATGGGTGAGTCGCAGACCATCTCAGGAAAGTTGGCCTTTCTTAGTGTGACACACCCTGGCCCATTGGGACCATTGGATCTTGAAGTTCCAGATTTCGCAAAGACCGGGCCCAATGACCCCAATCATGGGTAACCCCGACTTTTTATCTGGTGAAAATGCTACCAACCTACTAATTTGGCACAAATGTTTGTGTCCTAGGGTCCGAGACATGATGAAAAACGCAGATATCCAAACCTATAAATCCATTGTCCCGGAAAACAGACGAAACGGTTCCATGTGGTTAACGTATGCCCAGATAAGATCTTTCGTACACAGCTTGTTTGATCAAAAGTCCTGTCCCGACCCAACAGCCTTTGATAACCTTTACACAAAACCTGACACTCACTATAAGCTCCTATCTCAACTACAGTATATAAGTTTTTACTAGACCTCAGCAATCCAGACATAGCTCCATTCTTTAAAAAATGGGAATCCGACCTGCAACTGATCTTCTCGGCGGAGGATGTCCTTAAGATGTGTACACTCTCTCATGGATTGTCTATAGCAGCTCATGCAAAGGAAAACAACTTCAAGATTTTAGCCAGATGGTACTATTGTCCCTCGACTCTTCACAAAATGTTCCCTAACGTCTCTAACCTCTGTTGGAGATGCAAGAATAAGGTAGGTTCAATTCTCTATATTTGGTGGTCCTGCCCAATAATAAAAAAATTCTGGGACCAAGTTTTCCTTGTCTACAACAAATTCACGGGAAAACTCATACCTAACTCTCCTAAAATATCTCTACTATCACTAATACCGGGCACTATTGCTAAATTGAAGAAAAATCCATTAAGTTTCTTTCTTACAGCAGCACGTATGGTAATCACAAGACACTGGCAATCGACTAGAGTGTCCTCTCTCTGTGCATGAGCGACTGAACTCATACACCTACTGAGAATGGAGGAATTGATTGCACACTCGCATAGCCTGGAAGGCTTGTTTTATGCTAGGTGGAGCCCACTATCAGAGTTTCTCCATTCTCTGGAATTCTCGGATATATTAGGGGAACTTACTAATACAGTTGATGGGGCAGTATCTGGAGATAGATAAGAAGCCCTCATATACTTACCTATTCTCCTTTCCCCTTCCCCCTTACTCCTGACTTCTATTCCTTACACTCCGTAATTTCTTGCCTACCTTCTATCTCCTTTTCTTACTTTCCTTCTCTCTTTCTTCTCTTTTGATTGTGTTGTTTTGTTTTATTTAAATTGGCTATACGAGTCATACCTCAAAAAGGAGGTAATAATAATTAAGAAACTTGATTTACAGAAGATAGTCTTTTATTTACCTTCATAACATTTATTGTTAAGTGTTCATATTGTACTTATCTAACCACACAGCAACCTTCAGTCTTGCGTATTCATGGAATTCAATTGCTTAGACACATTCTTTTGACTGTAACACTGTATTTGGATCCTGCGAGATCCTACAATTAAGTTGTAATTTAAATTTTTGGGATACACTGTACAGTAATGTCATACTTGAAAACTAATAAAAGCAAAGTAAACATAAAGGCAGTCCTGACAACCCTGGAACAATATGCCATGAGGAAGAACAAAAGAAAAAGCCATTCAACACGGTTCCCCCTCCCAACTATGATGCCATGCAGAGATAGGGTAAGATGAATCCCGGGGTACTACCATAAGCCCTGAAACCGGGAGCTTAACTATTAGACTTAATTATTAGAGATAAGTTGTCGCCACTGCAGGTGAAGAGGATACGAAGGGTACGCCCAGTGGATTCGCTAGGCTTTAGGGATAGTCTACAATCAAGTTTCCAAGGGGGGACTGTTATGGACTATTGAAACAGTATGGATACTTGCTTGTTTAATACACTGGCGTCACACTGCTCAGAAACCGCTTAGTAGAAAAATCCTGCTTCCTGAATGTACCACCAGGCATGCACACAGCTTTCCCACTATCTTGAAGATGGGAGGGGGAAGGAGCGCATTCCAAAGCCCTATGTACATGTCAGTAAGAGGGGGCTGCGGAGCTGAGCTCCTAGCTGATTTATTAAGTCAGCCTGATGGAAAGGAAGTGTAAGATTAACCCATTAAATGCTTGCTATTGCTTCCCAGTAACCAATAAAAATGCACCGCATTTAGTCACCTCCCACCGGGAGGGTATATTCTGTGTGAACACTTACAATTAAACTAGAGATTTACTTTTACTCCAACTGGGTGTGTCAGAGTTTGATTTCTCTGTGCACGTTAAGATAATTTTCTACTAATTTGGAGTAGTACATCAACCTACCTGGTACCCTGATCAGATCCAAAACAATGCTGTTCTCAGTGGTAGCCCTGGTGGCTACAGTTAACAGCTGATTGGTCGGAGTGAATGGGTATCGGACCCCCTCCAATCTGATATTGATGACTTATTCTGAGGATAGGTAATCAATATCATTAATGCAGAAAACCCCATTAAGCGATTTGTTTCATTTTTTAATTCAACTTTTGTTCCTCTTGTATCAAACTATACCTAATACCTTTCACCCTACATCTCATTTGTCGGTTCTAAATTTGCAATAATGTACATGATTTTTCTATATTTTGTGCCAGGTACTGTAAGTAATCATATGTTTTAAGCTTTCCCAGTCAATATCCATCCACCTTACTCCCAATAATAAAACATGTTTAAGGCTTCAGGTTCTATAAAAATCACATGATCAGTAGGCTTACAAAGATTAATCATTTCATTTAAAAATACAGAAATTCAGGTTCATGTCCCCAATGAAGTTCAGCTGTTTTGGAAAAAAATGGCAAATCTGATGTCATAAGACTGAGTCACTGAAAAAAATGTTCTCCCCTGGATTTTGTAATAAAAATAAGTAAAACATATATAAAAGTATTTCTTTGAAGAGGAAAAAAATAAAAAATAAATAAGAAATTTTTATTGCGTAAAAAAATAATAACATAAATAAAGTATATGACTAAACAGAAAGTAAAAGCATTGCCTGGAAGAAAAAATATATATATTTTATTATAATAATTTTTTTCAGGATATCATTATTTTGCAAAAATAAAAAAGATGCAAGAGCCAGGTGCTTGCGCCAAACAGAAACATAAAAATAATATATATATATATATATATATATATATATATATATAATTGATATAATTACTGATGGATCTCAAGAGCAAAAGTTTTTCTTTTATTTTTCTCTTTAGAAGCAAAAATTCCCATCAACTTTAGTGCAAAGGTGGCATAAATATTGGAGTAGTCTAGTCAATTTCAAAATCTACCCTAATAACCCTATTGGTAGAGCATGTATCTTATATCCACACTAACCGTATTATATGTGTTAACCCATTATACTGACAACCATACATGTCAGATTTTTAACCTGGGCCCACAAAGACATATCTCTACTGACTAAACCATGAACTTGCTAGCTCGGATATTAACACTAAGGGCAGCAATTAGACATGTTGGAAATTTGTTTAGACAGACTGCACCCATATACAATTCAATCTTACTAATTCCTGGCAAACTTTTTTTTTTCGCTGACATATAAGGAACTTAAAGGGATTTTCCTGGTTCACAATTCTGCTGATCATTCCCTAGGATAGGCCATCAATATTAGATCATTGGGGGTCCGACTCTCGGCACTCCTGCCTCTGAACTGTTTGAAGGGTCTGCTAGTTTTGTTCACACTGCACATTGACTACCTAGTGGTGACTGTACTGGGTAATGCAGCTTTCCCCAATTACATGAATAAGACAAACCCCTTTAAGAAAAAAGACACAACATGCTGTATGTACACACGTAATAAAGTAAGAAAAGATGAAGGTATTGTACAGGTTATAAATGTATACCGTGGAGTATAAATACTGGGAACATATTGACATGGATATGGAATAAAAGCCATAAAAAACACATGAAAATGTTTCAATTTCTTAAATTTTTAAGTGCTAAAATTAAAAATATATTTGCTGTCTTGACGACAAAGGTACAATTTTGGTTGATAATGGAAAAACCACAAACCGCTCTCAATGTTGGCATACAGCGAATATATACATATGATAAAAGTGTATATTAATATAGTTATCCAGACTAACAAACAGTAGAGGAGATGATTTCAAATGGAGTCACATGAACGTTGATAATTTTTCAGTGGTTATGGTGAAGGCTTTGGAGCCAGTCTCATTTAATGTAAAGTTGTATTTAGTCTAATAGTAAATATAAAGACCTTCATCTGTTCATTTCAAGATATTTCGTTTTTTCTCTCTGACTAAAAGGAGCACAGGGTGAAGTCAGTGTCCTTGTTTGTACAAGCATTGTTTTATAGGCACCACCAATAGAGGGCAGCAATGCACTGTTGTTTCATGACAGAACGAACCATATTGTTTCAAAAATGTGTATCTGAGCTTGGAATCAATGCAGGTAGAAAAAAAAAAACATTTCAAATAACAGAAGATGTACTAAACCTCATGCACTTAAGTATACTGTGATCAAATTATCTCAAAGTTGTATGGAACTGCAAAATAGAAATGTATTCTTTAAAAAGTTTCTGTAACTGTCCTCAGTGACAAAGCTGTATTCTTATATAAACGGAAAATGCAAATGTGATCGCACACTACATCCAGCACTCTGCCCTCCATGCTGGATGAGACATTGGTTTATATTTTGGCCAAAGCATAGTAAGCCACTCACCGCGTCAAGGTTGTCTCATGAGTGGTCCCTAACTCTTGTTCCTACCTGTTCATGGGCCATGACAGCCACATAAAATCCAGGGAATGCAGGTCAGCATGCAAGCCAAGTACACTTTGCTTGTAACCCCGTCCGGTGCCATTACAGCTTCCATCGGATCCAGGGATGCAAGTACCAACATGCATGCTGAACCCACCATATACTTCTCCTGGAGCCAGATGGCTAATGGTAGGTTCTATACAAGCAGACTCAGTTTTATACTGACTTTAAAACCAGCCTCAAGGACAGATTAACTGGTCAGGTGTGCAATGACTCCAAGGAGATCGCCACGCCTCCAATATATACTACAAAGAAAAAAATAAGGGGTTGGGTCAGCACAACCTGCCTGTAGGTGCACATCACTATGGCGAAATACATATACAAACGGAAAATGCAAATGTGATCGCACACTACATCCAGCACTCTGCCCTCCATGCTGGATGAGACATTGGTTTATATTTTGGCCAAAGCATAGTAAGCCACTCACCGCGTCAAGGTTGTCTCATGAGTGGTCCCTAACTCTTGTTCCTACCTGTTCATGGGCCATGACAGCCACATAAAATCCAGGGAATGCAGGTCAGCATGCAAGCCAAGTACACTTTGCTTGTAACCCCGTCCGGTGCCATTACAGCTTCCATCGGATCCAGGGATGCAAGTACCAACATGCATGCTGAACCCACCATATACTTCTCCTGGAGCCAGATGGCTAATGGTAGGTTCTATACAAGCAGACTCAGTTTTATACTGACTTTAAAACCAGCCTCAAGGACAGATTAACTGCATTCCCTGGATTTTATGTGGCTGTCATGGCCCATGAACAGGTAGGAACAAGAGTTAGGGACAACTCATGAGACAACCTTGACGCGGTGAGTGGCTTACTATGCTTTGGCCAAAATATAAACCAATGTCTCATCCAGCATGGAGGGCAGAGTGCTGGATGTAGTGTGCGATCACATTTGCATTTTCCGTTTGTATATGTATTTCGCCATAGTGATGTGCACCTACAGGCAGGTTGTGCTGACCCAACCCCTTATTTTTTTCTTTGTAGTATATATTGGAGGCGTGGCGATCTCCTTGGAGTCATTGCACACCTGACCAGTTAATCTGTCCTTGAGGCTGGTTTTAAAGTCAGAATAAAACTGAGTCTGCTTGTATAGAACCTACCATTAGCCATCTGGCTCCAGGAGAAGTATATGGTGGGTTCAGCATGCATGTTGGTACTTGCATCCCTGGATCCGATGGAAGCTGTAATGGCACCGGACGGGGTTACAAGCAAAGTGTACTTGGCTTGCATGCTGACCTGCATTCCCTGGATTTTATGTGGCTGTCATGGCCCATGAACAGGTAGGAACAAGAGTTAGGGACCACTCATGAGACAACCTTGACGCGGTGAGTGGCTTACTATGCTTTGGCCAAAATATAAACCAATGTCTCATCCAGCATGGAGGGCAGAGTGCTGGATGTAGTGTGCGATCACATTTGCATTTTCCGTTTGTATATGTATTTCGCCATAGTGATGTGCACCTACAGGCAGGTTGTGCTGACCCAACCCCTTATTTTTTTCTTTGTATTCTTATATATACTGTATATTGAAATGTATCATATGTCATCATATTACATATCTCATGGTTTTAAGATTTGCATTTAAGCTTTGAATAACACAAAATTGTGTGTGCGATTACTATATATCCTAAAGCTACGTTATCAATAAACGCAAATTTAAACACAATGTATGCAACCATCACCTACACAAGTAAGTACAGTCAGAGGTAGAAGCATGTAGTCTGTAAGGTGATTTCTGCTGCCTTACCTAAGTGCATGATATAATAGACAGAGAAACACTGAGCTCTGTGATATATAGCTTTATACAGTATTTGGGGGAGAGGAACCTCAAGAGGACTCCTAGGAGAGATAGGCAGAGTCCTCATTGCCCCAATCATACACAGTGACTGATGTTCCATACTGACACTAGGAAAGCTGTCAATTACTGCATGTGGGTGGTGTCAGCAGGACTCTTACTGTCTCTCTAGGAGTCCTGTAAGGATCAACTTTGCTTTTTAATCAGAAATCCTGCTCCAAAACAAATAAATCTATATATCACGGCACTCAGCTTCTCTCCCTCTGTCATATCTTAGCAAATTAGACTACTTTCAAATCTTCGGCATGCCTGATCTGGCGGGCTGTTCCGGCATAAATGTCAGCTGTTGACCAGCATTTATGCAGAAAAGCGGCAGTATCCCCATTCACCACCGTATCCCATTTTAGTCAATGGGGATCCAGTGGTGAACTGTAGAGTCTGGAAATGCTCAATCTGGTGAACTCGACCAGGCTGTTTGCCAGAACAGCCTGTTGGATAATTTCACCAGAGATGTGAAAGTAGCCTTAGATAGCAGAAATTACTTGATGGGTACATTTAAAGGTACTTATATATTTTTAGCTACTATCAGCCAAACACTCGCTTGGTCAACAGTTATTCTTCCATGCATATACATGCTTTATTTGGCCTTCATATGTTTTTATTGGCAAGGTAGGAGAAAGCCACTGACAGACTCCTCTGACAGGAGCTTATCTGCCTCCATACCAAAAGGATCAGGTGTTAATATTCATCTGGGTTCTTCCTTCTTTCCCTGGACATTATTTAGTGAGAGAGAATTGTGAGGCCCTCCATACACATTAGATATTTGTCCATCCCAACTATAGGGGCTTTTAATAAGTTACATTACCCCCAAATCTGAATGCATGGTATGAAAAAAATATGATAGGTGCTCCTGAAATGCAATTTGTTAACACATGGAGCTCATAACCTTCAATACCTCTGGAGCAGGGGTGTTGCTAGGGTCCCAAAAGATCTGGGGCCCAAGCCCCAATGCATATGGCCCAATTCTCTAAGTCGACCAACCGACCGCTAAGCCCACTATAGCTATACAGCTATACAGCAGCACGTACCTCTCACGTCCAGTTCCTCCGAGGTGACGTCTCCTCTAATGCAGATCTTCTCTATCATCATCTTCTCCATTCCGTCCAGACAACTTCTCTCAGCCGCACCTCATCTCTACAGAGTGTGACACACAGACATCTTAGCTTCCTCATTTTTCTGTACCCCCAAATACTATGCTGAAGAAAAATAAGTGCTCCTTATAGTCCCACCAATAGTAATTCCCTTCTAGAATGCCCTCATTAGTAAACTGCCTCCTACAGTGCCCTCAACAGTGATAATGCTCCCAAGAGTGACCCTCATTAGTAGAAGAGCCCTCCAGTATTAATAATACCCTTGCAGAGCCCTTGCAGAGCTCCTAGTATAATTAAGGCCCCCCTACTGTTCCCCCAGTGGTAATAAAGCTATCTACTGACCCCTCAGTAGTAATAAGACCCCCACAGTGCTCTTAGTAGAAATAATGCAGATCTATAAGTCCCCCAGTAGTAATAAGAACACCTAATGTCTCCTTATATCGCCCCCTACTGTTATAATGCTCGCCCTGAAGCCCTCCCAGTATTTATAATGCCCCATGTAAATAACATCACTCCCTCAACCTTCTGTCCCATGTAAAATACATCACTCCACCCTACTGTCCCATGTAAATAACTCCCCTCCCTTCTGCCCTAACATACAGTCTCAGTTAAATAACTACAACTCCCAACATTGCTCTGCCTCTCACACTGAGTAATCTACTCCTTCACTTACCTATCCTCATGTAGCAGACCTCACCACAGCTTCTTCCCAGGACTTCTCTTCACTGCTGAGCCATCCTCTCCTGCACTGGTCACATGACGGTGACATCATCCCAGGTCCTTTTCAGCTACTGCATTTAGGACTGATCACATAACCTGTGATGTCATCACAGGTCCTTCAGCTGTTGCAGGGCATTAGATTCAATTGTATTTCCATCCTGAAAATGGCAATACAGTTGTATCTAGCAGGCAGGCAGTACATTCGGGGCCTGGGACAAAACATCAGGGGCCCAGGCCCTGAATGTTTTAACCTAGCAACGCTCCTGCTCAGGAGTATATGTGTGGCAATGTGAATAGACCACTTCCTGTCCCCCCTGGTCAAAAATCTGTCCATCCTTAGGATAGGTCATCAATATTAGATAGACAGGGGTCCGACACTTGGCACCCCTGCTGATCAGCTGTTTGAAGAGACTGTGAGGCTCATGTGAGCACAGCGTCTTCTTCAATGTTTATCTGCATGTTGTCTGGATTGTAGCAGTGGTACAGTGTATCTACAGCTGTTTGTCCCACTCACTTGAATAGGTAGAGGTACCTGTAATCGCATCTGATCATAATGATAGGTCATCAATATCATGACACCACACAACCCATTTTATGCACATTCTAAAACAGCATTAGAATCATGCAGCTCTTGAGCTTCAAGAGTGTAGTTCTCTGGTTACAGGGACATCATGTTACTACTACTAGGCTGAATCAACAGCATAGAAGAGAACACCATCACAAAATATATAAACTAAGGCTATACTCACTATATAAATGAATGTCAGATACTTAGCAAATACAATTGATCAAAATAATTTGTGCTAATCCACCATGGCAAGGTGACCTCTTTTGGATGTGAACCTACCCTAAATGGTACCTCTTATGGTGCTTATTTGCATCCAATGAATTTAGGAAAGGCTATGTACATACAGTATGCAATAAAGGGAACCTGTCATCAACTTTATGCTGACCTCACTGAGGGCAGTATAAATTAGTGACAGCAATACTGATTTCAGCAGTGTGTCACACATGAGCTAAAATTAAGTGGTTGCCCACAACCAGCATCATAATCATTGCATCACAGGCCTTGAAAAGAGTCAAATCTACCTTAGAAGAGTCATGGTTATTCATAATCTCCTGCTATCTCACCCATGTGCTGAGATAGAGAAAAAGGGAGAAAACTAGGTAGAAGCCTGTCAATCATTAGCAGGTGGGCAGAGAGAGCAAGAATTCATGAATAACCATGACTCTTCTCAGGCGGCCATGACTCTTTTCCAGGCCCAGTCTGCAATGATTGTGATGTTGGTTCTCGGCAACCACTTACTTTTAAGTTATAAATGACAGAGCGCTGAAATCAACTCACCTGTCTCTTCTTTATTCTGCCGTTAGTATGGGCAGCATAAAGTTGATGACAGGTTCCCTTTAAATCCACTATGTATGCTATATTTTCTAGTGCCAGCAGACCTCCAATGAATACATGGAGAGAAGGCTTCAGCTTCATATTACACTAATTAACCCCTTACCCCGCATGCATTTGGGGTCTTGTGACCAAGCAATTTTTTCATTATCGCATTGCAAGAGCTTTAATTTATCTTTTTGGTTAATGTAGCTGTATGAGGGCTTGTTTTTTTTTTGCAGCAAAAGTTGTAGTTTTTAATGACACCATTTTGGGCTACACATAACTTACTGGTTAACCTTTATTAACTCTTTCTGGGCGGATAGGAAAAAAGCAGCAATACTGCCACTGAGTTTTTACCTTATAAATAACATGCTAACTTTATTCTCTGGGTCAGTACAAATACAGCGATACCAAACACATATAGTTTTTTTTTTAAACTTATTTTGCATAATAAAAAAAAACATTTTTTTAAAAAGAAAATGTTTTTGCATCGTCGCATCCCAAGACTCATAACTTATTTTTATTTTGTATTCTACAGAGCTGTGCAAGAATTTGATTTTTGCAGGACAACTTGTACTTTTGTGTTAATTGTTAATGGGGTTAGAGATGCATAGAGCTAACACGTTGTCTCACCAATCTTCGGCCAGCCGGCTAAGGAGAGGAGAGCAGGAGGTATGCAGCGGTATACAGCAGGGGGAGCCAGGGGTCCAACTTGGCGACGCATACAGGCGTGCGGGGGGATGCGGGGGAGGTATCTTTAGATGGTCCAGGTCTTTCCACGCGTCTCCCGACCTTCTACAGTGGGGCTTCTACTCCACAGCGTACTGCCATTCATGGCCCCCTCAGGCACACTAATACGGCAAACAGCCCGTTCCCCATGCGGTTGGAGTGGGTCACACACGTCGTACCTCCAGGGCTAGTCGTGGCCGTTCCGGACGGTGCGCAGTCTGGTCCTAGTACAGCCCTGGTACAGCTCTAGCACCCCGGCAGGTGGAGGACGCCAACGGTGGAGCGGCGGTAGGCGAGATGGACACAGGGGCGGTACCCAGACGGACGCGCGGCGCGCCCACGTAGCCGAGTGCTACGTCATGCCGCTACGAGAGCTTCCTCTTTGAATGGGGACAACTTGTACTTTTAATTGATACCATTGCCATTGTGGGGTACATAACACTTTTTGATTGCTTTTTATTCATTTTCTTTGTTGCAAATAAGCAAAAAGAACAAACAAAAAAAAAACAGCAATGTTGTAATTGTTTTTTACTCTTTTTTCTTTTACAGCTTTCACCTTATGGGACAAATTATATGATAATTGTATCGTGTAGGTTATTATTTTTGCTATTGTTTTTTCAATGAAAAAAGTGTATTTTTTATTTTTTAACTTGTAAATGTTTTCAAATAAATCTATATTTAGCTCTTTTTAACAATTTTTTTTTTTACTATTTATTTCTTCCACAAGTGGACTATGATATGCAACCATTTGATTGCTTACATAGTACACTGTACTGCTTATGCTGTATTATACTGTATTATACTGTCAGTGCTATACTGACAGGCACTACCACACTGCGCCTCTGGCAATCACTGAGAGCAGGGCTGGGGTCCTTCACTAGGCCCCCGGTTGCCATACTAGAAATCGACACCCCGCAATCTAATTTGCGACAGTGTTGATGCCTGTCAGTGGAAGATTTCTCCCTTGCTTCTGGCGATCCGGGTCATGAAAGAAGGAGCCTGGTCGTCATTCAAGAGCTGAGCCCCTGCTCATCACTGCACAGGAGACCTGTGCAGCACTTATTCTGAGCTGCGGAAAAAACCTAGAATAAAGCCCATTAATGCCCATAAAATCACAAATCAGTGGTCCTTAAGGGATTAAAAGCAGCCTGTGGGAGAGATGGATTATCCAGGAGTGCACAACCAAAATAGAGAAAGCTACACCTCTCCATGGCTGAAAATACAAAATCAAACACAATTCAACATCGCTCTGCAAACACAAAATACAGGAATATAACAAAACAATAACAAAGACAGGTGCACTCTGCAGTCTCACTAAACCCTCAAACTGATTTTAAAATTGAGAGATTAGTCAACTTGTCCTACGGTGTAGAACATGTCTAAGCCCGGGCACCACGCCAAGGTTTCTCAAGTAGCCCGGGACCTAACACTCAGTAGCCCGGGACCTAACACCCATTGCAAGTATGGCTACATGCTGGAGGTAACTGGTAAACTGTTTGTGAGTCGGCCTTATGCTCCTGTAATTTGCCGACTGGCTCCTGGTATTGCCCATACGGCTCAGGTAGGAGAGTGTTAGGTCCTGGGCTACTTGAGAAACCTTGGCGTGGTGCCCGGGCTTAGACATGTTCTACACCGTAGGACATGTTGACTAATCTCTCAATTTTAAAATCAGTTTGAGGGTTTAGTGAGACTGTAGAGTGCACCTGTCTTTGTTATTGTTTTGTTATATTGTTATATTAATTATGACATCCGCACTTGTTACCTTGTGTAGGATGTCTATTGTGGTACTTGTGGTTCGCCGCGGGCATCCTCCAACGTATGCATTTTGCTGGGGATTGCCATTAGCAACGGGCAACAAGTGCAGGATTTGCTCCCCTATATATATGCACAACTGCATGTGGGTTTGAGCACCTCCTGCTAATGCCAACCTGTCTTTTTAGTTTGTACAAAATACAGGAACACAAAATATATAAACTAATTCTATATTCATTATACAAGTGACTGTAAAGTACTTAGCAAATACATTTTGATCAAAATCATTTGTGCCTATCCACCACAGCAAGGTGACCTCCTTTAATGGCAACTTACACTAAATGCTACCTTTTATGGTGCCAACTGACAGGCTCCACATTTACACTGAACCCACTCTGTATGCTACCTGTCTTGGTGCTAGCAGACCTCCAAGCTTGTTCTTCCTGTATTCGTTGGAGGCCTGCTGGAACCAGGACAGGTAGCATACAAAGTGGGTTCAGTTTATATGTGGAGCCTACCTTTCATAAATTCATTGGAGGCAGGTTGACACCATAAGAGGTAGCATTTAATGTAGGTTCCCATCTAAAAGAGGTTCAAACATAAACCACTGTGGGTGGCCACTCCTGGATTAGAATTAGTAATGAGTGACGCGAGCTTCGGATCCTGGATCCGAAGTTGCTTTGCTCAAAGCTTCAGTTTAATACTGTACGGAGATGGATCTAGATACAACAGTATGGCCTCCGATGAGACGAAGTGAGTTTTTCCCGAAGTCTCGCGAGACTCAGGTGAATAACTTTGGTATTTGATTTTAAAACTGAAAAAACATCATTGCGCACCTGTGGCGGGAGGGACGCAGGACAATGAAGAATGCGTGCCTGCCTCACCATGCCGGACACAGGTAAGTATTAGCTTTTAATTATTTTTCTGTGTGTGACAACTTGTCAGTGTGGTAGCAAATCAGTTCAGGGGGGCAGATTATTCAATGGGGGCAAATCACTTCATGTGGGGCAGTGTGGGGGCAGATTATTACTTGGGGCAAATTACTTCATGGGGGCAGTGTGGGGGCAAATCACTCCAGGGGGTGCAGTGTGGGGGCAAATTATTCATGTTGTGGGACCAAATTACTTCAGGGGGTGCAGTGTGGGGGCAAATTACTTCAGGGGGTGCAATGTGGGGGCAAATTACTTCATGGGGCAGTGTGTGGGTAAATTACTTCAGGGGTGCAGTGTGGGGGAAAATTACTTCATGGGGTGCAGTGTGGGTGCAAATTACTTCATGGAGCAGTGTGGGGGAAATTACTATATGGGGGCAGTGTGTGGGAAATTACTATATCGTACCTCTCACGTCCAGTTTCTCCGAGGTGACGTCTCCTCTAATGCAGATCTTCTCTGTCATCATCTTCTCCATTCCGTCCAGACAACTGTCACCAACTTCTCCATTCCGTCTCAGCCGCGCCTTGTTTCTACAGAGTGTGACACACAAACATCTTAGCTTCCTCATTTTTCTGTACCTCCAAATACTATCCTAAAGAAAAATAAGTGCTCCTTATAGTCCCACCAATAGTAATTCCCTTCTAGAATGCCCTCATTGGTAAACTGCCTCCTACAGTGCCCTCAACTGTGATAATGCTCCCAAGAGTGACCCCCATTAGTAGAAGAGCCCTCCAGTATTAATAATGCCCTTGCAGAGCTCCTAGTATAAATAAGGCCCCCCTACTGTTCCCCCAGTGGTAATAAAGATATCTACTAACCCCTCAGTAGTAATAAGACCCCCACAGTGCTCTTAGTAGAAATAATGCAGATCTATAAGTCAGGGCCGGTACAAGGCAGGGGCCGAAGGAGCGGGTGCCCTGGGCGCTACCATTTGCGGACAGGAGGGGGGCGCAGGTGAAGTGCCAGCAGCAGTGGCGTCGCCAGGGGGGGGCCAGAGGGGGCCACGGCCCCCCCTACATCATGCTGTGCCCCCCCATGTGCCCCCCCAACTAAAATGACCCCCCCCCCCCCAAGTGAGCAGCCGCCGCCGGGCACAGGGAGATGAGCGCTTCCATTGCGCTCATCTCCATTGTAAACTGTCTGTGCCAGCGGAGGTGCAGGGGAGGGAGAGGCGTGTCCCTTCCCTTTCCTCTGATAGGCTGCAGGCAGGCACCGAAGTGGAGGAGAGGCCCCGCCCCCTAATTACTCCTGTTTACCTTTCTAAAGCTAAAGGACCTTTGATGATGTCATCACAGGTCCTGTAAGGGAACTGCACAGTGTAAAGTGTAGTTCCCAGGTTAGAACAGTGCATCTGCCAGGACCTGTGATGACATCATCTTCAACATCACAGGTCCTGCAGAATCTAGCAAAGGAACTGCACCAAAAATGGTGTAGTTCCTAGGTTTCAAAGGTACATCTGCCAGGACCTGTGATGACATCATCACAGGTCCTTTAACCCCTAACAGCAAGTATTAAAAGTTCACAAGCAGCTCTGTATTGATCCATACAGACTGGAATGGAGAGGTAAGAGGAGGTCCTCCACTTTTCATCATTTACCCCCCCCCCCCCCTCCATGCCCTGTTTTTACTCATTGCTCACTCATGTATACTACTTCAGACAGTTACCACTACCTCATGTACCTCACAGTGACTATAATGCATAACTGACCACATATTTCTATAAACACTGCATCTACAGTATTATACCTTCTATGTGTCACATCAATACACTGCTCTGTATATATATATATATATATATATATATATACACACACATACATGCACACACACTGCATATATTACACAGTATTATACATGCAATATGTACAGATATATAGTATATACCGCAGTGCACTGATATGTGAGGTATGAGGTATAATAGATGCTGTGTGTACAGATATCAGTACACTTCTGTATATACTATATATGTGAGGTACGAGGTATAATAGATGCAGTGTGTACAGATATATAGTATATACAGCAGTGTACTGATATGTGAGGTACGAGGTGTCAATACACTGCTGTATTTACTATATACCTGTACACACTGCATCTATTATACCTCGTACCTCACATATTACACTACTGTATATACTGTATACACTGCATATATTATACCCCGTACCTCACATATCAGTACACTGCTGTATATACTATATACCTGTACACACTGCATCTATTATACCCTGTACCTCACATATCAGAACACTAGGGAATATACTATATACCTGTACACACTGCATCTATTATACCGCGTACCTCACATAACTGTACACTGCTGTATATAATATACATCTGCATCTATTATACCTCTTTTGTGTGCCAGGGCTGTTTTGTAATCCCATTCCGGCCCTGATGGCATAAATTATAAAACGCAGCAGCAAGAATAGTTCATGGAACAAAGGGAGGGGCTATAAAAGGGGAATGGGGGCCCAATTTAGATTCCTGCTATGGGGCCCAGTGATTTTTATGTACGCCCCTGGCTGCAGGCACTAGGCCGGCAGCCTATCAGAGGCCGGCGCAATGACGTCATCGTGCCGCCTGAGCCTTACATTACAGCGTGGGACACAGGAAGAGGCTGCATCGCATCGCTGACACTTAGGTAAGTATAAGTGTTTTTTTTTTGTTTTTTTTTACAATAGTGTTACTGGCACATTGGGGGGGCTTATTACAAAACTGGCACATGATGATGGGGGGGACTTTATACTGGCACATGATGATGGGGGGGAACTTTATAGTGTCTGTGACTTTCAAAGTCCCACAGTCCTTTGTTCTATTGCTTTAAGTATATTCTTGTTTTGAAACAACATTGATTCTTTCTTAAAAACGGGGGGGGGGGGGGGGGGGGGGGCGCAGTTTGCCATCTTCGCCCTGGGCACCAAATGGCCTTGTCCCAGCCCTGCTATAAGTCCCCCAGTAGTAATAAGAACACCTAATGTCTCCTGGATTTAAAATTCCCCCACAGTGCCCCCAGTATTTATAATGCCCCCTACTGTTATAATGCTCACCCTGACATGCCCCAGTATTTATATCGCCCACTACTGTTATAATGCTCGCCCTGAAGCCCTCCCAGTATTTATAATGCCCCCTGCAGTGCCCCCTGTGGTTATAATACTCAGTTTACTGTACTCAAAAATTATAATTCCTCAGCCCCTCCACCATACAGTCCCATGTAAATAACATTATTTCCCTTCTCCGCCATAGAGTGCCATGTAAATACCATCACACCATCTCTCCAGCCCTCTCCAATATTTAGTCCCATGTAAATAACATCCCTTTCTATCTACAGCCCCTCTAAAATACAGTCCTATGTAAATAACATCACACCATCTCTCCTGCCCCCCCAATACAGGGAGTGCAGAATTATTAGGCAAGTTGTATTTTTGAGGATTCATTTTATTATTGAACAACAACCATGTTCTCAATGAACCCAAAAAACTCATTAATATCAAAGCTGAATATTTTTGGAAGTAGTTTTTAGTTTGTTTTTAGTTTTAGCTATTTTAGGGGGATATCTGTGTGTGCAGGTGACTATTACTGTGCATAATTATTAGGCAACTTAACAAAAAACAAATATATACCCATTTCAATTATTTATTTTTACCAGTGAAACCAATATAACATCTCAACATTCACAAATATACATTTCTGACATTCAAAAACAAAACAAAAACAAATCAGTGACCAATATAGCCACCTTTCTTTGCAAGGACACTCAAAAGCCTGCCATCCATGGATTCTGTCAGTGTTTTGATCTGTTCACCATCAACATTGCGTGCAGCAGCAACCACAGCCTCCCAGACACTGTTCAGAGAGGTGTACTGTTTTCCCTCCTTGTAAATCTCACATTTGATGATGGACCACAGGTTCTCAATGGGGTTCAGATCAGGTGAACAAGGAGGCCATGTCATTAGATTTTCTTCTTTTATACCCTTTCTTGCCAGCCACGCTGTGGAGTACTTGGACGCGTGTGATGGAGCATTGTCCTGCATGAAAATCATGTTTTTCTTGAAGGATGCAGACTTCTTCCTGTACCACTGCTTGAAGGAGGTGTCTTCCAGAAACTGGCAGTAGGACTGGGAGTTGAGCTTGACTCCATCCTCAACCCGAAAAGGCCCCACAAGCTCATCTTTGATGATACCAGCCCAAACCAGTACTCCACCTCCACCTTGCTGGCGTCTGAGTCGGACTGGAGCTCTCTGCCCTTTACCAATCCAGCCACGGGCCCATCCATCTGGCCCATCAAGACTCACTCTCATTTCATCAGTCCATAAAACCTTAGAAAAATCAGTCTTGAGATATTTCTTGGCCCAGTCTTGACGTTTCAGCTTGTGTATCTTGTTCAGTGGTGGTCGTCTTTCAGCCTTTCTTACCTTGGCCATGTCTCTGAGTATTGCACACCTTGTGCTTTTGGGCACTCCAGTGATGTTGCAGGTCTGAAATATGGCCAAACTGGTGGCAAGTGGCATCTTGGCAGCTGCACGCTTGACTTTTCTCAGTTCATGGGCAGTTATTTTGCGCCTTGGTTTTTCCACACGCTTCTTGCGACCCTGTTGACTATTTTGAATGAAACGCTTGATTGTTCGATGATCACGCTTCAGAAGCTTTGCAATTTTAAGAGTGCTGCATCCCTCTGCAAGATATCTCACTATTTTTGACTTTTCTGAGCCTGTCAAGTCCTTCTTTTGACCCATTTTGCCAAAGGAAAGGAAGTTGCCTAATAATTATGCACACCTAATATAGGGTGTTGATGTCATTAGACCACACCCCTTCTCATTACAGAGATGCACATCACCTAATATGCTTAATTGGTAGTAGGCTTTCGAGCCTATACAGCTTGGAGTAAGACAACATGCATAAAGAGGATGATGTGGTCAAAATACTCATTTGCCTAATAATTCTGCACGCAGTGTATACAGTCCCACGTAAATAACATTACCCTCTCCCCAGCCGCCTTCAACATACAGTCTCAGGTAAAGAACATAACCCCCTCCCCAGCTGCCTTCAACATACAGTCCCATGTAAATAACATCACCCCCTCAATATTCAGTCCAATGTAAATACCATCACTTGCTCCCCCAGTCACCTTGAACATACAGTCCCATGTAAATGAAATCACCCCCTTCCCAGCCACCTCACACATGCAGCTCCATGAAAATCACATTACCCCTCAACAATCAGTCCCATGTAAATAATCTCCCTCCCTCTCACAGCCGCCTTCAACATATAGTCCCATGTAAATAACATCACCCTGCCCCAGCCACCTCCAACATGCATTCCCATGTAAATAACATCACTCCCTCAACCTTCTGTCCCATGTAAAATACATCACTCCACCCCACTGTCCCATGTAAATAACTCCCCTCCCTTCTGCCCTAACATACAGTCTCAGTTAAATAACTACAACTCCCAACATTGCTCTGCCTCTCACACTGACTAATCTACTCCTTCACTTACCTCTCCTCATGTAGCAGACCTCACCACAGCTTCTTCCCAGGACTTCTCTTCACTGCTGAGCCATCCTCTCCTGCACTGGTCACATGACGGTGACATCATCCCAGGTCCTTTTCAGCTACTGCATTTAGGACTGATCACATAACCTGTGATGTCATCACAGGTCCTTTAGCTGTTGCAGGGCATTTCGTTTCAATTGTATTTCCGTCCTGAGGATGGCAATACAGTTGTATCTAGCAGGCAGGCAGTACATTCGGGGCCTGGGACAAAACATCAGGGGCCCAGGCCCTGAATGTTTTAACCTAGCAACGCCCCTGCTCAGGAGTATATGTGTGGCAATGTGAATAGACCACTTCCTGTCCACCCTGGTCAAAAATCTGTCCATCCTTAGGATAGGTCATCAATATTAGATAGACAGGGGTCCGACACTTGGCACCCCTGCTGATCAGCTGTTTGAAGAGACTGTGAGGCTCATGTGAGCACAGCGTCTTCTTCAATGTTTATCTGCATGTTGTCTGGATTGTAGCAGTGGTACAGTGTAATTACAGCTGTTTGTCCCACTCACTTGAATAGGTAGAGGTACCTGTAATCACATCTGATCATAATGATAGGTCATCAATATCATGACACCACACAACCCATTTTATGCACATTCTAAAACAGCATTAGAATCATGCAGCTCTTGAGCTTCAAGAGTGTAGTTCTCTGGTTACAGGGACATCATGTTACTACTACTAGGCTGAATCAACAGCATAGAAGAGAACAGCATCACAAAATATATAAACTAAGGCTATACTTACTATATAAATGAATGTCAGATACTTAGCAAATAAAAGTGATCAAAATAATTTGTGCTAATACACCATGGCAAGGTGACCTCTTTTGGATGTGAACTTACCCTAAATGGTACCTCTTATGGTGCTTATTTGCATCCACTAAATTTAGGAAAGGCTATGTACATACAGTATGCATTAAAGGGAACCTGTCATCAACTTTATGCTGACCTCACTGAGGGCAGTATAAATTAGTGACAGCAATACTGATTTCAGCGGTGTGTCACTCATGAGCTAAAATTAAGTGGTTGCCCAGAACCAGCATCATAATCATTACATCACAGGCCTTGAAAAGAGTCAAATCTACCTTAGAAGAGTCATGGTTATTCATAATCTCCTGCTATCTCACCCATGTGCTGAGATAGAGAGAAAGGGAGAAAACTAGGTAGAAACCTGTCAATCATTAGCAGGTGGGCAGAGAGAGCAAGAATTCATGAATAACCATGACTCTTCTCAGGTGGCTGTGACTCTTTTCCAGGCCCAGTCTGCAATGATTGTGATGTTGGTTCTCGGCAACCACTTACTTTTAAGTTATAAATGACAGAGCGCTGAAATTAACTCACCTGTCTCTTCTTTATTCTGCCGTTAGTATGGGCAGCATAAAGTTGATGACAGGTTCCCTTTAAATCCACTATATATGCTATATTTTCTAGTGCCAGCAGACCTCCAATGAATACATGGAGAGCAGGCTTCAGCTTCATATTACAGTAATTAACCCCTTACCCCGCATGCATTTGGAGTCTTGTGACCAAGCAATTTTTTTATTGTCGCATTGCAAGAGCTATAATTTATCTTTTTGGTTAATGTAGCTGTATGAGGGCTTGTTTTTTTTTTGCAGCAGAAGTTGTAGTTTTTAATGACACCTTTTTGGGCTACACATAACTTACTGGTTAACTATTATTAATTCTTTCTGGGGGGATAGGAAAAAAGCAGCAATACTGCCAGAGTTTTTACCTTATTAAATTTTGCGGCATTCACTTTTCGGCGGCAAAAATAACATGCTAATTTTATTCTCTGGGTCAGTACAAATGCAGCGATACCAAACACATATAGTTTTTTTTAAAACTTATTTTGCATAATAAAAAAACATTTTTTTTTAAAGAAAATGTTTTTGCATCGTCGCATCCCAAGACTCATAACTTATTTTTATTTTGTATTCTACAGAGCTGTGCAAGAATTTGATTTTTGCAGGACAACTTGTACTTTTAATTGATACCATTGCCATTGTGGGGTACATAACACTTTTTGATCACTTTTTATTCATTTTCTTTGTTGCAAATAAGCAAAAAGAACAAACAAAAAAAAACAGCAATTTTGTAATTGTTTTTTACTCTTTTTTTTTTTACAGCTTTCACCTTATGGGACAAATTATATAATAATTGTATAGTGTAGGTTATTATTTTTGCTATTGTTTTTTCAATGAAAAAGGTGTATTTTTTCCTTTTTTAACTTGTAAATGTTTTCAAATAAATCTATATTTAGCTCTTTTTTACTATTTTTTTTTTTTACTATTTATTTCTTCCCCAAGTGGACTTTGATATGCGACCATTTGATTGCTTACATAGTACACTGTACTGCTTATGCTGTATTATACTGTATTATGCCGTCAGTGCTATACTGACAGGCACTACCAGACTGCGCCTCTGGCAATCACTGAGAGCAGGGCTGGGGTCCTTCACTAGGCCCCCAGTTGCCATACTACAGGGAGTGCAGAATTATTAGGCAAGTTGTATTTTTGAGGATTAATTTTATTATTGAACAACAACCATGTTCTCAATGAACCCCAAAAACTCATTAATATCAAAGCTGAATATTTTTGGAAGTAGTTTTTAGTTTGTTTTTAATTTTAGCTATTTTAGGGGGATATCTGTGTGTGCAGGTGACTATTACTGCACATAATTATTAGGCAACTTAACAAAAAACAAATATATACCCATTTCAATTATTTATTTTTACCAGTGAAACCAATATAACATCTCAACATTCACAAATATACATTTCTGACATTCAAAAACAAAACAAAAACAAATCAGTGACCAATATAGCCACCTTTCTTTGCAAGGACACTCAAAAGCCTGCCATCCATGGATTCTGTCAGTGTTTTGATCTGTTCACCATCAACATTGCGTGCAGCAGCAACCACAGCCTCCCAGACACTGTTCAGAGAGGTGTACTGTTTTCCCTCCTTGTAAATCTCACATTTGATGATGGACCACAGGTTCTCAATGGGGTTCAGATCAGGTGAACAAGGAGGCCATGTCATTAGATTTTCTTCTTTTATACCCTTTCTTGCCAGCCACGCTGTGGAGTACTTGGACGCGTGTGATGGAGCATTGTCCTGCATGAAAATCATGTTTTTCTTGAAGGATGCAGACTTCTTCCTGTACCACTGCTTGAAGAAGGTGTCTTCCAGAAACTGGCAGTAGGACTGGGAGTTGAGCTTGACTCCATCCTCAACCCAAAAAGGCCCCACAAGCTCATCTTTGATGATACCAGCCCAAACCAGTACTCCACCTCCACCTTGCTGGCGTCTGAGTCGAACTGGAGCTCTCTGCCCTTTACCAATCCAGCCACGGGCCCATCCATCTGGCCCATCAAGACTCAGTCTCATTTCATCAGTCCATAAAACCTTAGAAAAATTAGTCTTGAGATATTTCTTGGCCCAGTCTTGACGTTTCAGCTTGTGTGTCTTGTTCAGTGGTGGTCGTCTTTCAGCCTTTCTTACCTTGGCCATGTCTATGAGTATTGCACACCTTGTGCTTTTGGGCACTCCAGTGATGTTGCAGCTCTGAAATATGGCCAAACTGGTGGCAAGTGGCATCTTGGCAGCTGCACGCTTGACTTTTCTCAGTTCATGGGCAGTTATTTTGCGCCTTGGTTTTTCCACACGCTTCTTGCAACCCTGTTGACTATTTTGAATGAAACGCTTGATTGTTCGATGATCATGCTTCAGAAGCTTTGCAATTTTAAGAGTGCTGCATCCCTCTGCAAGATATCTCACTATTTTTGACTTTTCTGAGCCTGTCAAGTCCTTCTTTTGACCCATTTTGCCAAAGGAAAGGAAGTTGCCTAATAATTATGCACACCTAATATAGGGTGTTGATGTCATTAGACCACACCCCTTCTCATTACAGAGATGCACATCACCTAATATGCTTAATTGGTAGTAGGCTTTCGAGCCTATACAGCTTGGAGTAAGACAACATGCATAAAGAGGATGATGTGGTCAAAATACTCATTTGCCTAATAATTCTGCACGCAGTGTATATGAGGCAGTGTGGGGGAAATTACTATATGGGGCAGTGTGGGGGAAATTACTATATGGGGCAGTGTGGGGGAAATTACTATATGGGGCAGTGTGGGGGAAATTACTATATGGGGCAGTGTGGGGGAAATTACTATATGGGGCAGTGTGGGGGAAATTACTATATGGGGCAGTGTGGGGGAAATTATTATATGGGGCAGTATTGGGGAAATTATTATATGGGGCAGTATTGGGGAAATTACTATATGGGGGTTAATGGGAAAAATTACTATTGGGGACATTATTTTTGGGCACACTATACAGGCATTATTACCTGGAGCACAATATAGGGTGTTATTATTACTGGGGGCAATCTAGGGGACATTATAACTGCTGTAGACAGGACCTTTGGGATAATTTATCAAACTGGTGTAAAGTAGAACTGGTTAAGTAGCCCATAGCAACCAATTAGATTCCACCTTTCATTTTTGGGAGCTTCTTTGGAAAATGAAAGGTGGAATCCGATTGGTTGCTGTGGGCAATTAAGCCAGTTCTACTTTACACCAGTTTGATAAATGATCCCAATTATGAGAAATCTAACTTGTCTGTGTAACAAACTCTGCAGAGACGAGATGCGGCTGAAAGAATTTGTCATGGTGGTCTGGGTCAAACGGAGGAGAAGAGGAAAGAGAAGGTCTACATGACAGGAGATGTCACTGGAAGTAAGAGGTATGTGGTGCTATATTCTTCTATATGTAGAGCGGGTTAAGATTTTAATTTGTAGATGTCACCTGCAGTCCTATGTAACAGCCCAGATAACAGTGCTAACTTTCTGTGTGCAGATAATGTAGTAGATGTTCCCTGCAGTCCTATGTAGGTAACATTTATGACATCTGTACACAGAGAGTTAGGAGATTGGTGGGGGTCTGAATCCTGGCACCCCCGACAATCAGCTGTTTGAGGAGACCGCAATGTTCCAGTGAGCGCCGCAGCCTCTTTGCTTCTTACCAAGCACAGCTCTGTCCATTTCATAGCACTGTGCTTGCTATTGCAGCTCAGCCCCAATCACTCAGATGGGATGGATCTGCACCTAGACAACACGTGAACGATGAATATGATGTCATATGGCCTAGGAAGAGACTGTGATGCTCACGAAGCAGCCCTGGGCATCACATGCACTTACACCACTAGCACCCCCCCTCCCCGGTAAGCAATCTGACTGCTAGCATGCTAGCACCCCCCCATTGGCGATCTGTCTGCTGCTAGCACTAACAACCCTCCCCATCAGCGATCTGTCTGCTTAGCCCCGCACGTCAGGCTCAGTGAAGGACGTGAAGTGACGTCAGCGGCGCCGCGGTGGAAGGGCGGAGCTTGATGGACGTCCTCTACGTGACTCGCCCTCACAGGTCAGAACACGATGATTATACGAAGAAGCGGTCACCAGAAGAAATTGAACAGCATTTGGTGTCTCAGTCAGTTAGCCAGCTAAAGTGGGGTGCACTTGACCTAGGTGAGCTGCTGCCAGGGGGAAAAGGAGGTGCTGGGGCTCTAAGCTTTGGGGGGGGGGGGGGGGGGGCTTAGAGCCCCAGCACCTAGCCCTAGCATAGCCACTGCTTTTTCCACATAACAATTTGCTGTGTGAACACACCTTAGTGTATTGATACAAGATCTTACAAGTAAGTCACGGGACTTCCTGTGTATCTATGGGTATTCCACTCAGGAATTGGAGAGGAATTTTGGAACCAAGATATGTTCTTTTCCATGTCTTAAGACACCAGAATAATAATCATTCTGGGATCATAAAGTTTAATATCATCTGGCTGCCAAAGGCTATTAAATATGTGACAGAAAGTAGACAGTTTGATTAGCTTGTTCATGGTCAGATTTACTAAATCAAATAAAAAGGCTCATAAATATACATAGGAAGTAAATAATGATGTAAACACGTGAGAAGCATCAGGAGATGAATTTAAGAGACACATGAATATAAGTTTGACCATGTTAAAACAACTATTTTCCCCTTAAAGAGGCTTTTCTGGATTTGAATGCTTATTAACTATCCTTAAAGAAGTTATCCTATGATTAATAGAAAATGGAAATCGGACATCATATATTGTAGTACATAGCAATCTCTTTCAAATGAAGCTAGGACCAGTCTTGCACATCACATATGTACAGAAATATCCCCCTTTCATTGTTCCAAATGCAGACCCAGATTGGAGAGAGCACATGTCACATAGAGCTATTTACACCCCACAAGTAATCCGTAGCCACTACACAAACAATAGGGGTAAATGTGTACTGCCGCATGGACACATGGCCCTAGCTACACAACTACAATTTTTATTTATTTAAAAAATAACAAAATGAAAAGATCTTTAAAAAATATGTTTAACCCCTTAGTGATTAATGACGTACTGTGTACGTCATGATGTGGTGTTAGTTACCGCATCATGACGTGCACAATATGTCATGAGATCAAAGTGTCACCGCAAGTACATTTCAGGTGACACCAACATCTACAAGGGTGCTACGGACAGCTGAACTATCCAGGTCCCCGGCAGTGGGCCAATCACAGCGGTCCTTGCCTTTGGATCGCTGCGATTGGTCAGTCAGATTTGCCTTCTAACGTCCCCAAAATAAATAAATAAAATAAAATGACATTTATAAAATGATAGCAACATAAAGTGGACATATGGGGAATGTTAAGTAATACATGTCATATGAGGTATCACTTTCTGTTTTAAGAGCAGAAAAACAGAAATTTTGAAAATTGTGAATTTATTTATTTTTTGTAAATTTGGGATTTTTTCATAAATAAAGGTGACCTATATTGACTCAAATTTATGACTGTCATGAAGTACAATGTGTCACGGGAAAACTCAGAATGGCTAGGATAAGTAAAAGCGTTCCAAAGTTATTACCACATAAAGTGATACATGTCAGATTTTCAAAAATAAGCCTGGTCACGAAGGTGCAAAATGGCCCGGTCTTTAAGGAGTTAACATAAAAACATCTTCCCTTTAGGTCCATGAATGGGAAACAGGCAAAGATAACAATTTTGTAACTGAATAAATTTCAATAACAAAGTTAAAAATTTATGCATGTACATTGGAAGGACCATATGCTCTGTATAATATACAAGTGAAACTCGAAAAATTTGAATATCGTGCAAAAGTTCATTTATTTCACTAATACAAAGTAAAAGGAATTGCACTAATTCAGCTTAAAATTTGAATCTTTGTGAAAAGGTTCAATATTCTAGGCTCAAAATTCACACTCTAGTCAGCCAATTAGTTCATACCCCCTGAGCAAAAGTTACCTCAAAATTGTGACTTTGGGGTTTCATAAGCTGTAATCCATAATCATCCAAATTATAACAAATAAAGGCTTGAAATATCTCGCTTTGCATGTAATGAGTCTATCTCATATGTTTGTTTCAACTTTTAAGTTGCATTACTGAAATAAATGAACTTTGCACTATATTCAAATTTTTCAAGTTTCACCTGGTATGTGTCTTAGAATTGTAATTTTAAGATCCTAGGTGGGCTTGCAAACATTTGAATAATAGCATGTTTTGTTGGAAATTCGCCCAAAATACGAATTCTGTATACAGCCAAAACTGAGTATAAAATCTATATAAAGATGTACATCATTAATGTGCTTTGAGAAAGATGTTACAATGGCTTTACGTTTGTATGCATATATGTTTCAGTGTCAGTTTCCCAATGTGACCCATCAGACTTCTTAATTTAGAAAACTCATATAATAAGTTATAATAGGCTATAGGTGGCTCTCGAATCTGAAATCTCCCACAGCTGTACATTGTATTATCATAACACTCCTTTGGTTAAAGGGTTGGATATGATAACAGGGTTGGGGTTACACTAAAGAATATTGGTATTTGTGTAGCTGAATCTATAAAGAGGCAACTATTATTGAGTTGATTTGTTGACTTATTCAATCTGTTTTCCAGCAATGTGACATTTTGGACATCTTGAGAAAGATCCAACTGGATTACGCTTCATAAAAAAGAGTTAATCTGCTTTAGAACAGTTTAAAAACATTTATTTGGGCACATAATGTTAGAAATCATTTGGATGGAGTTTTTTTTCTGAATTTCTGCAATGTGGTTTTGTATTTTGTACATTAATACGCAACAATGAGCACATGAAAAATAAATGTATTTATGCCATTGTTTCCATGTATTTATTCCCTAAAGGGGATCCCCAGGTTACAGATATTAATCAACTATCCTCATGATAGGTCTTTAATGTCAGATTGGTGGAGTCCAACACCTGGCACCCCCACTGATCAGCCGTTTTGGGCTGCCGTGGCACCAAAAACTAGCAATGTATAAAAAGGAAGCACAAGGCTCTGTTCTAAGTAGTTTCTGGTGCCAATGTACTAAAACTCAGCTCCCATTCGCTTAAATGGGTAAAGTTTATGTTAGGGATTACATTATATGCAGTATGTTTACATGTTGATATGAGTATATGATGCCTGCATAAGCACTTGCATTTTATCTTGGGTGTTAACTCAGTGTGGGACCAGCTTTAACTGTTGTTGGTACATTGTCTATTGTTAATGGTTACTAGTAGTGTTGAGCAAAGCAAAGCATTCAAAGTGGAATTCAGTCCAAAGTTTAGGAGAACTTCCTGAATTTCCTCATTCTTCATCCTAACGAATCAGGTTCTCCTAAAAAGGTAGCTACACATGTTACAAAGTGAAAGTAAGAATCCCGGGAACTTGAGATGAGCCATAATGCCGTACAGCCAGCCAATCGCCCCTTTGCCATCCCCTGAGATGTCACAGCCCTATAAAACCCTGATCCCATGTGGTCGCTGCAATTTTACTATGAGCTGAGCATAAGGAGAGACATGTCAAGTGCTTATGTGCAAGGGAAAGTGTTGCTGAAAACTGTTTTAAAAAGGTATATTGGAGAGGGAGAATGCAAGGAGATCATAGTGAGAGTTTTTTGAGACTGTAGGGAGAGCATAAGGAGACAGTAGGGAGACTGCAGGTTGAGTGTAATCACCGAGAGCATCATGTTCTAGTGCACCTAAGTTCAGAGTTAATCCCTTATTTTAGTGATAAAGTTATGTTGCATCTGTATTCCAGGACAGTGTAATTTTTTGCCCTGTACATGTGTGCAGTAGAGCATTCTGTTAGCTCTTGTGTTACATAGCAGCAGTATTAGGCCATGGCTAAATACTCCACCCTGTACATGTTTGCAGTGTAGTTAAATTTATCATAGCAAATGCCTATTGTTAGCTG